>NC_064433.1:109684956-110029956 GCF_023343835.1 Lagopus muta
TAACTTCATGAAATTAAAATCTCAAATCTCTTGTTTTGACCATGTGTATTAAGCATATAGCTTTCAGATAGTTGTGCATGCCAGAGCACTTATGCATCTCAGATATAATGGGAAAAACATCAGCTCTTGAGTAACCAAAACCTGTACCAGTCAGGTGTCTCTTCCTTCCAAGTTTAGTGTTTCATGTTTCTATGTAAAGAACAACATTCTTCCTGGAATGCTCTCCCCCTAAGGGAGAATAGCAAGGAGAAATCTGGGAAATTCATGCCTGAGACACTGGAATGTCTTTAATTCATTTATCTTGAGGACAGTGCTAAGATACACTCAAGAGTTCAATGATTTTGAGATCTGAGTTCCAGCTTGCCAGTGGTTTTGCCATTGCAAAACCTTGGAAAGTTGAAAAGGTTTTTTATTGCTGTTGCTGTTCTGATTTTATTTTTCAGGTTTCATGTTTTTCATTTGATCAGGGAAAAAACAAGTATTAGTCTTATTCTCAATAGTCTTATATTCCCTTATACTGTATCAGCATGAAGCCATTAATTGATGTTGGCATTACAAAAAGAGCCCTTTTCCTTTCCTGCACTTGGATCACCTGTGGATTATAGCCCTGCAGCTGCATTGTGCCCCTAAAGGTCCATAAGCTGCACTTAATGTTTCCACATGTATGGAGTTTGGTTGTAGGAACATTAATAGTAAATGCATTAAAAATAAGGTTACAATAGCATGGCCACTCTTTTCTCTAAGTTTGGGTTATAACAATGTTCTCATTCTGTTTTCCTAGCACTACTTCTATAGCAGGATTTATTGTATTTTGAGAATAAAATCTGTTTTACAAACTTCATTTCTTATGAATAATGTTATAAAACAAGTAATATTTTAGTCTGAATTGACCTTAAGCATGTTGAAATTGTTGTAAATTCCCGTTCAAGCTTTCTCTTCTATACTTCAGTCCATTCAAAAACCAGAGTGTCAGACTTCCAAGTACTGACAGAAGTGCTTGTTAACTTCATAGAAAACATCCAAAAAGCTCATGGAATTTTTGCCTTGGGGAAACATTTGTTTTTCTTGTTTGATCAATTAAACACTGCTTTTCAGGGTGTATTGTAACATCAGGGATGAGAATAACCAGAAGCACCAACGGTCTGCAAAAAGTTTGGGTCAATCTCTGTGCACAAGTTATACATTTTGAGAGTTCAAGCAGTGATGGGGGCACAAATTGAGGCGTCTTATGCATAATTTCCTTGAAATTATTCATACTGAAGTGTTTCAAGGAGATAAAAAACAGCTTTGCGTTGATGATGTTGGTGTTGAAATGGCAAGGAGCAAAAAAAAAAAAAAAAAAAATCAATGTGATTTTAATATAAGGGAAGGAAATCTTAAATAGAAATGCTACAAATAAGTTATCATGGTGCCACAGAAAGCATTAGGAAAGCTTTTCAGCTGAGAAGGAGTGGATCACAAAAAGTCTTGAACTGAATGAACACATAATTAGAATGATATGATTCAACACAAATTGATAATTTTGCCAGAACAAAAGTTCAACAATATTCCGTGAAATATTTAACAATGCTTATAATTATATAATATGTAATATTACAATGTATATATATATGAGTATTATAACTCAGATGAATTGTGTTCACTTTGTGTGTTTTATTTCAATGTTTATATTTTAGATTTATCCTCATATATTTTTTACAATAGCACATACATGTTAAAATGATGGGCCTGCAGGGATGCGACGAGGAAGGCTAAAGCCCGCCTGGAATTAAATCTGGGAAAGGGGATAAAGGATAATAAAAAAGGCTTTTCTAAGTACATTAACAGTAAAAGGAAAACTAGGGAGAATGTGGCTCCCCTGCTAAGTGACGGGGGTGTTCTGGTAACAGGGGATGCTGAGAAGGCGGAGATACTGAATGCCTTCTTTCTTCAGTGAAAAAGCTCCCCCTTGGGAATCTGAGACCCTGGAGATTAGTGAGAGGATCTGGGGAATGGAAGACCTCCCTTCAGTCAGGGAAGAGGTGGTCCGGGAGCGCCTAGGCAACACCAATGTTCACAAATCCATGGGACCCGATGGGATTCATCCACGGGAGCTGAGGGAGCTGGCAGAGGTGATTGCTGAACCACTTTCTGTCATCTTTGAGAAGTCTTGCAGGACAGGGGAGGTGCCTGAAGACTGGAGGATAGCCAATGTCACTCTAATCTTCAAAAAGGGCAAGAAGGAAGATCCAGGCAATTATAGGCCAGTCAGCCTCACCTCTGTCCCTGGAAAGGTGATGGAACAGCTTGTGCTGGATGTCATCTCCAGACAACTGGAAGAAAAGGAGGTTGCCAAGAGTAGTCAGCATGGGTTCACCAGGGGGAGGTCGTGCTTGACCAACCTGGTAGCCTTCTGTGATGTTGTCTCTGGCTGGGTGGATGGGGGGAGAGCTGTGGAGATAGTCTACCTTGATTTCAGCAAGGCATTTGATACTGTTTCCCACGACATCCTTATAACAAAGCTGAGGAAGTGTGGGATAGATGAGTGGACAGTGAGGTGGGTTGAGAACTGGCTGACTGGCAGAGCACAGAGGGTCGTTGGTGGTGGTGCAGAGTCTGGCTGGAGATCTGTAACCAGCGGTGCTCCTCAGGGGTCGGTGCTGGGTCTGGTCTTGTTCAACATCTTCATCAATGACCTTGATGAGGGGACAGTGGCCACCCTCAGCAAGTTTGCTGATGATACGAAGTTGGGAGGATTGGCTGACACACCTGAAGGCTGTGTTGCCATTCAGCGAGACCTGGACAGGCTGGAGAGCTGGGCAGAAAAAAACCGGATGAGGTTTAACAAAAGCAAGTGTAGAGTCTTGCATCTGGGGAGGAATAATTGCATGCACCAGTACAGGTTGGGGGATGACCTGCTGGAAGGGAGCTCTGCAGAGAGGGGCCTGGGTGTCCTGGTGGACGACAGGTTGGCCATGAGCCAGCAGTGTGCCCTTGTGGCCAAGAGGGCCAATGGCATCCTGGGGTGCATTGCAAAGAGTGTGGCCAGCAGGTCGAGGGAGGTGATCCTCCCCCTCTACTAAGCCCTCATCTGGAGTACTGCGTCCAGTTCTGGGCTCCCCAGTACAAAAAAGACAGGGATCTCTTGGAAAGAGTCCAGCGGAGGGCCACGAAGATGGTGAAGGGCCTGGAGCATCTCTCCTATGAAGAAAGGCTGAGTGAACTGGGTCTGTTCCGCCTTGAGAAAAGGAGACTGAGAGGGGGCCTGATCTAGGTCTATAAGTATCTAAGGTGTGGGGGGCAGAATGGCGAGGCCGGACTCTTTTCAGTGATGAGTGGAGACAGGACAAGGGGAAACGGCCAGAAACTGCAGCATAGGAAGTTCTGCACAAATGTGCACAAGAACTTCTTTACAGTGAGGTGACGGAGCACTGGAACAGGCTGCCCAGGGAGGTGGTGGAGTCTCCTTCTCTGGAGACCTTTATTTATATTCAAGACCTTCCTGGATGCCTACCCGTGTGACCTGCTGTAGGGAACCTGCTTTGGCAGGGGGGTTGGACTCGATGATCTCTGGAGGTCCCTTCCAACCCCTACAATTCTGTGATTCTGTGATTCTGTGATGAGGAGTTGCAGAGAAGCGTTTTTGTAAGACTGAAGTAAACTGTTGGTTTTCATGTATTTCAGTCTCACACAAAATCAATGATAACAGATTTTGAAATCTTGGAGTTTCCCATGAGGTGTATCTCCGGTGAGAAATCGCCTCTACTTTGGAAAGCTTTTAAGAATGTGCTTAATTTCTTGTCCTGGAGAGGGAGAGTTTGAGCAGGTATTCAGTGCTGTGGTTGCTCACCTGAAGGCTCAAACAGAAGCGTATAAATTGTTGCGAAGGAAGCTCAGATCTTGAGAAAACTAGGAGAAATCCTTTTTGTGTTACACAGAATCACAGAATCACAGGAGTTGGAGGGTACCTGCACAGACCTCCAACCCCCTGCTAAAGCAGGTTCCCTGGAATAGGTCACACAGGTAGGCATCTAGACAGGTCTTGAATACCTCCATAGAAGAAGACTCCACTACTACCCTGCGCAGGGTGTACCAGTGCTCTGTCATCCTTACTGTAAAGAAGTTGTTCTGCATGTTAGTATGGGACTTCCTATGTTCAAATTTTAGGCTATTACTCCTTATCCTATCACCTAGAAGAGCCTGGTCCCGTTTGCCTCCCACCTCCCTTTAGATATTTAAGAGCATTGATCAGATCCCCCTTTAGTCTTCTTTTCTCCAGGCTGAAAAGACCCAGATTACTCAGTCTTTCTTCATACATGAAGTCCTCCAGGCCCTTTTATCATGTTTGTGGCCCTCTACTGGACTCCTTCTAGAAGACCCTTATTTTTTTGAACTGAGGAGCCTAGATCTGGACACAATAGTCTAAATGTGGCCTCCCCAGGACAGAGTAGAGGGGGATGATAACTTTCATCGACCTGCTGGCCAATCTTTTTTCAATGCACTCCAAGATATCACTGGCCTTCTTGTCCACAAAGACACACTGCTGGCTCATGGCCAGCCTATTGCCCACCCAGATATCCAAGTCCTTGTCCACAGAGCTCCTCTCCAGCAGGTCAGCCCCTAACCTGTATTGATGCATTGCTGGTCCATCTGCAGTGAAGCTGCCTAGGGTTCCTTCCTGCCTGTGTGGAGAAGACGCTTCATCTGTCTGGAATCTCTGTAACTGAAAGATATTAATTGTGTCTGGGAAGTTCCCAGCTGCTTTTTCAATGTCACACAAGAAAGTCCATCCAGGAGGGAAATCTACCATGCAGTACAAAATCTATTTACAAAAATAGATCTTACAAAATTTTGCAGATGTGTAATTTCAGACAGCATGGTTCCTTTCATTTGTACTATTTACAGATATTGCCTTCACAGTCACAAAGACCTGAAGTCGATTCAGCACTTGCACTTTTTAAGAGGTCCACTTAAAGAAGTGCGTTTAGGGAGACTGATCCTGTTTTCTGTCTTTATTTGAATGGCTTGTTGGTGGTGTGTCACCAGTAATTTGAAATAATATACAAGAAGTGGTTTTCAAAGATTGAGTATAACCACCTATGAGCTTCCTCTGTTGACTTTATACCCACATTTTTGTACTGGTTGTGTTAAGGATGATACTGGAGCTGAAGGTGGCTAGAAGAATCACCACATGTATTTTCACTTCCCCTCTCCATTGGGTTGGAGAGCATATATAGAAACCCAACCCCGCACTCCCTAGCAGCCTTGTGGTATGTGATAAGTAAGTAGGACATGTCAACTGCAGCCCTTTTGCCAAGTCCTTATTAGGATAGCAGATTTGATTCTTGTTCTTTCTCCAGGTTGCTGTGGGAGTGTAACTGATGCGCCTCATTAGAGTTTGAGATTGTGTGAGTAATCCTATTGTTTCTATCTTTCTGTGTTAAGTGTGTATAATCACACTGCTTCCTCATGCTGGTATGAGTAACCGCATTTTATGACAGGCTTTTTCCATACTCCCTATTTGTTACTCTTTAACTTGTTATTCTACTTCCGTAACTTTGGATTGATTCTGGGGAGAGATGGAGCTGGAAGGTGGGAAGAAGGAAGGGTGCACAGGCAAAATAAAAGCTTTTCGTTCCCTCGCTTGTAACTCTTGCTGTTCAATTTGACTGTGGGTTAGAGATGAGATGATAAGCTGGAGGAAATCGCACAGACAAAATTAGCGTGGCTCAGATTGCACTGGCTGAAAGAATGAAATGGTTCTGAGCAACAGTTTGGATTTGTCTTCTACTGAGAGCCTTGACTGCACCTGCCTCAAGGAGCCTGAGAGAGAGGATTTGTGCCCTGTTTTGTGGGGTAGATTGACATGGAGATTAAGAAGGAACGTGGTGCCCATGCATGAACACCATGGGAGTGCAAGGGGAGGGAAGGGAGCTCCCTGCTGCCTGATGGCTTTGCCTTTGGCCTGAGATGGCCCGAAGTTGACCTGAACCAGAGGCATGCTTCTCGATCCTCATGTTTCTTTTTCATGTTAAGCAAGGGAAAAGGCAGGGCGGAAATGATATTTCTCAAATATATATGCAGCTCCATCTGGCTGGCTGGGTGTTAATGCTGAGGGATGTGGCAATTACAGTGGAGATGTCCTGTTCCCAGTGAGTGACTGTGTCACCATCTGATGGGACTTATTCGTGTTAGCTCTATCAGTGCTGCTTCCACTTGTAGGGCTGAACTGCTGACATAGGAAATCTGGGGCCAAGAAATCAAGTTACAGAACTGTGGAATCATTAAAGTCTGAAAAGACTATGATGACCATCTTGTCTAACTACCAGTCCATCCCCACCATGCACACTAACCATGTCCATTAGTACCACATCTACATGGTTCTTGAAAAGGGTGTTCCTTTTCCACAGCCTCCCTGGGTGACCCATTCCAAGGCCCTACCACTCTTCTGGAGAAGAGACTTTTCCTAATATCCAACCTGAACCTAGCACAGCAGGCCATTGCTTCTCATCCTATCACTGCTACCTGGCAGAAGAAGCTGATTTTCACCTTGCCACAGCCTCCTTTCAGGTGGCTATAGGGTGGTAAGGTCTCCCTTGAGCCACCTCCAGACTGAACAGTCCCAGTTCCCTCAGCCACTTCCCATAAGACCCGTGCTCCAGACTCTTCACAGCTTCACTGCCTTTCTCTAGAAACAGCCAGCGCACCCAGATCCCTTTTCTTCTGCACAGCCTTCCAGCCACTCTGCCCCAAACTGTAGTATTGTGTGGGGTTGTCATTAATGAAGTGCAGGACCTGGCACTTGGTGATGTTGAACCTCACTGAATTGTCCTCAGACCATCGATCCAGTCTACCCCTCCCTCTGTAAGAACCACTATAGAGCAGATAAACATTTCCTCCCAGCTTGGTGTCATCTGCAAATTTACTGAGAGGTGTTCTCAATCCTCATCCAGATCATCAATAAAGATATTAGCAGGGCCGGTTCTGATACTGACCCCTGGAGAGCACCACTCTTAACCAGCTTGATTTAACTCGGTTCAAAAAGGCAAGTGTTTGTTTGCAACAAGTTTGCTATCTAGGTGAATCATAGTGTGATTAGCTGACCTTTTGTAAGGGTATACATATCCACCCAATAGCTGAGTATTATTGCTGGGTCTTGGCTAATTCCAGCTTAAGTGATTGTTGTCTGTCTGTCTTAGTCCTTTCTTTGTCCTCAGCTACTGGATAAAGCTAGTCTACTCAGTCCAGCATCTTCCATTGTTCTCTGTATGGATGTTTTTTCTTTTGAAGTTCTTAAAAGAAATTTGGCCTCTATGTGGAGGACTCTAAAAAAAATGTTGTACCTGTTTTCGACAAAAGAAAAATTGCTCTTCAATGTCATCAAGCAGTAACTCCACAAAAGTGAATATATATTTAACTTAGCTCCATTATTTTAGATGATATATTCATTCACTTTCCTTTTTCTACACAAGCCTTGTTCTTACTGCTGCACACTATTGCCACTGTTGTGGCACTGTTGCGCTTTTCACAGTGTGCTCTTGTGTTCAGCTCCTTCCGGCAGAGAAACAGCCATATTTGGTTCTACAGTCACATGTATTTTGCAGTATCACTCTGCCAGTAGTTTCCACCAGTATTGCAACTGTCTCTGCTGCAATATTTTGCTGCAGGAGATAGGCAGCATTTTTCAGAGCATTTCCCAAATCTCCATAAGATTTTCTATTTCTCCTAATTAAGGTTTGTTGTATTTCCTGAGGATGAAACAGTTCATGGTTTCTTAGAAGTGCAGGAGAAGCAAGAATGATCATTAGCCATCAACCAATGGATTTCTAGATTGGTTTTCTCTACTTTCTTTATAAAATATGGACATAAAACAAAATCTTACATCTTCAACATTGGAATTTTTGGCAAACATAAAATACAGACCAACGCAAAAACGGGTGGAGGGAGTACCAATAGCCGGGTCCACAAAATCAAATATTGTTTCTCTTGCTGCCACAAAACCCTAATCCCCACATCATTAAAATGTTTGTTTTTCTTCTTTCCTTCATACAAGCTTGATCCACTTGGTAGATGGTTCATTTCTTTTCAATATCTGTGGTAATGTTTTTATTTGTAGGATGAGAGGGGAAGAAGTCCACTTTCCTCTTACTTTTCATTGTATGCAAAATTTCTTCAGATGCTACAGTGGTGGTGATTTGGGCATATTTTCTTCTGTATTACTCAGCATGGAACAGTCTTGATCCTTCCTAGCTATATTCATCATTAGCAACATATCAGTGCATAAAAGACCTGAAATGATTGCTGTTGCCACTGAATGGATAATAGAATAAACAAGTAGGAAAGTATACCCTTGGCAAGCATTGATTGCTTTTTCAAGATATTGTCACAAACAACATTCACAGTAACTACTCTAAAAGGTTACAATACAAGTTAGGGAGGCAGCATGATATGAACTATTTTCAACATTGTCTAGAATATTATTGATGATCTATAATGAAGGAGAGTTGGTTTCCTCAGTGATCTCATTAGTTTCTGGCTTGCTTACAAGCACATCAAACTGAAGAAACCTTGTCTTGGGAAATAAGTGGTCTTCAGCCTACCTTGCCCTTGAAATGAAACAACCCTCTAATAGATTTCCTCAGTCCTGACCTCATCAAGAGAGAACAGAGCAGCGCTATAAGGGGAATATTAGACCATGGAAACTAAGAATGTGGAAGGACTTTAAAGAATTCCTTTATTCCTAAGTTGCTTTTTTTTTTTTTTAAATTGTAACAAATTAGGAGGACTACCTAGTACAGTTAAAATAAAATAAAATTACAACCTCCCTAAAAAAAACCCTCTAATACACAACCAAAAGCAAAGCCCTTGGAAAAAAACCCACTAGTTCCAGGTTTGTGCCATCTTTAACATATGTTCTGATTTGTCTCCACGATGTCACCTTTAGAATATACTTTACTCTCTCTTGTATGGAAATGTGAGTTACTGATGCCACTAGGTAGAAAACAGGTATGTGATGGTTTTGAAATTCCTGGTAAAAGGATTGCACTGACTATGATCACAAGCTAAAGAGATGATTCAGAAATGGTGATGATCTGTGATTCTGGTATTTTAGGAGACTATAGTCTAGGAGCAGAACTGATTGAAACAGCTGTAAAAAATTAGAGCTTTTATTTTAATTATTAATGAAAGATGATGTAAGGTATTCATTGTAAACTGAAGCCTGTGAACACATTGGTCATGTAACAGTTCTCATATACTGACAATGGCTACACCATTAGAGCATCTCCAAGTCTGAGGTCTGAAAAGGGTAGTTTCCCAGCTGCCCCTAAACAGATGGAGTAATGGATGGATGCCAGAGCTTGCTGTGTTTTCCCTACAGGGTTTATGTGACCCAGCAGAACATTACTGAAACAGCAGGTCCTGTACCATTCGTGTAGTAAAGGCTAATGGTTTTGTTGCTGAAATTTGTAGGTTTTCTGTGTGTAGTTATAAGCATTCCATTTGTGTAACAGCTGTGCTATTGTTCTTTATGGCCACTGACTTGAATGGTTACCAGGAGCTGTTTTCAGAAGGTTCTCTTTGCTGCCCATGGCTGTTTTTATCTCTGCTCTTGTGTCCCTCAAAAAGATCTGGGCTTTAAAAAGGTGTGACTCAGCACAGTTGTGTCATGTCATTTATTATTATTTCTTGCTGAGAGCCTTGGGCATTACCTCAACACAATTATGAAACAGGGCTCTATTGTGTCTAGCCCTGTACACAAATAAGCTGAAGGATTAGTCCTGTTACAAATTGAACAGTACAATGAGAAATACCAGCTAGAGACAACAAAATGAGTGCAGAAAAACACAATAATATTTTAGCCATCAGTAGTTGGTCTAGCGAGAAATTGTCACAGCTGAAACCACAGGATAAAATAGTTTGCAAAAAGCTATTTGAAAAAGCCAAGAACACAAACCTTACATTGCATTTATGAGTCAAACAGAAGGAATGGTTTTGAAGCTGTGTACCAATTGGAAAAATGGTTTCAGAATGATTGAACGAAGGTACTAGAAAATCTGATCCTGGTTCTCGTGATTTTTGCTGCTGAGGAAAATATTTGTTGATGTGGATGGGTGTTTGTGCTCCCAGATCTGACTTTCCCTGGCAGCACACTCCTGCGGGCTGCCTTGTGATGGGACAGGGAGTGTCCTAAGCCTCAGATCAGTTGGACCATCCAACACACCCACTGCTCTCAAGAAGACTTTCAGAACCCAATCCTGTTCCTATGGGAAGTCACACCATCAGTCAAAGAAGCCCAATTAAAATAAAGGTTTTAGTAATTTCCAAACTCTCTGCTGCAGATCTTGAGCTCAGTTAGATCTAGAACTTCAGGATCTTTGGTTCCCTGGCTCCCTGGATGACTATCTTCAAACAACAGGTCTTGAAAGCACTAGAAACACTCCTTGGGTTCTTTGAACACAAGGGTCTCTAGGAATGTGGTGAGGTTACAGGCAGAGTTCATTCAAATCTTCTCTTCAGTCTTCCAAGTTTTACTAAGCATATACTGTTTGAGAGTTCTGTTCACATCTCACTGTTGACAAAATTTTCCTCTAGGGAAAACCTGATGATTTTTGGTCATCAGGTGTGTCTATCCAATGATGTGTCTGGTAGACACTGTGGCTGCAAAATGCATTTGAATTTAGGAGAGCTTTGAAAGGCAACTGTGATTCTGCTTTGTGCAATTTTGTGAAAGATCCATCTTCAATGAGAGAGGAAGCAGGGCTGAGGGGAAGTTATGTTTTTTTGTGGAGAAAACAGGTTGATGTGAGCATAAGCAGTTAGGCATCACAGAAATAGTGAGAATTCTTTTAAAGATCCTCTCATTCACCAAATGTTCTCTGACCTGCTATGTAGGTTTTGGAATTTGTTACTTTTGTGCTATTTAGAAGGAAGTAATTAAGGGTCTGAGCATTACTGTCAGCTGACAGATATCCATTGGCTTCCATGGTCACTGGGTCTACTCATATCTGGAATGTTCATTTTTCTGTGGAAGAAATAGGTGATAAATGACCAGGAAAGGATTATGTTGTCCCTGTTGTCAATGATGTCCTTTCCCTAACTCCAGCAAAATGTTTCACTGCCCAAATCAGCACTAAGAAAAAATTATTTCTTACCATTTCAGCCATGCTATATTGAGATACCCAATGTGAGGTACTATCTTCCTCTAATTAAATTTTATGTAGCCATTAGTATTTACATTGTGAGATCACTGTAAATTGGGGACATATAGGATTTGGAAAGCAAATAGTATTTGAATATTCGGTTTTAAGATAAACGGGAAGCATACTTTGCAAATAAATATCACATAGTGCAGAAAATATATAGGTCAAAAATGGTATTTTACTGGGCCTGCGAAATTGTGTATCTCTTTTAGAGCCAAAGGAGAGAGAAGGAATGGAGACCGTGGGAAAAAATAAAGAGATGATAACACCAACTACCACTCTCTCCTGAATCCCTGCCAATCCCCCAGATCTGTATTGAAAAGAAAGGGTGGGGAACAGGTAAGGTGCAATTGGGCGAAGTGGGCATCAGAGAGGCATTTAAATAAAGCAGTTTACGATAAGAAATGGGAGGAAATTGATAAATAAAAAGCAGGGACCAACAAGGACACTATGATAACTTAGAGATGGAAAACCTCTATGCATGAAGGGATTGGTTGTTCATTATGGGCAGATTTAAGTCTCTGGGTGGAGCATGGCAGAGTCTGAGCAAGCATGAAAGACTAATGCAACCCTTTTCACTAGTTCTTTGTAGGTACAAGTTAGTCTTGCCTCACAGCACAAGGGAGTACTGCTTCAGTAACTGCTCAAAAGACACTGCATTATTTGCTTAAAAACAATTCAATAACTTTTTGCTTTCGCTGAGGGAATAGCTGAGGTCCTCTGCAGTGGCATGCATGAACCTGTGCTCCAGCCGTGAGTCGTGTAGCTTCCTCTGCATGTATAGTGAGTCTTCAACGTTTCTCAAGGCCACAGAAGGCTCAAGAGCCAACGCAAGAAAAGCTGCAGCTAGCATGGTTACAAGAGAGGAGTAGGAGTGTCTTTTCTGAGCTGCAAGACTAATTTTATCATGAAGTGGCTGCCCGGCAACAGCTTGGGCTTCAAATGCATTTAATCCAAACCATAGAATCTGAGTAGTTCTCAGAAAGAGAAGGGGATGTGAAATGGCAATTACAAAAATAACAGGCAGAGAGACTAGAAGAAATGAAAGAGTATCGGAGAATGACCTGGTCTGTTGCAGCATGTATTTTGAACACTGCAGGACATCTGTAAGCTCATGATGACCTCTTAGCAAAGCCTGTTTTCTGAAGAAGTGAATTTAGCTCATTTCTTACTGGTAATATCTGGACAGGGGGCTCTGCGTGAAGTACAGTTGTAAGAGCTGCAAATGTCAATGACACCTGAAATTGGGTGAAGCATTGCATACCATTATCAGTCTTTTATGAGAAATACAGAAATAATGAATTAGAGTTTTGATTGGTAAGCAAAAGCAAGTACTCAGTCATACCCCTTTTACTCTGTCTGTAATATACGTCTGTAATCTCTGTGTAATATAATGTCTTTTCATATTGGTCTAAGAAAAGGAAGAGCTTCCCAATAAACATCATCCTTTTTCTCTGTGGTTATTGCCTTCTGCTTCACAATAATCCTTTTATTCACTTTACATATTCATACAGCCAGACCCTTCTGTTCACTCGAAGTCTGTGAGGCCATGCCAAGGTATCAAACTGAGCATCTCTCCCCAGGGATTATATTTTTATCTGATTCACAATGTGACCAAATTCTTCTCTGTATAGTTCCTTATGTAGCTTCTCATAAGCTAAGAGATCTGCCCACATGTGCAAGACAGGCAAGCAAGAGCTCGGCCAGGAGTGCTCCAATTCCCATAACTGGTACATGGCTACTGCAGTGGTAGGATCTGCTGGAAGCAAGTCATAGTCTTTGGTAATAACAGTGCTTTTAAATGAAGCATTATAAGGTAGAGAAACAACTTTGTGAGTCTTTTAGAAAAGCGCAAAGCTCTTCTTTGGATGTTTCCCACTCAAGTACAAAATGCCAAACTCACTTATTCTTCCACTTCTTCTGCTGCAAGGGGCTGAATACCATAGAAGGGAGGCTGGATGTGCCTGGGGAACTTTGCTGCTGTGTGTCTACAGCCCTATGGCTTGGTCAGGAGCATATGCAGCTGCCTGGGGACATCTGATCTACCAGCCTTCTCTTCGATTTCCTTTTCCACCTCCAGCCCCCTTTTTGGGGCTCCAAGCCGAAAATTTCTGCTTATTTTCCAAGAAGTGAGGTGAACTAGGCTAGTGGCAAATTTTGTGCAGTGTCAGAATGAGAATTTAACTCGTGGAAAAAAAGGACACAAGAAGATAATGTATGTATTTTGCGTGGAAGAGAATTATTTGCATGCCAATAAATAATTTATCTGGAGGTAGCAGTTTGATTCACATGTTTTCTAGTTAGAGTTTGAAAGTTCACTGTTCTGGTCAAGGCAAGTTTGTAGTTTTGGGTTACTCTTCTAAAAGTAAAAAGCAAGAGTACTACAAGGATTCTGTCTACCCTTATGACTTAAGCATATCTCTTCCCCTGCTTATACATGCACAGGTTTCCATGTTGAATGCCTTTTGGGAATACCAAAGATGCTAAGGATCTAAACCAACAATTCTTTCTTCCTCCTCAGCAGCTTTCAATATGTAGCACAGTCAAGGACTGTACTGTATAAACAACAGCACTTCATTATTAGACTCATCAGTAAGACCGTGTAATTCATGTTAGGACAAAAAATATGTCTCAGATAATTTAAGCAAATGACATCTGGGTCATTGCCAGCTGCAACTGGATCTTGTCAGTCTCTCAGCTGGGGACCTTCCTTCCAGCAGATGCTGTCTTTGAAATGGCTGAGACTCATTTGGCTTAACTCCACTGATATACCTTTCTGCTTATCTTAATGCTGCTTGATTCTCCTACATTCCCTACTCTCCTTATTAATTATATTTTAGAAAGATAACAAAATATTACAAAGTACTGTCATGCCTGTGGAATCCAGTGTATTGGATTTTTTTGCCTGGAGTGTTAAGTAAGATTAACCATTCTGATAATAGTAGGTTTACTGCATTTATAACGTGCAGTAAAAAGACACTGCTAACATTCAGATAGAGTTGTTCTTGGCCTTAAGTGGTGAAAACAGCAGACAGGTGTTTAGAGGGCATGTGTGCCTTTGAAGAGCCCAGTCCCCCTGTTACCTTCTCCTCCTGCTCCCTGAGACAAATTCTCGCTGCTAGGCTGGCTGTTACCATGGTGGCAGAAGGCAGATCTTCAGAGAGTTGTGAAGGAATGAATGTCTGGCGGAGCACTAGCATTTGAGGTAGTCGGTATAATTACTCCGTCATTCAACACACACACAGAAAATATGATTTTGTTTTTATCTGATTGCCTTAGTTCCTGCTTACCTACAGGGAGATTGTCAAAATCTCAGCTTCTGAAAGCTTTTGAAAGCTAATTTGAGGTCAGCCTGTGAGTCAAGACTGATTCTGGATTTTTGTCAACTGTGAGCTGCAGCTGAAGGGTTTGATTTGGGAAGGAGGTGAGCAGCTGTTCTTGCACACTGCTCTCAGTGGCTGCTCCAGCAGTCAGGCAGCATCTCCTGAGCTAGCCTCCAAGGTTCTGGGCTTCTTCTGAATCAATAAAAGGAGTTAAAAAGGAGCAAAATCCCTTTAGCTTAAACCACAGCTTTTCCAAATTTTTTTTCTATTTTGGTGTTACTAAAAAGGAAAAGGAAATGCAAGTTAGGTCGCTGGAATATACCCTCATGAAAAAGAGGCTGCTAAGCAGCCCACAGCGTGACTAGGGCCAGTCTCAGCTCATGCATTTACAGCTGAAACACCTCAACTTTCCAGAAGCCTCTAAATAGATGGCTTTTGGTTGAAGTGGTACACAGACATTATAAACCCTGCAATTACTTTTTACTGTCAAACCATAAAATATAGATCTGTTAAAGTCTGGAGAAAGAACACGTGGGCATCCTACAGTTCCGACCAGGGCAGATTAAAGTCTATTACAGATGATGAAAACAAGGTAGTAGAAAATCCATTAGAGCTATCTGTTGCCACTTTCAATGATAGTCCCTGTAACCACATTAAATCAAAGCATCTCTGGGACTTCATTACAAATTTGTTATATCAATACTGTATGTTGATATAAATAATAGCGTAACAAAATCAGGGAGAAGAAATTACATCGCTTTGTATGGTTTGGGGATTTGTGATCAATTATTTAGCATTTTTATCAGACAAGTACTTCGTGTCCTCTGCTAGGGTGGGGCCCTGTAGTGCTTGGAACCGCACGCACACTGAGCAAATGAAAACCACTGGCTCAAAGTGTTTTGACCATCTACATTGAGCTTTGGACAAAACATGTGAAATGAGAGTAAAAATGATTGAACTCCTTTCTATATACTGCTACTCATATCCAGTAAAAGATTGGAAAGATGTGTCTGCTTTCGAACTGCAGGTAACAGTATAAAAGAGGCTGATAGAAACCTGCAGTCGCTGGATGTAATGCAACTTGCCCTTCATAGCCCTGTCCTCTTCTCACATGCAGTCTAACAACAGAAACAAGACAGACTCGTGTCACTTCTGGAAATCATTAGATTGGCCAATGGTAGCTCATGGAAAGAAGCAATAACTCTGTTTTTGTGGTAAGAAGTGGAAGAAGATCGTCACCATGTTTTAGAAGATAGGCTGGAGGGAAAGCTGGCCTTTCCTCCTGGTGCCATCGGAAGGTTTGTATTTGAGTTTTCAGGATGTATGAGCTCAAAACACTATAAGAAAATATGAATCAAGCATGCCAGCAAAGTTCAGTGAAAGTAATATGAACCCAAAACAATGATTTCCTTTCCCCACACAGCTCTATTTTCAATATGCAATTATCACAACCTGGTTGGTAGTCCTGCAATAATTAGGCATAACAGCGTGAGTGACGAACATATCGTCAATCTTAGCTTACAGTTTCTTTGCTTTTGATAGTTTATTCTAACTTCATCATTCTTAAATAGTGGCATGCATCTTTGAGAAAGAAATGTGTAAAATGAAAAAAAAAAAAAACCAAACCACCCCAAAATAAGCTGTAGTTGATCCCTCAATTTCTAGAATAAATATGCAATTTACATTTTATAAACCAAAGATTGATTCAACCAGATTTTAACCATATAAACTATGATTTGCTGATGTAGATGAGCAGATAGATTGCATTAGAGAGCATTGGTTTCATAAAAATAATTTTAAACAACAAATCTGAAACCTAAATTGGAAAAATGCTACATTTGCAGAGATTGTCTTTGTGGGTACAGCTCTGATAATGAGGGCAGAGACTCAAAGTATCCGAAGGATATGGAAATCCAGTTCTTACTCAAGGTAGCTTTGCCAATCTCAGCCTATTTAGTCAATGCACTCATCTCCATGTACTTGTTGCTGTGATGCAGATGTGGTGGGGAGAAACATTTCTGTCTCATAGGGCAATCCTGCTGTAATGAAGAAGGATTTTCAGGAGTTTTCTCTTGGAATACATGTGGGGCAGATGGAGCCAGGTTCTGTGTCTTCTGCAGACTTTGAAGGGCAGAGTGCTGTTTGTCTCTTCCCAGGGAGTTTTCCCAAACTTTGGACAGCTGGAGTTGATGCCACCCTGGGACCTGGGCAGGAGCATTCTTCCTTAGCAGTGCTTGTTCCTGATCCATAGCCACAGTCTTTCTACCAGTTACATGAGCTGACTGGCTCCAAGACAACCTGCAGCAACTGATTCACTAGCCTTCTTTGGGACTGAAAGTCTGGATTTGTTACATCTTCCTTGATAAATGGGAGCAAAGGTGATATACTAACCAAACAGAGCCTTTGGGGCAGTTACTATTCCTATTTTGGTCCATTCCCAGAGAGTTTGTCCACATTGTTGACATTTATGAGGAAAACAAGAGGCTCTATAAGTGGCTATTACAGTACAGATCCTTCTTCTCTTCCACACTGCAGTGCAATTGTTCAAGAAAAGTGGGTTCATTGATTATTTGCCAAAAGGCTATGGATTAAATATGCACACAATTTCCCTGTCCCCACCAGCCTGCTAATAGAGGCTGTCCTAACTGCTTGTTTTTATGCCATATGGAAAGCCAAAAAGCAGGAAATCTTCCTGTCCTCACACTAGTGGCATGGTACAACCAGTGTCCCTAGTCTCTAGTATTCCTGGGAAGAAAAATTATGGTATTTAGCTGAGACTCCTGTGACCAACATTGAACATGGCTTCTGACAACCTCAACAGCTTTTGTATGTGTGTGTGTATTGATACATATGTATTCAGATATAAATACTTTTTAAAATGTTAAGTCCCATTCAGCTTCCATTCCTGTCAAGAGAAGTATTTCTGTTGGGTTTAGGGGAGAATAGAATCAAGCTGCAGTTCAAGGAAAGGCTTCTGTCTGAGCTTTAAGGAGGTGACTGATCCCAGAAACTTCAGCTTGGAATGTCAGCAAATCCTTTGCTGACAAGCACTTCCACAGCTCTTCTGGTGTGGAGGGCAGCATCCAAGCTGGTTGCTATAGGATGTTGACCTCTCTTGAGAAACCCATGCAGCAGCCAACCATCTGCAAAACATGCAGAGTAATCACAGTAATTCCCTTGGCAGCCTCTTTTAGAGAGGAAAGGGAAAAAGCCGAAAAAAAAGAAGGAAATCCATTTTAGTTCACTTTGAAATTCTCTCATGATAATTGCCTTCACATTTATTTTAGTTTGGAGTATATTTTACTACTTTACTCTCAGCACAGAATGTTATAACTAGGTCTTTGGGTCAGTGAGTGATAAGAGAGGAAAAAGAAAACCCGTTGCACTAGTTTTGTATTCTTCCTCATTGACAAGGCGGGAAGCATCCTTAGGAAAAAGCATGACTTACGGGTAGTTTGTACTATTTACCAGTTCTGCTCATGTACCACATATAGCTTTCATGTCTTATTATAGGGATTGCAAACCTCCTTGACCCTATGAGCAATTTACCAAAGTCTTCACATGCCTAAAAGACTGCTGTTCCAGAACATATATATGAATCCCCTCATTAGGAACAAGGTACGGTGTATTAAGATTACGTCTTTTTCCCTTTCAGATAGCTTTACTATAGCTTTTATTTTTCTGTTTCTATGGGGAATATGGAGGGAAACAAGGCAATGTTTTTTTGTTTTCTTTCTGAAACACCAGTAGATGTGATACACTGTGGTACCTCATACTAATGCATACTGATACGCCTGAGACACTGGTATAACTGATATGGCTACAACTGACACAGTGAACTTAATCTGCTCCCCTGGAAGCTCTGATGGCAGCCCCTGTTTTGCTGAATGCTGCCTCTGGTTAGTGACTGCTGAGTAATGAGCAGCATGATGAGGCCGCAGCTATTTTATGTGGGAGGCTTGTTTACACAGAAGAGGTCAAAGCATGGTGGTGTCCCCATACGGAAGTAAGCCCGTGAGAATCCATGGAACTCAATTTACAGTATGGGCATGCTTCAGCAGGTTGAGTTCTGAAATACATTGAGCATACAAATGGAGGTGCAGAAAGTAAAATGAGAATATTCTTATGTACGACATGTACTAACCCTCTAAATACATTGTGAGCCCTCTAGTGGTTCTCAGTGGGCCCTGGAAACCTCCAGGAGCTGACTGGGCCAGGTAGTCCGTGTGCCCATCATGTTAATAGCTATACTGTTCTTTGGGGTTCACTGTGCGCATGTCCTTATGTCACGTTCTTATTAAAACCACAAAGATGAGAACTTTATTTCTTGCCTATTCATGAAGCCACTTTCCCCATTGGGTTGTCCCTATATAACAGTTGGTTTGCAAGAGATCCCAAGTGCTGGGGAGTCCCCTGTACATAGCTATGGCATGGTTCAAACTTGCAGAACCTTTGCAGACATGACAGTATAATGAGTCTCTGTGCTGCTGTCCCTAAGGGCTTGAAATTTTGCCTGCCTGTCCATACGTGGAGGGGCTGCAAGCTGGTTCCTGAGGCAGTAGCAGGGCTCTGCCCTCCCCAGGACACACAGCTGCCATGTCCCAGGTGATCCTGGTGGACAACCGCAAAAATCATGCTTACCATGGCAGATACAGATCTGTTTTTCAGCATGCCACGCTATCCAGGGTTCACTAAAGTGGTTCAGTAATGACATACAGCGCTGCAAGTAAGAATTCACATGGAAAGAATAATTTGGCTGGGGAATCCTAAGACTTCCTTCGTTTTTGGGTGGTTGTTTTTTGGCTTTTGTTGTTGTTGTTGTTTTCTGGAGGATCTCAACTATGGGATTTCTGTGCAGGGAAAAGCATCATTCTGCTTTTATTCTAAACAAAATTCAGAATGCTCCTTTTTTTTTTGTTTGTTTCAGAATTGACTCATAAAGACTCCAGGAGGGCACTAATGAGTGAAGTAAACCTATAATCCCCAGTGCAGTGCCTGCTATAGCACTGCTGTTTAACAGCCTTCTTGCTAATCAATTCTCTTCAGTTACCCAAATGCCATAGCTGCTGTGTAAATAAATGGAAGTTTAAGAGTGTTCTTCATTGCTGTGTTCCTTATATGCCAACCATAAAATCAGCGTGCATGTTAACATATCTACTCCACCTTGTACAAACGGCTTTTCTTGTTCGTTTAGCTGTGGAGCTTGAGAAAAATAGAAACTGGGAAAAGCAATAAATTGCCTGTTCTTCTTGGGTATCATTTTGAAAATCTGATACCTCATCGGAAACCCAGACAGAGAACAAAGATACATGTTTCAGAGCTTTAGGAATGTCCACAATTTAGGTTGTTGTTTAATTTCTATCATAGATTTTAAGCCATACTTCCACCCTCTAACTTTCTGAATAAAAGGGCTGTTTCTCATAGCCTTGTTTGAGTGTGACGTCCATCCAGAGGAGACTTTTTCCCTTACAAGCATATATTTTAGTGAAATACACTGTAAATGTAGTTCAGAATGAGTTGGTATACAGAATCCTGCCAAGGAAAATTGAATCCAGCTCCATTGAGGTCGATGGCAAAAACTATATCATATTTAATGAAACTATAATTTCACCTCTGCTGTTTGGTGTATGAGTGAGAAGCATCTTTTAATTAAAAATGCTTTTTTCCTAAGCAGAGTCATAGGAAGCTGGATGACAGTGTTTATGTTTAATTTCTCTTCTGGTTTGTCCTGAGGGAAAGAGCAGTGATGATCAAGAAGGTAAGATCAAATACAGCATAGTTTCATGACTACACTTTGGTATCCTTTAACACAGAGATCAGTGTATTATCTCCAGGAGAAAATGAGGGCACAGGGAGAGTAGATGACATGCCCTAAGTGATCCAGCAAAACTGAAAATAAGCAGAGGTCTTGTGTGTTTGTGGAACCGAGGGTAGATTTAAAACCAAGGAAATACGCTGATACTGTGTTCCTCAAGTTGCACTGAGTTTCTCACTTCATATTTTCTTTCTGCCTTCATACTAACATCAGATAGCAAACCTTGAATAAATAAAACAGTTTCATTATCTAACATTTAAGAGTTTTCCCAAAGTCTGAAGTTCTGTCATCGTGCCTGTGTAGGGAAATGAATCCTTTCCTCTGGTGTTTTTTTTTTCTTCATTCTGAGTTCAATTCTCTGTTTCTTATGATGTTGTGTGATACATATCACAGACAACTTCAAATGTTCATTCGTTCCTTAGATAAATAATCTCAGTATGTAAATTCCTCCAGTATAATGGGAGATTATTAATTCAGCAATGTCTTGTACATTAACAATAATTAATTTGCACAGATATTATTTGTCAGTATTTTAGCATGTAGGAAGTTTGATGAGCTTTTCACTGATTAAAATGGTGAGTCAACTGAGGTAAACTATACTGACAGTCTGTAGGCATGTGGTAGGATTTTTGACATGTAAGAGTCTCATAAAGCTGGAAAAACATGCTACGTTTTTCACTCCCCCGATTTTATCAATTTATGACCAACTGCTGATTTGCTCCTGAGCACACATACACATGAACTTTTCAGCATTTTATTAAATACTGAGAATTGAACCTGTTGAGATATTGCATATGCAAAGCAATACTGCAATTTGTAGTTTAATCAATGGCCAAGTAAATGATTAAGCAATACATTTCTAACCAGAAAGATTGCTTGAAGAACATTTCTGAATTTCCTAACAAGCAAAGGCAGTAGCTGACCCTACAAATACAGCCCAATACAAACTAGTGGATGTGAGAGTGTGTATATGAAAAATTAGAATGGAATGGAACTCAGCGAGGCCTGGTGAAACTCCATTATAGCAGAAAATAGCAATTTCTCTGAAGAATATTTTAGAAGGCTTTTTTTGTTTGTTTGTTTAGTTTAGTTTAATTTTATTTTTACTATGAGGTTCAGAAATGTGATCTTTTTCCTTGTCTTATCTAGATCTTTTCCATTTAGGAAATTGTTGGCGAATTTCTCTCTACTTTTCATTGGATTGAAAACACACATGTATAGTATAAACAACTTTAAAATATGTAGTATATTTTGCTGTCAGAGATCTATGCCTGTAGTTACTATGGCTAGTGCTTTGTCATAATAAATCATACAAATTGTCATGGGAACAGTGGAAGGCAAACATCACAACCGCGTAGTAAAGAAAGATGGATCATACTATTTAAATACAGTCATCCTTTATATAAAAATGTAAACGTTGAAACAAAATGACGTTTTGAAAAATATGTACCTAAAGTTAACTGGTAGCAATAACACAAAACCGTACAGGTCACTGAGAACTATTATTGCTCTGTCTTCTATTCTGCTGTCCTACCTTTGCAGAGAGAAGTGAATGTGTAGTTTTGTGGGTTTGGAGGTCTCTGCCTGTTATCTGCTGAGTCCTGAGCTCACAGATTACTCCTTCAGGGGCTTCCAGGAGGTGGTCTGGCCAGGATTAGCCCTGGTGGATGAACTTTCATGAGCTGTGGAGTTTGCTCTGAAAGTAATGCCTCTCATTTAATTCTGTGGAAAACACAACACCTACAAAGAGCACAATAACACAATTTGATAGAGAAAATTCTCAGCTACAGAGCACTATTTTTCAACATAGTCACCACCATTAGGTATGCATTTTTGCCAGCAATGAACAAGAGTGTGCATGTTGTTCTCATAACAATCTGCACCAGAGGTGACCCACTGTCACTGTGTACCACCCACCACCTCATTGTATGCATATTCACTCTTCTGTTTCCATCAATGTTCAACAAGTATCAGTGAATGTCAGTGGGTGCCATTTTTTCCACACAGAGGAATTCAGTGACACACCTTTGCTTCTTACGCATTTCCACATCAGGCACCATTGTGTCGGATTGCACCTCTGCTGCCATCTGTCACATGGCAACAGCATGTAATGGGATAATGGTGGGAAGATAGAG
This sequence comes from Lagopus muta, assembly GCF_023343835.1. Taxonomy (NCBI): domain Eukaryota; kingdom Metazoa; phylum Chordata; class Aves; order Galliformes; family Phasianidae; genus Lagopus; species Lagopus muta. Next base: position 109,707,410 of record NC_064433.1, read on the forward strand.
CCTCTACTGCCATATCACCAACATCTGCCTCTGATGTCATGTGCCAACATCATAAATGGGAGGAATTACTTTCAAAGTAATCCTTGTACAGTTTATCTCTGTGGTTGTTTCCCACCTTTAAGCCCCACTCCACCCAAACTGGAGGACTCATAGGGTTGGAGAAATTGTGCTAACATTAAAAGCAGCGCTGCCAAGACACTGCCAAATATCTACTGAATAAGATGCTCCTGTAACTGTCCTTTGTACCCTTTCTCCAGTTGCATGTACTTTTCTTCCTTCTCATATCAGGTATAACAATCACAGCCTTTAGGAGAATTGACTCAGCTGTCATATTGACATATCTAGCAGAAAATTTCTCTTTTATTTGTGTTTTTTTACAACCAGTGTTAGGTTTCCACTGGGTCAGTTCTCAAAATTCATTTGCCTCAGGGCAACAACCATCCCATGGGGACTGAGCAGAAGAATCTGGCTGGAGAAGGAGAGAAGATGGGACCTCCTCCATCTTCTTTGGCAGGACTGAACAGAATATGAAACCATAACCAGAAGATGAAGCGCGGTGGCAGGTTAAACCAACCCAAGTTGGCAGTGCTGATGACCTGCCTGCTCCCTTGCTCCCAAGCCACACTCCTGTCCCATCCTCACTCCAGCTCTGCTACTCAAATGAGTATGCAGTGAATTAACTGCAGAAGATGACTTTGTATTAAGCTCAATGTTTCCTTGCAGTAGTCCTTGTCAGCTGCTTTGAGTGAAATGCATTTCCTTGGCTTGCTGCATATGAGGCAAGAATCCACCCATCCTGGTGGAAGGGAGCAGACAGGGCAGGAGCACAGGAGCACTGCAGATGGGGTGCAGTTGGTCTTGAGATCCTCTGAGCCTCTGAGATGTCCAGAGGTAATCAAGAGCTCTAGTTGTGAAATCACCTTCTTGAGAGGTGCCCCAAACTGTTCCGGGTGTCCACATAATTATCCTATTAAGAAACAGAAGTGTCCCTATGGTAAAATTTGTGGTTTGATTTTTAAGTATGCGAAGCCAGCTGAAAACAAATTGTATGTGACAGCTATCATGAAACTGCAGCTTTATCATCCTTTACTGATGGCAGTCTGGATGTCAGAACAGTGTTGAGAAAGTTAGACATGCTGCTGTGGCAAATGTCAAAACCAGACATGATGGGAAGTACCCTTTCTGTACAGACACACATGTATCCCAGAAGCCAGAACTGTCTTACTGCACTTGGCCTATAAAAACTTACTTCTTATGCTACACATGCCATTTCACTTTTGTTTTCTTCTACATGATGAGCAAATGTGAGCATTTGGGTTTAGTAAGCCACAGCTATGAGACACCTCTGCCAGGGACTCTGCACAAATAAATGTTCTGCAATATCCTGGATGTCACGTAGACTTTCAGAAGATGGAAAAGAATGGTGAAATAGAACAGTTAAGCTTAATTTAAAAAGCAAAAATCAACTATGAAAGCAACTGTGAGAGTAACTAAAAAACAACAACAATAACAAACACAACCCAAAACAGAAAATAACTCTCCTTTTGAGACTGTCCTTTTAAGATTTAGCTGTTTCAGGCTTGATTTATCATTGTATTGTACTAGTTTTATGCTGGTATAAAAACAGGATGATAGAAACATGTTGAATATCATTAAGTATGCATCCTTTCAGTTCTGTCATATGCTCTCATAAGCATAAAAGCAGCTAATAGTTGTGCAAATCAAAGAAAACCTATAAAAATGAAATGGTAGAGATGTTAGATGCAGGGAAAGATAATGCTCTTCATCAATGCAGATTTACTGCAGTGATCCATACTAAGGGGAAGAGAAATTTATGGAGAAGCCAATTTTCAGTAAGAGAAAGGCTTCTTGAAATGCAGCATTAAAAAGTCTTTAATAAGTAATTGAACCAAATGGATAGTTTCTTAAATACTCTAAATAGACACCTTCTGTGTTTGACTGCCTCCATCTTACCATATTATTTAATGCTTACATCTCTTCTAACCAAACTCTGTTCTTGCTGAGCTTTTGCAGCACATTATTAGCTGTGGAGATACTTCAATTCACAGTGAGTTAGTCACAGAACTATATTCTATTCGACAGAAACAAGTTTGTGACCCTTTCTGTAAGATTAACCCATTCTAGATAGATATTATGCTACATGTTGCAAGATTAATATTCGTCACACAAATACGTCACTTGTCACGAGAATTCATATTACCTCATTAAGATTTCAGGAGGTTTTATCAAGTGCAAAAGGCATTACAGACTGCACTTAAAAATACTTTAAAGCTCTGGGAATGCCAAGCAACCTGATTTTGAGTGTCTTTATTTGAAGAAAAAAATTCAATAGGCAGGTGCTTGATAGGCTGCAGCAGTGCAGGAAACTAACATGTATAAAGGGGTGGCTGGGGTTAGCTTACTGTGAGAAGAGCACGCCTTGTGTTATAGCAGAGTGTTTCCATAATGCAATATCAAATGACTTAGATTAATTATATAGGTGATTATCTGTTATGTTTGTCTATTTAAAATACTGTGAATGCATTCATCACCTGATTGTTTCAAAGAAGTAATTTGCCTTACACGTAGTGAGCAATAATACGTGGCGATGTCACTTTTACAGTAAATGTACTTGAAGTTTATGAGCAACAGCACAAGGGACACAAAGATATCTGTTTGGCATTTCCAAGTTTTATGAGTCTTCCACAGAAGAAACTCCTGAGAAGCCTATTTATCCATGTACATATCTATGTACGCTCATTTACTGTAAGTGAAAGCAGATTTGTGTCATCTGTTACGTCTACTTTGATTAACAATGGATTATTTGCCCTTTGCTGCCAATGTTCTGTGGAGCCATTTGTTTTCTTGTTGAGTTAATGATATTCAAGGAAAAGATATTGCTTTCTTTTTTATGATGAATTAATTCTAATAGTCATTGCTTAAAAGGCAAAAGATTATCAAATCAGGGAAACACAAACCAGATTGCCTGCTCTCTCACTTCTCCTCTGTAGGAGTGTGCACAAACGTGGACTCCTGGGACAAGGAGTTTATTACAGATTAAGGGGGAATATTTTTGTGAGAACCCCCTTGTTAAATTATTCACAACAAATCATGTGTCTCTCAGGACACACAGTATACTTGTGTATCTACTGGCAAAATCAGGAAGGAACCTGCTCTAAATTTATGTCCTATTAATCCTGAAGAGTTTCGATAAAGGCTTAATTGTGAAGGAGTTTCTAAGTAATGAGCTGTGGCTGGTGAATATATCCAAGTCTGGGAAAAATGACTGTTCTGCTGCATATTTCTGAGTCTTTGGGATTAAGAACATGGCTTTATGGAATTTATGAAAAGAAGAATAAATAAACACATCGAGGTGTGATCACCCACCGATCATTTCTTGTAATTGCTCTCTTCCCTCCTTTTACCCTGCTCTTCTGTGGCCAGCCTGAGTTCCTTCCTTGGGGCTGGACATCCCATACCAAGCCCTTCAAGGGGCCATGAGACCTCATAGCAGTAACAGGGAGAACTCACCAAGCACATCTTCTCAAGAGGAAGAAAGAAAATGAAGAGTCTGTCTTTTGTCAGCATTAACCAAAAAGAGACACCATACCTACTACGGATGAGAAACTTGTCACCCCACAGCACTGCTCTGATGGTTATCTTCCTTCCTTCCTTTTCCATGGAGGACTTTTGATGGTATTATTTTCTCCATCTGACAGATTGAAGCACCTTTTCTGTTCATGTTCCCTACATGCTCAATGTATGCAATAAGCAGAAGCCACACAGGAGTGTCTGAAGAGTCCACAACTCTCCCACCATACGTAGAAGGAGAGGCATGCAGACTCACAGAGCCCTTCAGTGGACACTTGGTCCAGAATTTCATTGCCCTCGCACCTTTTGTGAATGAAAACAAAGAGCCGATTGGTATTAGTGAACCTGGTATTGCAGCAATGGGAATTTAGACCCTAAACATGTTTTTACCTCAACATTATAGAGACTTTTCCATTTAGTCATTGCTTTTTCTGTTTCGGCACTGTTGTAGAAATGTAAATTAGAACCAGCAATGAACAAACTCATTTCTGTTCCTAAGTACATGCTGAAGTTATGGCCATCAGATATAAGTTTTAATTACCACCGAGGAATTGAATAACAGCATTTTTTTCCTTTGTTTCAGACTGTAATTATCTCATTTTACACCTTTATGGTCACTGCTTGTTTTCATGGGCAGACTTTGTGCAATCCTTCATACTGTGTTAAAAACGAATCAGAAATTACTAGCACCATAATTAGGACTGAAACTAGGAACAGCTCTTCCTAATAATTGCAGATGTGATGAGTAATTATAATTTATGTTGGCTTTTCTATGACCCCATGAATTTTACAAAAAGCCAACAAATAAAAACATGTCAACAACCCCCTCCTTTCTTTTCCCCAAACTCTCCCCTCCCCTCCTGGTTTCTACGAACTGTGGCCATCTAACAGAAAGCAGAAAAGTTCAAACAGCGTGGGCTGACTTCCACAGAAGAGAAAGGGAAGTGAGGTTTGGGCACTTTTTCTTTCTGCTTTCCATCTTCTTTTGTCTTGCAAAAGTGGTTCTTCCTGTTGTTGCCTGCAGACCTCAGTTCAACGGGAAGTGGAGCCCTATCTTCCAGCTGAGCAGAACAGCAGTGGATGCAATAACTGAGCTGGAAAATTAAGAGGACTCAGTGAATAGGAGCTCTCAGTTCTAAGTATGTTGTACTTAAGGATGTGATATGGTGGGCAATATACGTGGTAGGTGGACTGTTGGATTAGGTGATCTTACAGTTTTTTTCCCAACCTTAATGTTTCTATGATTCTACAGATCTGTGTTGTGGAGCTACAGGAAGACAGCACAGATGTTTGCCCCAAATTCTATTTCCAAGCATGTCCTCTGTTTATGGTTCCTTGCAACCTCCTTGATTTCAAGACATTCTGAAGTGCTTTAAGCAATTAAAACAAACAAACAAACAAACAAACAGATTTTTTTCTAAAACAATTTTTTTATGTCTAGGGAAGGATGTGCAAGCTTAGGTTTTTTTTCAGAAACACAACAGTTATTTTTCATTTCCACCACCTATGTAACTTGAAGTCTAATGCCGTACTCAAGTAGAGGTGAAAGTTGAGAGATTTGGGACCATGTGGTGGACAATCCACATATTATTATTCTGTCCTTCCAGTAATGACTCAGACAGCAAAGATTTCCCTCTTGTATGATTATCTTTTCTATTTGCTTTCCTTGATATTAACATACAAATAAAAGCTAAAAAATCAATGGATTTGTATTATGTATAATTAATAGCAGTGTTGAATGATCTAATGAGATCGGAGTGCTTTTTCTTTCTTTCTTTGTTTCCCTGTCCTTCCACGGAATAAGAAACTGGCAATATGCCTGAAAGCCTCTTCCAAAATTTTGCTTCACAATCAGTGACTAGAAAGTTCTGAACATTTCCTGAAAGTATCCTGAAAGTGGTTTGCATACAGTCACAGTAAAGATAAAATGGAAAAAATGTACCATGTGCCAGTTGAGATATAAGAGTCTTTTGCCCACTAAATCTGCTTTTTTTTCCTCATTTTGAATATTTCCTGGAAAAACAACAGTAAAGCATAATTAAGATATGTGTAAATATTTTAACATGCTTATATCTGCACTTACATATGCACTCATATACGTATTATGTGTAAAAAAGTTGCATTTTCAAATGTAATTGTGACAATCAACTTGCTTCAAAAAATTAACTGTTGCGATTCTTTTGACAGACAAGAAATTGTGGATTAGATTAGATTTGGAAAAACAACTGCCTGGATAATATTGCTATAGCAAGCATTAGCTATTGCTCTTCATTGCAGCACTGCTGAGTAGTCACCTACAGATAAAGAAGTGTGGTAGCTGTCTGTAAACATTACCAAGATTTACATGCTATGGCTAATACTATTTTTTTCCAGGTTGTTTACTGAAGTTAACAAGAAAGCAAATAAAATAAATGCAATATCAGTATAGTAGTCTTCATATAATCATAGCGTGGCTTAGGTTGGAGGAGACATTTGAGATCATGTAGTTCCACTCCCTCCGCTGTGAGCAGGGCTGCCCTCCACCAGCTCAGCTGCCCAGGGCCCCATCCAACCTGGCCTTGAGCACCTCCAGGGATGGGGCACCACAGCTTCTCTGGGCAGCTGTGCCAGCGCCTCACTGCCCTCTGGGAAAGAGTTTCTGCCTAGCATCTAACTTAAATTTCTCTTCTTTTAGTTTAAAGCCATTCCCCCCTGTCGTATCAGTACTAGACCATGCAAAAAGTTGGTCCCCCTCCTGTTTATATGCTCCCTTCAAGTGCTAGAAGACTGCAATAAAGTCCGTCTGGAGCCTTCTCCTCTCCAAGCTAAACAATTCCAGCTCTCTCAACCTTTCTTCATTAGCGAGGTGCTCCAGGCCTCTGATCATCTTCACGGTCTTAAGAATGCTTTGGACGATTTAGACCTACAGTGTGTTGTCTGGCTTACAGTGTATCTGATGTTCATCTGAAGTTTGGAAGGGACCACAGGAAATCATCTATTATACCTAAGAGATAACAATGTAAATCAGTTTTTATGGCAATTAAAGTATACACAATGAAAACAGAGATGCATGTTTAGATTAGTCAGTTACACTAGATACAGTTGGTGCTGAAACTTCAATCATTGATCGCCAAATTTGTTTCTATTCACATTTTGGGTGAATATTTGGGAATGTGAGAAGAATCATTAGAAGCACTTCTTTCAACACATACCGGGGTAACGATTAGCAAAACATCTGAAAACACACTTTGCAGTCTCCCATAGAATTGGCTGCTTGCTTAGCTCAATAATTTTATCTTAGGCTTTGTCGTATTCTGTCTTTCCTCCATTAAAATTCTCCTAATCTCCTAGAGTGACATTTTTCCACTTTTTTTTTTTTTTTTCCTAACCTCTTATGCTGGAGACTAACATGAAATATGTGATAGTCATCATTTTTCTAGATCAATGAAAATATTCACTAGCTTAGAGTTATTCACACATCAGAGCAGCATTCTGAATGGTCATTTTAACCATACAGAACTCTGCTGTGTACCCAAGAAAAATGTATTGGCAAGGATCTGTATTATTCACGCAGTTATCTTTTCTGTTTTGCTTATGGGAAGACCCAGGATTATGATTTATCATAGTTCACTTCTGAAGTCTGGTGTTGTCATGTAAAGCCAAACAGAGCAGATGTTGTTATGATGATGATTATTAACACTATTATTGATGGTGTTTACAAACTAAAGCCTGTTAAGGAGAGCACTCGCATACTTTAGTTCCATGGAGCTGAGAGGAACTCTGAGCTCTCCATGCTTGTTTAATTGTTATTCTAAACAGGGATAAACCTGAACATATGTTTAAGTGCTTCACTGAACTGGAGCCTTCCAGAGATATGGAAAGTCTCATTTTCTTCATGAGATGAACCTTTGTTCATTCCAGCTAGACCTTGCAGGCATAAATCTTGCTGAAAAACCAGAGATGTATCTCTCTGCATAAATTCTTGGATTGCTTAAACTCATCACCTAATTACAGAGCTGGTGAACCTAGATACACTGAAGGCGGTTTGAAAAGCTGCCTGAAACATCATGGGCTGAGATGCCTTTGTTGGGAGCTGTGCTGTGATGTGTAACGTGGGTAGATTCCTGTGGGATGTTGACAGTTTGTGGGAAATGCATGTAGGAGGAACTGGGTTACAAAGACCTGGGTTTTTTCTTTAATATTTGTTCCCTCTCATTGTGCTGTTTGTGGTCCTGGGGAATTTTTCTTTTTGTTTTGTTCTCTTTTTAAGGTAGGGGGAAGGAGGATCTTCTGTTTTTGGAAAAACCTGCTCAATAACTGCTGCACATCATGAGACACTTGTTCCTGAAGATTTGATAGTACATGAAATCTTTCTTCCCAAAAAGATGCTGGTTGATGCTCCGGAAAGCTACCATGTTCCTTTTTTGCTCATGTCATTTATGTGGAGTGATAATCATTTGATAAGCCATGGATTTATATAATAAATCAATTAGCTCTGCAGTGTTTCCCCAGATTTCTGCCCGCCAGTCTGTTCCCTCTGGAACTTATTCAGTTTTTACAAACAGTAACAAATAGCTCTCAGGATTCTTATTTTATTTTAAGTAATTTGTAGGGAAAATGTTTTCTCTTCTTCCCACCAGAAATGGAATTTCCTCTCTCCTCCATTATTCTGGCCTGAGGCATCGGGTAGATGAGGTTCACTCCTGCACTGTCAGCGGGTTCTCTGCATGCAAACACATGGAATGTATGTTCAATAGCTTGCAGCAATGCAAGAATAGCACCAGAAGCTTTTCCACTGGAAAAAGATGAATCTTACCTCCATGAAAAACTTGTGATTCTTACATCTAATGTCAGCAGGGCATTAGATATCGTGTTTGAAGTTGTAATGCCTTCAGGTATAGAAAAACAATTTTCATGCTATTCTTCCTCTCTTACTACCCTTTTCCTGCCCTTTCTGTATTGAATTGGCATATGATATCAGCCCAAGATCTGTTTTATCTAAAGAAGGTACATGTAACTTCTTGATAATTATTTACTGAACTTGATGGATTTGCATATTATTTCTTTATTAGAGTTTGGTCCACTTTAAATCTGCTAGAATTAAGAGCTCTAGACAGTAATTTTTATTTGTGTTGTGTGAAAAAAAACAGTCTTTATTGCTCCTTGTGGATTTTTTATCATGTAATATTTCCAATTTCTGAATGAGAGAAACGTTAAATAGAAGTGTAGGATATTTCATTTGTATTAGTCATTATATTGCAACCTCTAATATATTCCACCTTATTTTGCCTTTAAATTAAATTGACTTAATCCCTCTCATCTTTTCATATAGAAATTTCTTCTCTACTTATTTTAGTAATTTTTTTTATCTCAATCTCCTCTGTTCCTGTATTATCACCTATAAAAGCACTGACCAAATCTGAATGCAGCATCCCAGTTGGCAGTGTAATATTCGTTTACTTGTCACACTGTGCTATTTATAATGTATTTCCCATCCTTTTTCTAATGCCATATGAAATATCATCTGGTTGTTTTTTTTTTTGGTTTTATTTTGATGACATATTCTACAGAAGTGCTTCTGCAGACCTGTCATTTGCAGTTATATGGCCAATTTTCAGCATCACAGTTTAGGAGCCAGAAAAGTGTTTGCAACTTCCTAATCACTCCTGCTAGAGCTGTTTACTTTTTATTTATCAGAACGCTCTGTGCTTCCCTTCCCATAGCCCCATTAGAGTCTCCTTTATGTTTTTCCTCAATTTTGACCAATACCTCATACGCTCATGTGCATTTGTGTGTGTATTCTGCAGGTAACCTCCCTTCACACTTAGCCCTTTCTTGGGTTCATTCCTGTCAACAGCACTGCCAGAAGACAGGAGACGCCCAACCCAGGCCATTGAAGTTGGTTGTTCTCTCTTCATTTCACACTTCTATGCTGTGCTCCAGTTATTAGTGCAGAGCTGTTGCTGGAGCTCATGCAGGCACATCTAAACTGCCTTTGAACTTGTTAGCTCAGGTAAAGCTGGCAGTAGCAGGCAGTGTGGGAGGCTGTGAGCCCTCCTGGCTTGCAGGCTCCAGATAGGTAGCTGTGATGATCTCTGTGCTGATACACCTACCCTCCTGCGGTATGTGAGCAAGCCAGCCAGAAATAACTTGTGCACTGCTCCTCAACCTTCAGCTGTACCTCTGACTGCGACTTGTTTGTAGCCACCATATCTCAGCCAATCCCAACCTGTTATACATGTTAAACAGACTTTCTAGAAAGAAAAAGAAAAAAAAAAAATGATCACAGGCTTTTTGACAGTTCTAGTGCATTCTAGCCACTGAGGTGACACCCTTGATTCCTGCTGTTATAGGCCTCTGCCTAACAAAACCTATCATCAGTTACTTACTATCAAACTACAGTTGGTGGGATTTTTCCCACACTCGGAAGCATGTGCATATGCAATAAAGGATCGCTATTTTTCTACTTGGCAAAAGAAATACTCTCTTTTATGAGATATTATTTAATTTCTCAACATTTCAAAATCTCAATTTCTATTCGTTGTAGTGTGCAGAGCAAATACAGATTCCTTGGTACCGTGCTCTGAAGCCTACTTGCTGATAACTGGAAGTGTTGGCTGTTGTCTCATTGCAAACCCAGACCAAAGGAACATTCAGATTGAGCAATAATTTGAGCAGAAGTAAGAAGGGAGAGAACGCATGGCCAGTTCATCACCAGGAGTACACACATAAGCATGAAGTAAATCCCCAACCTGTCATAGCAGTGCACTTAGTTACTGGAAATGCAATATGAGCTTACTTTCGTGAGCAAGGATGAAAGAATTTGATTAACCTTTGTACAGCATTTTCCACCCACTCAAAAAAGTGACATCAGATGCTTCATATGGCAAAAAACAAGTCAGCATTTGGGAGACTCCACAGTAAGAGACAGAAAGGCATCCTTGCCATTAGTGAAATTCATTCACTTACCTTGCTAGGTGCTTGACGTGGATCACTTGAAATTTCTCATAAGTTATTTGTGGATCTTAATGGCTGATGCAGAAAGAGAACCCTTCAGCCCCGTACAGAAAGTACCGGCTGCAAGGTATATTATTATGAAACAAGGTTTTGCTTTTAAATTGAGGATTTTTGTGCTCTCCAACATGTTTCTCCTAGAATCATGGGCACCAAAGAGGAATTTTTTTATGATCAGTCATTAGTAGGCCTTCAAGCAAAAGCCTAAAGCTTTGGAGTAAGAGATTAAATGAGCACCAATGGGACAGTGAAGTAAAACGTGGACAAGCACCATCTACCTTTGTACAACATGGGGGTGGATTTCATTCCACTTCTGTGTCACCTGCAAAGTACGCTAGGATTTCTGAAGTTCAAGCCTTTTAATCTTTGCAGAGCATCTCAGTGCTAATACTTTGAGTTTGAAAACAGATTGAAGCTTAGTTCCTGCATGACCCAGCACACAATAAGAAAGGAATTGGTTTGAATTGACACATCTGACATACGTGAACACAGTTATTCCTCTTTCTTCACTCCTACACCCCAAAAGTGTTTGAGAAATAAACTTTGAAGTCCTGGGAGAAGTAGCACGTGCCTGTGAAGGGAGCAGGCGGGGGTGGTAGAGGTGGTAGAAGGAGCTCAGTTTGTAAACACAGCAGCCAGGAAGACAGTTATTTATAACACTTGCGGTGGAGAGGGGGCCAGCCCACATGCTTTTAAAACAGTTTAAGTAGTTGCAGAATGTGGTTAACTCTGCTGTTTGTAAACACATGTCACTTGCAGTCTTGGCTGACAGCAAGGAGAGCAAGAGGAGAGTGGTAGCACTGAACAGGGCTGGATCAGGGAGTGCCCACCCAGGCCTAGCGCTGCCCCTCGCCAGGACCTAGTGTTGGCCGTGCTCCTGGGCAGGGCTTGGCTGTCCCTGGGGGCAGCACAGACAGAGCCATCCCTTCCTCACAAATCAGAAATCCTTGTCTGAAAACATTGCTCTGACAGCGCACAGATGAAATTTTGAACCCATTCATAAACCACAGAATATCTCATTTTCAGCTGGGTTTCGTGACTCTATCAAAGAGGAAGTTAATTGTGAGAGGCGTATGATCATGAGACTACACTTGGTTGGACTAACTTCAAAAAGAGGTACATTTTGGACACACAAAGGTTTTTGAATTACTGCTTCAGTACAGCCGCATTTAGATTTTATTTTTTTCTTCTGTGTGGAGCATAGAGTTAGCTATTCTTGCTGAATGCACAGCACTCGAAGTCCCATGATGTATGCATGATGTGGACTTGACACTACTGCTACATTCTTCAGTTCAACAGCCATGTGAAGTCTATAGCATTCTGAGCTAAGAAATGTCAAAAAAAAGCTTCATCTCAAGAGAGAAAGGCTCTAATTTAATGCTTGGCCATGGAAACTCAAATGCGTCTATTTAGATGTGTATACATGTATGTATGCATACACACAAGCAGATATCATATATATACACTTGCATTAACTTAGTTCACTCCAATGCTACTGCTTCCTATTTATTTCCAGAAGAACTGCAAGAGATACAAAAAGCACAATAATGGTATTTGACAGAGCAAATTCTTAGCTACAAAGAACTATTTTCCAACATATCACTACTATGTGTTTTCACCAGAGATGAACAAGAGCTTGGTTGCTAGGCTCATAAAAATCTGCACCAGCAGAGGTGACCTACTGGCTGCCAGCTGCTATGCTGGCACCATTGGGAGGAAAATGTTACCCATGAAGTCCATCTTTTATCGTCCCAAATAGAAGGAAATCAAAAGGCACTAAATCCAGACTATATTGTGGGTGTGGCCAGACAGTCCAGCCAAGACTGGCAATATGCTTCATGGTTTTCAAACTGGCCTGAGACCTGGCGTTACTGTGTTGCAAGAGAAAAGTCCTCTTCACTGGCTTACTCTGAAAGTCTGAGCTTTCAGCTCAGTCAGCACTGCGATGTAGCAGTCAGTGTTGGTGGTTTATTCACATTCAAGGAAATGCAGAACTACCACCCCTTTCCTATCCAAAAGACAGTGCACATCATTTTACCCTTTGAGGGCTGTGTCTCGAACTTTTTCTTCAATGGGGAATTCACATGTCACCCCTCCATGGACTCCTGTTTTGACTCTGTCTGGTAGTGGTGACAACACATATCATCACTAGCAATGATATGATCCCGGAAACTGTCACCTTCAGCCTCTTATTTGTTCAATACATCCTGAAAAACTTGCATACAGTGTTCTTTCTGTACTTGTGTGAGCATTCATGGTACTCACCTGGCACACAATTTGCAATATTCCAGTGTTGCCATCATTGTTTCTAGTTCATTGAAGCTGTTCTCAGTTCCCTAGTCATAAGCTGATAATTTGTGCAGATGAGCTGACCAAGGCACTTTTCATTTCATGGTGTGACAGCTGTGCATGTCCATATAGAATGTAGCTTGTCTTCATGTCACTGTCATCAATGAAATACACCACCCACCACCTCACTGTGCTCACATCCACTATTTGTTCTCCATCAACATTCAGCAAGAGTTGATGAATGTCAGTGGGTGCCATTTTTTCTGAACAGAGGAATTCAATGACACACCTTTGCTTCATATGCACTTCCATGTAAGATGCCACTGTATCAGGCTGTCCCTCTGTTGCTATCTGTCATGCGGTAACAAAATATAATGGGATATTGATGGGAAGGTTCAGCCTGTACTGCCATATCACCAAAATTCGCCTCTGACATTGTGGGCCAACATCATAAAATAGAAGGCATTACTTTTGGAGCCACTTTCATATTATTCTGTACAACTATTTTTTAATTCCTTTTTCTTATAATCAAAAAGTGCAGGTCAACAAGAACAACAGCATAAAAATTACAATCTCCTTTCTCTTTTTTTTTTCTTCTTTTTTCCTTTCCTTAAATACCAAGAAAATACCCAAGCAGTTTAAATGACAGTGCAGGATTCAGGGGTCCAACTCAAGAGATGTGAACTACCTCAGCATAGAAGCTTCCCAGGCAGCATGAAAGGAAATTTCTGGATGAGTTTCTGGCTCTACTGAGCTTGGCAGCTGTTTTGCTACTGGCTGCAAATGAGCGAGAATGTAATTCTCTTTCCCCAGAACAGAGACTAGGAAACAGGGTTAACACCTGGGTACAGAACTGAGGGAGTTTTATGGTTTGAGTATCAGGAACTTGTTCTTGGCTCAGACCAGAATATTATGGGATGAAACAAGAATGGAAATAATAGAAGAAAAATCAATGATTATTTGATTGATTCCCTGGTGCTTTGGAAAAAAGCAGGAAATTATGATCAGCGGTAGCTTATATGTGACCTGATGGCAAAATTTACAAGAGCCCTCCCACACATGACATGGAGAGAATGCATTTGACAACTTCTGCTCTCATTAAAACAAAGTAAAATGTAGCCATGAGCAAATTCAGAAAGGTCAACTTTGAAAGGAAAAAGTTTAAAAGCAGCAAACATTTGCAAAAGATCAGAAGACAAACATTTAAGTACCCGAAAATGCAGGACACCCCAAGCAATTCCATTACTACACACAGCAATGAAAAGTGCTGCACCCTCTGCAACATCATGAAGTGTATCAGGTTACAGGTATCAGAATGCCACATTGGTATGGCATTCAAAGGAACTTAAAAGTTACAGTTTGTATCCAGTCTGTGAAGTTTTAGAAGTATGGAAAGTCTAAACAGAATTCCCATTTAGTTAAGGTATACATGAAAATATACATTCTAGCAAGCAACACAGTTGCACTTTTCTAGTCAAGTAGGCAGACCACAAACCAATTCAGAGATGCAAAGCATGAGAAATTATGTTTTATGTTTGTAATGGTAATGTAATAATGTACAAACTCCTATTACAGATGTAATAGCTTTTTTTTTTTTTTTTCAGTCAAATATTTTTATTCATAACTAGAGATAATGTATAAGCCAAAAGTGTTCTGGGCCTACAAAATGTGAAGATGGCATCTAGGAAACTGCACGGATATCAGAGCCCATCATGTCTTATGGGATGGCTCATTCAGTGGAATGTAATGCCATTCTTCTCATTGGATCACAAATATTGTTTACTCTGGGAATTACAAGAGGCTTCTCTACCTTAGTATTCTCCCATGTTAATATCAGGCTAATCTCTCTGATATGTCTTTGTTTTACCTGTAACAACTGACAGTCAGCAGTATCTTCTGGGTCTCACACCTATGGTTTCTGGCTGATATTTTTTTCCTAGGAAATAAATCAGGAAGCCAAATTTCAGCACCGTCCCCTGGTTCGGTTGTTACACTACAGTTTTACAACCTTTATATTGGATTGCAGTTTTGGGGGATTTTACCTATCTGTTGAACCATTTGACCTACAGATTATAAATTAATACGATCCACAGATCCTTTCAGTCTAACACGTCGCAATAACTATGGCTAATTATCTAAATTGATAGCAAAGACCTTTATAGGACTTATTTTCCATGAATTTGTTTTTAAATGATACATAATTATCTTAGACTGGGATAAGTGCTTAACTGATTAGCAAATTAATTGAGACAGATATCTCAAACCATAATCTATCTCTTTTCTAGGAAAGGAAATGCTATAGTAAAGCTGGTAGTGGTTGTATAAGCGTTTTATGGGCCAAAGATTCCAGATAGAAAAGTTTCAGCATCAGTGATTCATAGACGAAGTTGCATGCTAGCAGGCTGTGTTGCTTGTACTGCGAAACTGGAATATTTGTTTTGAAAAGGCACAAATCTGAACTGGAATCACTCAGCCACTTTTTTGGTTACCTAGCTGTTTCTAGTACTAAAACTCTATTTTTCTTTCTGTACTTGTATGCAAGACTTAATGGCAAATTATGATTAGCTTCAAATTAGTACTTTAAGATTTATATATTTGCAGGGGCATAGGTGACATTTAATCAGAGAAGGAAGCAATTGGAGTTTCTCATTCTCTGCCTACCAACTCTTGGTGCTACCCAGCTGCAAAAGCCTCTTACATCTCCCATGCCCCGAAAAACAACAAATGAGTCCACTAAATATTTTTTTCCTACTAGAATGACCAGCTGACGTCCTCACACTTTAAAAAGAACAAACAATTCAGCAGTAATTTCTACAGCGGTGAGACTCCATTTTGTCAAGAGGCTGCATCCGCAATACACGATAGAAGTGAGTTTAGGGAAGACCTGAGTAAAAAGGAGACTGTACTGTGTAGAGGGACAATCCCAATTAGATTAAGTGGAGCTGAGAGCGTGAAGGTTGTCTCAGCGTAAATATGAACATATGAAAAAAGACTGTGGATGACATCAGATTGTATGAGATGACAAGAAGAAAACATGACTGAGACAATAGTGTTACCAACTTCAGATCGTTTGGAAAAATTTGGAATGGACGTGATGAGAGGGAGGGTGTGGAAAGGTGTCTGATGATGGCTACTGAATGAGTGTGTGGGAGGGTGTAATAGCTGTTTTTAATCTGTACTGATGATGTTGCTGGAAGAGTGACTTAGTGGCATCAGGTTCCTTCCTGAGCCAAAAGGAAGGAGAGAGAGAGTCCCACCTGCAGCCCATCAACTCCCATAGTGGCTGTGGGATGCAGAGTTGCTATCCCAGGTGAGATGCTTGAGATGAGACCCTCAGAGGCATCACAGCAGCCTGCCTTCAGAACAGGCAGTAATCTCACTGTGCCAGAGCCTTGCTTAGACCACACATCTCCTAACTGACATTGACCTCCTAAAGTGACCTGGACCACTGGCAGTTGTCCCTATGGATGTGTCACTGGTGGGTGGCCCTTAGAGCACCACTGAGCTTTGCCCTCGTGGCCCAGGATTTGCTCCACTAAAGCAGGAAAATCAGGTGGCCATGGGTGCTTTGCAACTCCTGAGAAATACTCTCCCCATTTTGGATAGGCCATCACTATGCATTAATTAGAAATGGTATTGTTCGAAGAACCCTGCAAGATGTTATCCATGGCTGATGTACCAAGAAACCAGAGAGTTATGAGGCTGGCCTTCACATAGGGATTTTTTTTCACTGTTTCCTTTGCAATCCCATGTCTTTCACTGTTTCCTTTGCAATCCCATGTCTTCAGAGAGTAATGGTGCTTATTGTGCAACCTATTTCAGAGTGCCATCTGTTCTTCAATTTCTGGTGTGACACCATCATTTGTACTAAAGAAAATTTCAATATATTGTAAAAATTAGTATAAAAATATTATAAAGTAAATTATTAAAGAACGAATTATTATACTTTCTTATATAGTATTTAATAAATAATTAATGATTGCAAAATATCGCATGTGGATACTTTTGCATCTGGCTGGAGGAGGATGGCAAGGATTTTAAGCAGGAATGAAAATTTGAGTTGTTGACTTCTGTAGGAAAACTGAGGATTTTTTTTATAGGAACCTCACAGCACTTCAGTTTAGACACAGTTTTGAGGTGAAGATCTACAGCAGCTCTCACAATTGGACACTACATCTACCTACCAGAGTAGATGGAGCACTTTCTGTTTCTAAATGTAGGATAACTACAGAGACAAATGATATTGTTTGTTGTGCAATTAAAAAGCTAATGTTGACATTTCAATTATCGTCACTGGCCTTTAGTTGGAACACCCTAATGAGATGAATGAGGTTGGCTTACAACCTCTCCGAGAGCTCTCTTCAGGACATCTGAAGACATGGGCATAATTCCTCATGCTGGGCTGCTGTTCAGATAACATTTGAAAGGTTGCTTCTGTCACCACAAAAAGCAGAGTCTCCAGTAGGACGGAAACGATGGCTTAGTTCACAGTTTCACTTTTTCATACTGGAAACCAATTCCAAAATTTTCATGTGCTGAGATCTGTGACAACCTGCCATGTTCACTGCATCTTTTCAAATGAGATCAGCACCCCCTTGCTGTTAACTTCTTCTCCCACACTGGAAACCTTCTTCTCCATTCCTGTCTTGCATCCTTTATTTCTAAACCTTCTTTGATTGAGACTTGAAATTACTGCTTCATGCAGATGCATGTTACCATCTACCAAGCGAGTAGCCTGCCTGCTTTATTCATATGGTTATGAGACTACCCCTGGATGCAATTCCCCTGCCACTTGCCCCTGCAGTGCCTCACATCTCCAGCATCCCTGTCCTGCTTCCTGTTTGAGGTTGCTGGTTTGGGACCTGATGCATCTGCTGCACAGAGTGAGGATGTGGCAAATGTGCAACTAGCAATGTTTGTTTCCTGCAGGTGGCCCTTGGCCACCATTCTCCTCTTCCATCATTCCTTTGTGTGACGCATGTCCACAGTTGTGTCCCCTAAATAAGCAAAAGCTGAAAGTAAGGATGGTACTCAAGGTGGTGGAAGAACAGCCAATGGAGAGAGGAATGGGTGGCTCATCCAAAGCCAAGTGCATGAAGATGCACAGCTGACACCAGTCATATAAAAGACCAGATGGATTACCCAGTGCATGACAAAAGTTTCATCAGGAAAAGGCAATAAAACCTGTTTACAAGAACAGAGAATTTAAAGCAGTTTTACCCTGTGTGGGGAGAGATTATCATTGCAGTCATTTATGTCAGGCAAGTAATTCAGATGGTGTACTGTTGGGTGAAAAGATTGCCAGTGGCTCCACATTGATCACTTGGGAGGCCTCCTTGCCTCCAGCTCAAAGCCAGGTATGCAGGAACACCATAAGTATTTGTACTCTGCTTCCAATGCCTGTATGAATCCATTGTATAAATTGTCCCATCCCCTGTTCCTAGATAATGAGGAATTGATTTTAGTGCAAAATTACAAGTTTTATACTGGCATAACTGCCAGCGTGGAAGATCACATTCAAAGTCACAGCAGAGGTGTTTTCTTTCTCCCTATCTTTATCTCATGAGTACTTTACTCATTTTACAGTCTGGCAAAAATGAAGCATAGATAGTTTAGGTGACCATACAAAGTCACTCATCAGGAGAATATCAGTCAAAATATAGACAAAGTTGTCTGAATCCCTTTATAAGCAATTTTTTGTCACACATTTTGACCTGACTTAGCATCATCTCACATTCCAAGGACATTTGATTGTGTACTGTCTTGAACAATACATGACAGTGGCTGTGTGACATTTGCCAAACCTCTGAAAACTTAATGCAGACATCTAGCAGTGATTCCAATGCTCTTTTATGTACACATCAAATAAAAACTCACTTTAGTATACAGTCATGTTACAGTAAGTCAAATTTATCTCTGTCATAACTCCGTTGGCTTTAAGGAAGTGGCACAAGAAATCAAGTTTGTCTATGAAATTTTAAGATTAATTTCAGAAACACATTTTTCAGCCAACGTGCAACTATTTTCAACAGTGGAAAAAAATTCATTATTTGGCCAATGGATTAAATACAAACACTACCATTTGAGTGTTGAAGATAGTAATGATTTTATCAATTTATTTTCTTTGTGTACTGAAGGAAAATATACTGGCTATGTTTGAAAATGCCTACCACATTCACTAACTAACATATAAAATGACTCAAGAAAATATATATATATATGTGTTTTAATGTAGCTAGAAAGATTAAAAATATATTGTTTATATATATTATATTAATATATGTTAGTATAATTATATATATAATATATATGTGATTAATATGTTAATTTTTGAGTAAATAAACAAGTCTGGTTAAAGCTTCTTTTTTTTCCTTCCTTACCTCTGCCCTGCAGAGAACAACAGAAAGATGAAACCACACTTTTAGACAAGAATTCACTCTAAATCTAGGTGAATTTTTCTTCCAGATCCAATTTGGTTTTCTCAGAACACAGCAGAAAAAAATCCTGCAAACAGTGTTTTTTCTCCTCTTTAATGGAGGCCGCTGTGGCAGAAATTTCACAAGAACGGCTGGCATCATCAGATTTCCACCTTTCAGCTGGTTTTGGCCCAAAACAGACATTGATTTTTCACTTTCAGCTGAAGCCTGTAAACAGTCATAGTGCCTTATTCTTTGTAATAATGAAACTAGTATGATACTAATTAGATACAACAATACTAGTTCTGATCAGTTCTTAATTTCTTCGCCTCACCCATTAAGTACAGTCACGTCTATATTCTGTGCATTCAGTCATATATGAACTTGGATCAGATCTTTTAAATGAAATATTAGTAAGTTACAAAATTGCGTGGAGGATTTTGTGTGTGTGCTATTATCAGTAAAAACAAGGCAAATTGGTAAACAGGTTCAATTCGTCTGCTTAAATGCCTATAGAAAAAAGGTAAATAAAAATACATTCGGCATTAAATATGTCCAGTGGGAACATTTCCTTGTGTTTTGCTTTACAGTGGCTAAACATTAAGTCAAGCCTTTAACTTGAATTTAATGTATTAAAGCAATAACAATCAAGGTACAAGGTATTTCCTGGGAATTAATGACTGACCTGGAGAGTTGATGGGCCAACGTGAAGCTCAGGGCCATTAACTTCAGCTAGTCATTAATTTCCCAGAAAATTCCTTGTGCTGAAGTTGTTAGTGCTTTTTTATAATCCTCTTATATATTAAATCTACATACATAAACATTTTCCTTCCTGTCCAAGCAATTTTTGAAAGATACCATAGGAAGGAGACATTGAGTCAATAATGCGATTTACCTTGGCTTTTCTGTTAAACTCAAAGGGAATGGCAAAATTAAAAAAATTAAAAAAAAAAAAAAATTAAAAAAAAAACAACCCTAAATAGTTTAAAAGCAAAATACAAAATCCCTAAGTGAACACTGTAAGAATTGCTGGAAAACTTGAATAGTCCACAGGGAGTAAGGCAGACATTCACCTTCTGCAGGCAGCAGCTGTGATGGAGCAACTGGCAGCACTGTTCCTCCTCATTTCTTCCCATGGTCTCACCAGCTCAGATCTCTGACATCCCTAGCCCTGATACTCCTTGTTTCCGTTCTGTGATTGTAGCTCATTTTTGAACAATTCCTAAATAGGAGAGGACAGCAAAACTTCTTCCAAATTAATTTTAACACTTGGAACAGAAAACGTTGATGCAAAATAACCATTTGACAATTTTCGTCAGGGCAAGAAAAGTAAGGTTTCCCCCACTGCTCATAACTGGTGAGACACTCCGGTAGCTCTCCAATTCTGGGCTTCCCAGGGCAAGACAGACAAGAACATATTGGAGAGAGTCCAACAGAGGGCCATTAAGATGATGAAGGGACAGGAGTACCCCTCCTGTCAGGAGAGGCTGAGAGAGCTGGGGATGCTCAGCCTGTAGAAGATGAGGCTCAGAGGATCTCATCAATGTCTATAAATACCTAAGGATGGGTGCAAAGAGAATGGAGTGAGACTCTTTGCAGTGATGCTCAGTGTCAGGACAAGAGGCAGTGGGCACATACTGGAACACAAGAGTTTCCATTTGAACACCAGGAAGCACTGCTGTGCTGTGCTGTGCTGTGCTGTGCTGTAGAGTTTGTGGAGTCTGCCTCCTCAGCAGCTATTTGGACATAGACACAGGCAAGTGGCTCCAAGTGTCCCTGCTTATAAAAGGGGGTTGAACCAGATGATCTCCAGAGTAGGAGATCCTTCCCATCCTCCCAATTCCTTCCTGTCTCGATGATTCTGTGATTCAGGGACATTTGAGAGCTTTGAACACAGAAAACTTTATATCCCTGTACTCCTTGGAAAATCCTTATGAGTAGTCACACAGTTTCCAACATATTCTAGTTAGGCAAAGAACATGCATGTTGATCGATGCATGGAATCATATCCTAAGGTATCCTATCGAGTGATAAAACCAAAAAAGAGTACACGTGATCCTGTATTCTGATGACCTTTTGGTCTTTTATATTCAGCTTGGCAGGCCATTTGTGTGCATTCTTAGTTATTATTAGTAATGTTCATTGCAGTAATAACTCAGACCAGTGGGGAATGGCATCGCATTGTGAAAGGGCAGTAAACAGACTGCTAGGTATTCCTATGACATTTGCAATCTTACCGTTCCTATGCGGGTTGAAACAATAAAAAGATGATCCACAGAAACTATATAGAGCTGGAATGGTGATGGCATTCTTTGTCCAGCTTTCATTTTCTGACCTTGGTGGTATTGATTTAACCTTTATGAAAATTAATCTCAGGAGAGGAACAGAATCTGAAGATTTTACTTTTAAGAGTTTGCAATTTCTAAGAGAAATTGCAAGTTGATGCTCTGCCTGGTGTTTTTTTGTTTTGTCTTATTTTTGTTATTTTTGTGTTTTGTTTTTTAATTGGTTTTCTTATTTGACAAAGCAGTCACCAGCTAAGGCCTTGTAACTTGGCCAGCCTGTTTTAGGAGTCTTTCATTCATCTTATAATTGGCAATAAATTTTTCCATCTCATACTGTAACTTGTTTGAAAGTCAGTCACTGTTATTCACAAACGAAAACTCAGCATGTGGAAATGCTGGAAAAGGATGCTGAACATGGAGGGAATTTTATTCGTCATGATATTTTTGTGTGCTTGTGGAGTAACTGGGACTCATGCGTCCATGAGTAAATGTGGATGGTAAAATAAGTTCAACTCTGTATTAGACATAGTGATAAAATGAGACGCTTTATACCCTCTATATTAATATATTTTAAAGATGACTCTTCAGGATGGAGAAATAAAGAAAAAATACATGACTGGGAAAGGATCACTCTTTAATCTGAAGCCCAGATTCCATTCAGGTAGCATTAGTGTGTACTTTTTCGATAGCTATGCTGATTTTCATCAGTGTTCCTGCCCTCATAGGCAAGTAAGGAAACGGAGGGCAACCCCGGCTTGATCTGACCAGAAACAAGACAGGAGACACCACCTCTCTCACTGCTTCATTCTGACTGTGGTTAAGAATAAGGAATTCTGAAGAGGATCCTAAACCAAAAGCACTGATACAGCCATTCAGCAGATGCCAGGGAAGTTGTGACCCGAGTCATCTGAACTTTGTGGCTGATGCTTCCCTTTTGAAAGGGCTAAATTAAGAAACTAACACCCAGGATGAGGCTGTATTGATAGAGAAGAAAAGATGATATAGAAATATATTTTTTGCCTCAAATGGTGGGCACAAAACTGTAATAAGGTGTATCAGGGCCTTTTTATTGGACATAACACCATATATTTGATAAAACAGTTTCTACTAACCAAAACAATTGCCAGTGAGGGGGTTGTATTTTAATATTTGAGCAGCCATCACAGCTACTAGAGGTCTATCAGACAATCATGGCTCAGTGTTTGATATTTACCCTTATCACTTAGGAGCAAAATATTTTTGTACCTTGGAAGATGTCTATTAAATGATGATAAGCATTTGGTACTCGTACAAGTAATGTCATTGCACTGGAGTTTCACAGAGGTTCATAATCTGCAAGTTCAGAACATTATCACCAAAAGACCAAAAGGCAGGGGTTTACTTTCATCAGACTGAACCGTATATAAGTTTGTCATTTGCTTATGTAAAATTTACAATTTTGGTATGACTTTCCCTTCAAGATATTTTACATGCTTCTTTAGGCAGCCGACCACATGACTGTCCTGTCCACTGCTTTTGTAAAATAGTCATTTTATAAACGTGTATATTACATGAGAGCTAGATGTAGAGCTATCAGAAATACATGTTAAGTAGATACTCTAAAGGCTTGCAAAGACTTCCAAACTGTTGGAAGGCAATCAGTCAATGAACTGCAATATTATAAGCTGTAATGACTGCAAACAGCAGAAAGAGAGGCCCTTCTCTTCCATCTGGCTATGGAGTTACTAAAGAAATGTAACCAGGGGAGAAAGAGATGTTTACAGAGAATTGCAGTGACTCATTAGCATGGCAACTATTTGGTTAAGCAATTAAGAAATTATATTGATTTGCACAGCAGTTCTTAGAAATACAGTTTTATTGCCACAGCTTTTAATAAGCAATGATGTCTCAAAGTAGGTCTGGTCTGGGGAAATTGTTGCATTAGAAAACAGATTAATGACTGCAGAGAGAAAAATGACTGTAACAGTTGACGTGAATGAAAATGGACATAGTTCCCTGGGAGTTATGTGGTCATGGACATCTAATTTGTAAATCCATCATTAGCTACAATTAGTTATACTCAATGATCTTTTGAGGTTGCTTCCAACCCCTGCAGTTCTGTGATTTGGTGATCCTGTGATATTAGCTGCAATACAGTTTGCTGGAACTGAGTACTGTAATGAAAAATACAGACCTTTGAAAACCTGCATCGGAATCTCCATGTAAAGCACATTTCTTTTTGACTTCTTGGACATGGTTCCAGCAAGCCCAAATATTTTTCTGTGATAAAAAAGTGACTTTAGATGTACTGAAATGCGATGGTAGAAGAGCACTGTGAAGGCTTGAGCAAAACAAATGTGAAGGCAATCCTAATAATGATTCTATTACAAGCTTAATTTACAAGTTGCGCTGATTATGAACTTGTTCCTGTTTCTACTGAAAAGGAAATTTTTTAAAGGACAGCAGGTGAAGGGCTTGGAGAATATGCCCTATCAGGAGCAACTGAAGGAACTGAGGCTGTTCAGTCTGAGGAAAACAAGGCTGGGAGGAGACCTTATTGCTCTCTTCCAATGCCTGAAACGTGATTGCAGCGAGAGCACGGTTGGACTCTTCTCACTGGTGACAGGTGACAGGATGAGGAAAAATGGCCTCAAGTTACAGATGGGGAGGTTTAGGTTGAATATCAGGAAACACTTCTTTACAGAAAGGGTTGTTAAACACTGGAATAGGCTCCCCAGGGAGGTGGTTGAGTCGCCATCCCTGGATGTGTTTAAAAACTGTTTGAATGTGGTGCTCAGGGACATGATTTAGTGCAGAGTTGCTAGAGTTAGGGCAGTATGGTTAGGTTGTGGTTGGACTTGATGATCTTTAAGGTCTTTTCCAACCTGAGTTATTCTATGATTCTTTGAAGTAGAATAGTTTTGCTAAATGAGTGTGTTTCCATGGAACGGGCACTCTAGCCTTGCTTTGCTCAAGAGGGATCTTTACCAGTATCATATTCATTGTGAAGAGACAAGAAATAGCCAGTAACGAATAAACTGATATGAAGGAAAATCTCTCTCTTATTCTTAAATCAATAATTGGAAAGTTGGCATGTCCAAAACAATGAGTTTGGAATGATTATAACAACGTTAAATTGAAACAGTCAATTTCACTCATGCCAAGTCTTTCAAAATGTGCAAGATTTTAAAACATTTTATGAATAAGTCTTGGATGCTCTTTGTGAAAAAAAAGCAGAAGGCTATTGAGGATCCTATTAATAGAAGGATGATAATTTAACCTGGAAGGAAAGACAAAATGTAAGCATACTGTTTGTTGTTGCAAGCAACTAATATGCATTCCCAGTGAATTCACAAAAAGCAAATTCTTTGAGGGAGAATTTGTTCTTGGGGAGCTGATCAGCTTCCTTACTTGAGATGTCTAGCCCTAGTAGGAAGCACAGTACTTTTAGTATCACTTGCTGAGACATAGTGTATGTGATCTTCTATCCTTTGCAGAGATCTGTCCAAATTTCTCCCCCTACCTCCATGCCAAAGTTCCTTTCCACCGCTTATTTCCCTCATTTTGCTGAATTCTGTGTCAAGGAACTTGACCTCTTCTCCACTTCTGTTGTTCTGCAGGGCTTTCATGGATGTTCAAAAATATTTAAGTACTCTTATAGCACTGTGTTGATTTTCACTGTAAATAGCAACCTGAAGTCAGAGGAATGCCTGAAATTAGGACAACATCCTAGCTGCTCGTGATATATTTTGCACTGTGTAGTTAGTTCACGAGGACTATTTAAAACAGATTCCTCATTAGCATAATATTTTTGCATATTAAATGTTTTATATGGCATTTCTGGAGCTACTATGGGCAATAAGCATAATGGCTTTCCCATGAAAAAATATTTTGCTGATAAATGTACTAATGGTGTTTTATCTCCTTAATATTGTTTGTAATCATCACATGCTATCCTAACTTTGACTTGTGTG
Organism: Lagopus muta; assembly: GCF_023343835.1. Lineage (NCBI taxonomy): Eukaryota > Metazoa > Chordata > Aves > Galliformes > Phasianidae > Lagopus > Lagopus muta. The sequence continues at coordinate 109,732,937 of NC_064433.1, forward strand.
TCTTATCTGTGAACGCCAAAGAGCTCACACTATTAATCTTCCTCAATCTACTATTGGCTTTGTTATGCCAAATTCTGGTTTCCATTGTATAGGTGGAAGTAACTTCGATGCTAAATGAATCACAAGTTGCTTAATCACCTCACTAACTTTTCCAAGGGATTTTACATAAAAATACGTACTTTTTCCAGAATTAGTTTCTAGAAACTACTTCAACACAAAGAGAAAGAGCACTTTTCCAGACTTGTTCACCAAGAAGCAGAATGGGCGAGACAGAAGATCAAGTGGCATGCAAGCTGACCTCCACCGCTCATGGTTAAAATCATAGAATCATAGGATAATCCAAGTTGGAAGGGACACATACGAATCATTGAGTCTAATTCCTTGCTCTACACAACACCATCAAAAATTCAAATGGTAGGTGTGGGAGTGTTGTCTAGATGCCCTTTGAACTCTGGCACTTGAGGCTGTGATTACTGCCCTGGGCAACCTCTTCCATGCCCACCAAACCCTGGTGCAGAACCTGTTCCAAATACACAAGCTGGTCGTCTCAACATTGGGCATTTGGGCAGCAGCTGAAATAAGGAGTTGGTCTATAGGAATGCCAGGGCAGTAGAACATTTGCGTGGTCTGGTCTCAGGCAGGAGGCGGGCTAGGTAGGACATAGCGAAGTAGATTACATCTGCAGACATGAGAGGGTGTTTAATAGGTTCTAGTTCTATAGAGAGATGATTTAGCACCACATAAAGCAAATAGATGGTTTGTTGAGGTGTATCAGTAGGAGTACTGAGTCACAGCTCATCATCTGGAAAACTAGAAAGTTTGAGTGCTACAACAACCCAGCAGTTGCTGTGTATATTCTGGGAGCAAAGGGAAAGTGACAAGTAATGCTTTTTGGAGCATATTATAAAAGAAGGGGGTTTTATCTTCTGGATGTTTCCATCCTGTAAGTTTTCCTGTCAGATTTGAGAGAACAGTATTTCACTTGGCTTTCAATTTGCCTCTGAATTCTGGTAACAATGGCATTTATTCTTCCAAATCTGAGTCGCTGAAGAAAAAATGTCAGAGCTGTTTGGGAGGTGGCTGGGACAGAGGAGTGAAAAATAGTGAGTCAGTGCATGAATGAGCTGGATTTCTGCATCTCACAAACTCAGGCAAACAAATAGCATAGAACCTGATTAATCCTCATTGTGAAGTGACCAAATGTTTGCTTTCTCAATTTGAAAAATCAGAAAAAACGGTGTTTCTTTTCTGATGGGCTGGCTTTCAGACCAGCTTCATGTGAGACCCCACAGGATTGATGACTTCTCTTTCTAAAGAACCCATGCAGCAGACATGCTTCACTGATAAAGACCAGAACTTTCTTATAGAATTCAATACATTCATAATAGTTGTAGGAAAGACACCTGCAGACAGAGCGGTGTATTTATGGGGGGTTTAGTGGAGAACGGCATGGTTCTTTTAGACCAGAGCTACTTCAGTTCTGTCTCTGCTGCTGATGCACTGTTTGAAGAGACACAGTGCAACAAGCACATCCCTGAAGGCTCTGACAGACCTCATGTAGGTAACTATGGAATTGTAGAGTGCCATTTACAGGCCAGAAACTCTTCTAATCAAAATTTAGTTGCAGAGGGAAGAATGGGAAACCTATCATTTTCAGTATGTCTCAAGTATTATACTGTCAAGGAGTGGGAGTATAAACATCCAATCTAAAGTTAACATAGTCGTTATTACTTATTAGATGTTAAAAATGAGTGCTGTAGGTTTAACAGCAGTCTTTGTAAGCAAGGCTACCAACAACAAATCTTAAGTGCTCACATTGACTTATTGTAAAAGAATGCTTCCAGATGGGTACCTGATCCTTGTGGGTCCCTTCCAACTTGGGATATTCTATGATTCTGTGATTTCTGGAATGAAGGGCCAGGACCTTTTACTTGGCTGGAGCATAGTCAAAGTGCTCCTCCTGAATGCATGTACCAACAGCTATCCTCATCTCCATGGGATTATTTATACATTTTTAGCAGAAGATTTGTTTGATTTTAATCGTTCTTGCATCAAGCACATCTGCACAGCTAGAATGTTGAGTAATGAGGTGAAATTAAATCTTTTAGACTTTTTTTTTTTTTTTTTTCCAGAAAAGCACCTTTCTGTGTTGCTATTAGAAACATGTCTTCTGTTTGCTACTTTAACTACCTACAGAATTTTGGTTTATCACTCATTAAACAGTCAGATGGTCTGGCACTTCACTTGTGAGACACAAGGAGAGGAACTGAAACCAGCCTTAATTCTGCAAAGGACCAGACAAAGGCAAGGTTTTATTTTTGTAGTTCACTTCTTAATATCATCAGACTACAGCGTGATACCAGCATCTGTGAGAGGTCTGCATGGCTTTTTTGTTTGCTTTGAAAAGTTTAGATCTTACAGAGAATCACAGAGTAGAATCATAGAACCGTATGATTGGAAGGGACCTTAAAGGCCATCTAGTCCAACCATGCAATGAACAGGGACACCTACAGCTACATCAGGTTGCTCAGAGCCCCATCCAGCCTGATCTTGAGTGTCTCCAGGGATGGGGCATCCACCGTCTCTCTAGGCAATCTGTGCCAACGCCTCACCACTCCTATTATAACTACTTCCTTATATCCGATCTAAATCTCCTTTCTTCCAGTTTGAAATAATTTCCCCCTTGTCCTATCACAACAGACCCCGCTGAAGAGTTTAAGCATAACATTTGAACTGAATGCAGAACTTTAGTGAAACGTTTGGGGAAGGTAAAGATGGTCCTAGCCACCATAGATGCTACTGCTCTCAAAAGAATGAATGCAACAGATTTTTATATGACAAATTTTAAAATACGGGCCCATATGACTGCATCAAAGCACTGAGTTCCTCCCAGCACTCTTGAAAGTTGGCCGGTCTGCCAGATCGCACTCATAATGTCAGTATCACAGTGAAAAAACATGTGATCAAGGAAAGATGCAAACCCAATCATTGAAATGCAGAGCTCGTTTCCAACATTCATATACAACAGGCAAAAAACAGAGAATAAAGGAACAGTCAGCACAGGACAGGCTGCTCTTCCCTTGGTGCCAGAGCCGTGACAGCACGCACAACCTGAACTGCTGCAGTTCTGCTTAGGATATGTCTTTTCAACACTTATGTCTGTGCGTGTACCTGCTGCTTTGGCACCGTGCGCTGGCTTCTGAGAGCCGACCTCCTCCAGCGAGGTCATCCCTCACCACCAGCTGCCGGAGAGCCGCCAAGAACCGGGCTTCCAGCATCTTCCCGAACACGCACAGGGCGATAGAAATGCGGACACCTCCGGTGCTGGGGTGGGGGCTGCGCGCACAGGTGGGAGCGAAGCCGCCGCGCCTCCGGAGGCCGCCCCGCTCCCCCCCCGCCCGGGGCCGCTGCGGAGCGGCTGTGGGCGGCGCGGGGGCGGGCGCTGCGTGGGCCGCGGCGGCGGGGCGCGGACAGGTGGGCTGGCGGGGGGCGGGCCGCGGCCATGTGTAGGCAGCGGAGCGGCTGCGGAGCGGCGGCGGCGGTGGCGTCGGGAGCCCCGGCCCCGCGATAAAAGGGAAGGGGCTGGGCGGCGGACGGTGCGCGTTGCGGCACTGAGGGGGGCGGGGGGGGGGAGAGCGTGGCTGGGAGGGAGGGAGCGAAGGAGCCGCCGCCTCCCGCAGGAATCCCGGGCGGGTGGCAGTAGCAGTAGTAATAGCAGCAGCAGCAGCAGCCGGGACGCGCGGCTCCCCCTGGCTGCGCGGCGGCGGGAGGCGGGTGAGCATCGAGAAGCGGCCGCCGCCTCATCCTGCGGCAGCGGCCGGCTCTGCCCGGAGGACGCAGGTGGGTCCGCGGCGGTCGGGCTGCGGGGTGCGGCGGGGGCCCGGACCGGGGGAGGGAGGTTGTGGGGCGGTGCCCTTCGCGCACCTGAGAGGGCGGGGGGTGTGGGGGGAGCCGGAGGATTACCTGGGACGAGGCTTTGGGGCACCGACAGGCGACGGGCACAGACGGTGCTTGACGTTATTGCTTTTAAATCAACGCGTTTATTGGATTTTAGACGATTGACGAGCATCTCATCTTTAAAGATGCGCTTTGCGAGAGCGTTCTTGGAAAATCGCGTTTGATTTCAGTTTCTATTCCAGTCTGCGGCTTTCTGATTATTATTATTATTATTTTCTTTCTTCGGCTGGCATAGCGCCGCGTGCGGGGCGCTCCCCGATGGGCGCAGGTCCGCGAGCGGCGGCACTCGCACACACACGCGGCCGCGGGGAGGGGAGATAAGTTACTTTCTGTCTATGAAAGACTTGGTAGCGTTTTCCCAACCAGAGCCTCGCTGGGCAGTGCGCTCACGGTGGCTTCCAGAGAAAACGTTAAGAGCCATCCTTCGCTGGAACAACGGGGAGTACACGCAGATGTAACGCTAGCGTTCCCCCGGAGCTTGCGTTCCGAAACTTCGGTATTCGGCGAAACCCCTGTTCTAAAAGCTTCGCTGTTTTCCAGGAAGAGTTGAGTTTATTTTATCGTATCTTCAGGAAATGGTTAACGTGGGAGTTCTGGGTACTGTGTATTTGGTTTGGGTGTTGGGGCGTAATTCGGCAGAATCTGTGGCGTGCTGCTCAAACTGCAGTGACCACAGAATGAATCGAGAGTCGTTCATCGTTTTAAGAAGTTGAAGATTGCTTCAACTCTGTGATATGTCCCTCTGAATATCGGCTTCTATTGTATGCATTCTTCACAAGCTATGTAGAGGCAGCTAAGCCACATGTGAAGCTTACATCTCTGTAAAACTGTGTTCATTTCTCAGATGGAAGAACAAATCAAATCAGCTTTCATATTTACCAAGTAGTGAAGTGCAAGTGTGTTTGTATTCCCACTGCAGAAATCCCACCTGCTGTATCAAGGTGTCTGGGTGTCCATAAGGCAACAAGAGATACGTAGAAATCCGTACGGCTCTTAACTGTCTTGGAGAGTTGGAAGTGTTTTGTTGGATTAAATTAGGATTTTTCATCCTTCCTGAAACTGAGTAAAGAGAACATTACAGATGACTCAATTCCAGGATTTTAACACTTTTTTTTTTTTTCTTTTGCCGAGGGGAATACTTTGGAGTGGTTGTGTCGGAAAGGCAAGTGAGCTGAAATGTTGTGGTAGTAGGATTTGCAGCATTAAATACGGCTCATTTCTCTTGTATGACTACAGGTGGCAGTGTAGAAGCCAAGAACAAAAATTGGCAGAAATTACATTCTGTGTACAAGAGAATGAAGAGTATACTCATGACTAAGCACAGGAACCTGGAAAACCACAGGTATGTGAAGTGATTCATACAACTGCCTACGGTGCCCCCAGTATTCCTGGCGCAATAGGTATTCTTGGATAATTATCTCTTACTGTGACTGCATTAATTGATAAGGAAAATGCTGTATCTGATTACTGAAATGAGAAAATAATAAAATACTTCGAATGCAGTGTGCAATGAGAGGTGGGATTTTCAGACTTCTTATGGTGTATGTTAACTATGAAGAATCAGAGCATAGTTAAGTTGCTTGAAAATTGAGTTAATTTCCTTCTAAATACCTGGATTCTATATTGATAAAGTTGAGTGCAGTTACATCCCTGAATATGCTTGAAATGGAGAAATGTCAAATATTATAGGCATGGAGACCTTCCTGTAGAATCTCTTTATGAACAATGAATAGGAAGCACGAGGAGAATGAGAGATGTAAATAAAGATGTCATTTCAAATACTCATCTGGGTGTGATGCTTTATAATGCTCATTTCTGTTGGGGGGAGGTGGGAGGGAAAGGCAATGTGTAAGAGCCCATGATTAGCTCTCATCCTTCTAAGAAAAGGGAAGTACTAGGCTACCTGATCTAAATAATCTCTCATTAATTAGGAATATTAGAATACAGCAAAACTTTTCTTGTACACATATGTCATTGTGGACAGCCTGTAGAAATGAGTCCATGGGTTGGCATTCCAGGATTCCTGGGAAGCCATGGAGGATGGGGTGAACTCAGAGCTTGAGGGGTTTTTGGAACTTGTGAATGAGAATCTATCCTGGTAAGAAGTTATCAGATGCTACCACCACTGTGTTTATAAATATGTTTGGCTCTTCCTTTTTTTTTTTTTTTTTTTTTTATACACTTTAGGAAGGCATTCTGTCTAAACCTTTAAATTGCTTTTGAGAGAACATGGTGTTCCCACAAGTTCACAGATGACCAAGTCACCTTGTACAAAGTGAGAACACATTTGCAGACAGTTTATTTCACTGACCGTCACGTTATTGCTCATCACTTGCTTCTGTAAGTTGACCTGCTCAGGCGTAGCTGGGGAGGAGGAAGTATGCAGCACTAAGGCCTGTATGGCCATGTAGTTTTCATTGTTGTAACTTATTACACAGAACAGCTAAGCAGTTCATCCAACTTAAATGTGGCTATTCACAAAGGCTTTGAAAAATTTTTCTGATGTAGTACAGGTCAGTATATGCTTATGGCTTTGTCAAACAGTGCTGAGCTCATTAGTTTATGCCTGTGTGTTGAGAACAGAAAATGAAACTGTTACAGATACAAAATTTTAATGTAGTCTCCCATTACATCAAGTGTTTGCCAAAATATTAAAACTGTTAACTAAGCAACGTGCTGCTCAAGAGTTCAATCTACAGACACTTCTCTGTGCTAATTAGAAAGTATTGACATCAGTGAATGAAACTACTTGTTAAACTGCCTTCTAAAGTCTATAGCAGTTACGTGTTCATAAGATGATTCATAGCATTCAGCAAGTTGTGATGAGTTTCCCTGCCATTACTGGAGATTATGAAGTATCTACTGTATTTGCACTTCTTTTTTTTTTTTTTAAATTAGCTCTAATGGTGTAAAGGGGAATTTTCTATCAGCTGAAAGATCAGGCCTATTTTATGAATTCATTAATTACTTTTCTCTTTATTGTATGGTGCAATCTATCATTAACAATAAAATGAAATGTTTAACCATCTTGTCTATAAATACAGCTGTGTGCGTGAAACTTTCAGGACTTACGATGTTCTTCAGAACTGTGTGAATCATGTCAAGTTTGCTATGTTGTATTAGTTGTAATTGAAAGAAAAGTTTTCAGTAAGAAACATGAATTTGACATCTAAAACAGCAGAACCAGTGGGTGCTGCTCTTCTTAAGGATACTACAGATGTTGCACCTTAGAAAACATCGTAGAAAACTGTCCAGTGATTGTTTTGAACTGAAAGCTATGGCTGATTATGCATTTTTGTTGCCTCAGAACTGTGCAAGCCCCTCAAAGCAATCAGTCATTTCACACTAAAATAACAATGGATGTAATCTGTTAGAGTATGAAGTATGATTGCTTGACTCTCAGCAAAAATGTTTGTTAACATAGGACCATGTCTGAGGCCATTTAGTTTAGGCACTTTAGCTACTCAGACTAATGAGATTGGCTCATTGTCAGCTCTCCAGTTAGAAAAGGGTAGTATTTTATTAATTTTGGTGTTAATACAGCTGTTAAAACAAAGATATAGCTACAGCACTGGAAGATACTCATTGTAGGCTATTGTAAATGAGGGAGACTCTTGTGGAAGTCACATGCTAAGTACATGTATACAGTAAGTATCCTTAGCTACCAAATGTGTAAAATAAAGCTATGGGGATGTAGTCCTTCAGCCATATCTAGGTTGGGTGCCTCTGAGCTTATTATACAAGTGTATCCTAATGCAGAAGGATACTGAAATTTTAAGAAATGATCCTGAAATTATATTCTGTAGATGATATCTTTCTTTTAGGTGATGGCCCAGTTTCCTTATTCTCTAAGAATACCCTTCCGTGGTGTTGATCTTCAGTGACAGGAGTGGATCTCCTGTTGTAGTAAGGTGTAGTTAAGTAGAGTGCAGGTGGATTTATGATGCTGAAAGGGAGCACATCATAGCCTTCCAACTGTATGCCAAACTGACTGACATCAGGAGAAGACTAGACTATCTCAGTACCTTATATGAGGATGGAAAGTTCATATGGGTCAAGAAGATGCAATCTTTGGGGCTGAAAGTCCTTAACACTGCTACATATTGGATGGAAGTTGACAAAAATTATAGAAAACAGTGTAGAACTGCTTGAACAAAATTAAGACCTGTTTAGAGAGAAGCCTGGAAGGATGGATGGTCAGATTAAAGTTGAGGAGTTGCTATGCAGCATCTAGAAATCTAGAACCAGGTATTTAGTCTCTCCATTTTATTTTTTGAAGTTATTGATGGTATGGATGTGTCAGAGATAAGCTAGCAGGATGCACATTAAGATGTCTGAAAAAGCCTGGTAAGAGGACAGGCCAAAGGAATAAGATACTTGCAGCCAGTCTGGAAATTAAAGGTATTGATCAGAGATCCAGAACAAGTAAATATCCTCTAACAGCTTTTTCTCTGATGCTTTAAAAAATTACAAAAAAAAAAAAAAAAAAAAGCTTGGATAAGCAGCAGAATAGTCTATAAGATATTTATATATATATGTATGTATGAGATATACATATATGTATGTGTGTATATATATATATATATCCTTCAAAGACTTGTCTTATCTGGTCACTTCTGCTATTGCCTCCTAAAAGAAAAGTAATAAATGTGAAACTTGGATGAATTCAGAACAAAATACACAGTAAAGACAGTGAAAGTCTGAGTGATTTATAAAACATCAAGAAGCTTGTCAGAAGTCATCTTTAAAAACATCAGAAAGGGAAGAGCCATTGGGCCAATAGATGACTGAGAATTGTAGTGCTCAAAGAAGATTGCACAACACGAGAGTTACTGATGTGAGTTGTTCATATTTGCTGTGCAGGGATACTGAATTTGCCAAAGAGCTGTAGATCTCCCGGTGTAAAATGCTGAACTAGTGGGTATGGTGCTTAGTCTTGTAGTATTGCTTTGTGCTAGTGGAGTTGAAGTCAGTAAATGTGATGTCAGTTTTTAAGAAGGCTACCAGGAAGCTTATAGGAAAGAACAGGACAAGTATGACATTCATACCATCCAGTTTGCTAGTGACTGTAACAAAGAAGAGAAGTAATGGATCTCTGGGCAAATTTGCTCTATCAGGAGAGAGTCAGCACTGTCTCTGTAGAGCTGCTTCATCAGTCTAGGTTCTCTGAAGACACTGATGTTGTGAGTAAGTGTAAAATCTAGCTGATGCAGTAAGCGTGGGTTTCCAAAGGTTTTTTGAGAAAGACTCACCTATGGTGCTTAGCAAAATGAAACTGCTATGACATAAGAGGAAAGTCCTCTCCTAGACTTACAACTCGTTGAAAAATAGGCTAGGAATAAGTGATATGTTTTTATAGCAAGGACAGCAAAAATAAAAGTCAATTATGAAGAACTAAGGAGGGATCTTGCGATACTTGGTAACTAGGGATGAAGCAGTAGATGAAGCTGATAAGATGAAGTAATGCAAAGGACAACAATCCTACTATTATCTACTGAAGGAAGATATTTAGTAGAGAGCTTGCCTCAGTAAATCCAAGCACCAGTAAATTATTCAGAACTGTTACTAAGGAAGAATAGCAGAGTAACAGAACAGAAAACTGCTTTGCAGTTTGTAAACTCCATGCTTTGTCTTGACCTCTGCGTGCAGTTCTAATCCCTGTGTTTAAAGGAAGGGGTGATGAAAAGGGGCTTGGTGGTAGAAGTAGAAATGGGTGGCATGATGATAAAGAGCAATTAAATAGCTTAGTAATATTCAGCTGTACAAAGAAACAGCTGAAGGTGAAAATGATAAAAATCTATGTAGGAGCGTAATGGAAAAGGTGAGTAGGTTATGCTCAGTAACCATCTCCTGTAGTACAAGACCCAGAAGGGATAAAATAAAATTATCAGGTGGTAGATTCAGAACAAAATAAGAGGTTGCGTTTTTCTTGCACCAAGTAGTTTAACTGTGAACCACTAGAAGTTCAGCTGAATTTGGGCATCCAGTACAAAAGCGCCATCTCATGCTTAAAAGAATAAGCCACAGTTTCTTGAGAGCAGGGAGGATTGTGAGGTGCTTTCCCTGTTTCAATGCATTTCCCTGGACCTCTGTTCCTAACCTCTGTGAAAGATGCAATATTTGGGATAGGTGTATCTTTGGTTTGGCTGAATACAGCAGTTAATATGTAAAACAAAACTAATAGCAGTCCCTTGGACAAAGCACTGACTATATGCCTCTCCTGATACACTAAGAACATTTTCTTTATTTTATTAGGGCTAATAACTTCTTAACTGCTTTTGTTTTAAGACTACTGGTCCTCGTTGTACCAAATTGATGCTTCAAGTTTAGTGCCCATGTGATGGACGTGATATCTCTTTGTTCTGAGGTGCCAGTATTCAGTGCTTGCCTAAATTTATTGGGTGCTTATTGAAGTTTATCTTCAGATCAACTGAATTAAAAACCTAACTGCAAAAAATAAAGTTTAAGTTGGAAGAATTGGAAGCAGGTTTACCTGCATAATAAAATGCTTATCTATATATTAAAAGGAAAAAAATTTTGAGTCATAAATACAGAATCATGGAATCCTTAGAGTTGGAAGAGGCCACCTAGTCCAACTCCCCTGCAATGAACAGAGAAATCGCAGCTAGATCAGCTTGCCTATGGCTTTACTCAGCCTCACCTTGGAAGTCTCCAGGGGAAGGAGTAAATATGGAAGGTAAAATTCCCATTTCCTATTAATAGGATAAGATTACATCTAGGTTTTTGCCTTATCCAAACTTTAAGGGCTAAAGGTACATTACAGTGAATAAGGACTTGGAGAAAACAGGTTATTAAGAACAAAGGATAACTTGACTGTTAAGTGTTAAAATTGCATTTAAATATTAAAAGAATGTAGAAGTTACAGAAGAATTATTGACTCATACAACTCAAATGACAAATGGAACTAGGGGAAAAAAAATAACATGATGAGTCTGGGAAGAAAAATCTCCCAGTGTGAGATTTTGGGAGGTTTTGTCAGTACAACCAGCAGAGTCCTGCAAGATGTGAAGAGTTAGGGAATAAGTGTTGGAGTATATTCAAAGGCTGACTTTAGCTGAGGAAAGTTACAGAATCACAGAGTCACAGAATTGTAGGGGTTGGAAGGGACCTGCAGAGATCATTGAGTCCAACCCCCCTGCCAAAGCAGGTTCCCTACACCAAGTTCCCTCCACCAAGTTAGTTGTCTTGGGTTCCTGTGGGCAGTCACAGCAAATCAGCATCTTCAGTGGATGACATGCGGCATCCACAGCCAGTTTCTACTCTTTATCCTCTAGAGGAGCCTTTCCCTGTCCACACAGGCCATAGATTGACAAAGGAGACACAGACTGCTGGCCCCGGTGAGTTCAAGTTTCCCTTTCTATGCAACCATTCTGTGTGCTAGCATGAGACCTGATTTTTCTAGATTTTTTAGTAGGTCATTTTTCTTTTCCAGTGATACTAGAATAAAAATACACAGGAAGACAATAGTAGCTAAGCCCATTTTTAAACCTTTAGTGAAGAAAAGGTTATTTCAGACTTCCTAAGGTCTTGTCCTGCAGGTTTCTATACTTGCATGACAGAGTTGATCATGTTAAAAATAAGAATAAACAAAAAAAAAAAAGAAAAGTAAAATCGGAGATTTTTCTGAAACAAAAAGATTAAATCACACAGAGAAATTACATGAAGTTTTTTAAACTGCTAATGCTGGGTAATAGAGCATGTTTGGGTATGTATCCCTCCAAACGCCCTAACGCACTCTTGTTTCTCACCAGTGGAAGGAGAATCAGTTTTCTGATTTCTCCTAGCTCTTTGAGCACTAGTTAGAGGTTTTCTATCTATTGAACAGTAGAAAGCATACTTTAAACTCTTTTTTTTTTTAATTTTTATTTTTTTAGTTTAGTTTAGTTTATTTTGACTTCCTGTAGTGGAGTATGATGCAAAACAAATAAAATATAAGAAAACAAATCTCAGTTCTGCCTCTGTTAACTTATGCAATAAAGTAATGATGCTGAACCAGTGGCAGTCTGACATTAAAAGAGAATTTATACATCAGTGAGACCAGACATCCTAAAACAGATTTTTATTAGTGCTGTACTCTGGGAGTTAGACTTCCAAATAATTTAAAACTGTACTTTAAAACGTAAGGCATGGTCTTAAACAGAGAAGAGTTTACAAACAGCCAAGCACACCTCTCAAGTAGTATTTATCCCAGTGTTATCTGAGGAAATGGATGCTTCTGTGCATCTTTTATTGCATGAAATCAGTTCTTTGGAAGCTGCTTCAGTTGGATTTTTCTGATGCAAAGTCCTCTGAGAAGACTGAGAACGCTGCATTGTTCAGTATGGTGAAACATCTGCATATGCACTAAACCTTTTTTATTTTCTTTTAAATGTTAACTGGGCTTGATGTTTTTCTTCTTTTTTTCTTCTTCCTCCTTTTTTGTTTTGGGGATGGTGCCTGGCTCTGCAGTTATACTTTAATGCTCTGCAAATAGTTGATTTTATTTGTTAGTTTTCATCTGGATTGTCCTTGCTGTTCCTGATAGTTGAAGTGGTTGTGCACTCTACAATAAAAATAATAATAATTCTGAAGTCAAAATGAAAATCACATGCTGTCCTTGACTCAGATTTCAGTTATACAAAGACTGCGTTGCTCACAAATGAAGCTGTAAACTCTTAGGGAACCATAGATAAAATGGAAGCCAAAGCTCAAAGCAAAACTAAACAACTGCTTATCGGGTCTCTGCTCAGTGGCTGGGAGTAGACATACTTCTGACATCATGTCCTGCAGCCTTGTGTCTTTCTGGTTCCTGAAATGCAAGTCTGCAAGTTTAAGGGGATGAAATTGTTGCAGACCACTTTTTGTCCTTTGAGATGTGCCTCCTATTATATTTTTGTTTCACTGCTCTTTCCCCCAGCCCTATTTTGCAGTTTTACTGTTAACCATCATCTAAATGCATAGATATTATACTTGATTGTTTATGTTGACTCATCTCATTATTTTCTGAAACTTCTAAATATCATCTCCCTCTTTCCTTCTCTTCACCCACAGGTAAATTATGATTCCAATGAATATTTAGTAGTGTATGAAAGATATAGACATAACATTAACTCAAATCTGGCCACTTTAGAAAGTTTAAATATGTTTTTATTTCCCGTGTTCAGTGAGAAAAAGTTGGACTAACAAAAATGGTAATGTGCTAAATCAGTTTTTGGTGAGAAATGTCTTACAAAGGTTGTTTGGCTCAACATATTTTACCTCGCAAAATAAATGAGCATATGATTGCTAACTGAGACCAAGCCAGTACTGGCAACTTCTTTACCAATGTCATCTCAGTTACTTTCTGATGTGGGCATTTGCATATTGAATTGGGAATTTGTAAAGGTGAAAGTGCCTGTAGAGTATGTTTAAGATGCTTTTGAACAGGATTGTTCTGTTGAATGCTTCCTGATCCCTCAGACTGTAGCTTAAGTAACTTACAAATTCCTTTGCACTCTTGGTTTAATACAAAATGACCCTGTGAACAGACTGCTGGAAAAATCTGCCGACAAAAGAACCTTCTGATTTTTCTGTACTAGTGCTGTAGCCAAGAGGTCAGTAATGGCTACACTTGCTCTCACTTTTCTGTAATCCAGGTCTTTGCAGTACTGCTTCCGTTGAGTGTATGAAAGACACGGTTGTTGACCCCACAGATGGTAACTGGAAGATCAGGTTGCCATAGGTAGAGATGTTGGCTTATTTTGTGACTGCTGCGCGCAAGAGGTTGTTCTATCAGAGAAGCAGTTAAATTACCTCCCTGCTTTTCCTTCAAACCACTTGAAGAGAGTTCAGCTCATCTGTGGGAAAAATAAACACAGGTACAATTCATAGAACCATTTGAGTTGGAAAAGATGTTCAAGATCATCAGTTCAAACCACCGGCCTGACCTACACAGTCCTACCACTAAACCGTATCTCTTAGTGCCATACCTTCACATCTCTTAAACATCTTCCAGGATGGGGATTCTACATCTTCCCTGGGCAGTGCACTCCAATGCTTATCCATTTCTCTAGATTAGATAGCAGGAGGAAATTTTTTACTCAGAGGATGGTGAGGTTCTGGAACAAATTGCCCAGAGAAGTCTGGATGCCCCATCCCTGGAGGTGTTCAAGGCCAGTTTGGATGGGCAGCCTGAGCTGACTGATCACAGCCCTGTCCACATCATGGGAGATAGGTCTAGGTGAAGTCCTTTATGGTCCTTTCTAATTCCAGTGACAAAATTCTTCCTGATATCCAGTCTAAACTACCCCTGGCACATCTTGAGCATGTCTCCTTGTGTCTTATTACTTGTCACCAAAGAAAATAGACCTCCACTCTCCTTGCTGCAACCAGAAATAGTTTTGTGTTCTGGATGACAGGCGAGAGTAAGGCCCTGGACTATAGCACAGGGTCAAAGCTATGATGAGATTTAAGGTTGGTGTCTGCACTTAAAACCAGATTGTTTCCATCTTTGCGTGGACGTTTTAGATTGTTCTTCTGATGTCTAGTTCTTGTCATTACTTAGATAATGAAACCATCTATCAACTCTGCAACTCTGGCTTCCATTGGTTGGGGATCAACCTGCCATCAATTAGGGACAGTATTGTATGTCTTTTAGTAGAGACTTTTATTTCATCCTGTGTTGGGACCAATGCTGGTAAGGTGGGCTGTCAAGGAAATGCAGTATCCAGGGACAGCAAGTGTACTGGGACAGTATGTTTTCTCATCCTGTTTCATCAGACATGTGGTTCCTAACTTTAACTTCAAAAGACTGTCAGTAATCCATAGCTGTGTCCAGCTAAAATGTGAGATCTGCTGAACATTGTCCGTATGATCTTGTACAAATCCTTGTCTGTTTCTGCCACAATTGCAGGAGCATTTTTCAAAAAAATTTTTTATTTTTACATCATCACTAGAAATTATGGCTGCTGAGGATGTAGAGACCAAAAGCAGAGCTGTAACCTCACTTTTTATTTGAATCTGGTCTATATGTGAACATTTCAAAAAGAAAAATTGCTAGCTAGATGTGATTTTGTGAATTCAAAGTAGTTCTTTGAATTGCTGGGCAGTTGAGAAGAGATCTTGTCTCACTGGTATAAAATCAGAGGTGTTTTTTGGAACTCTTCCAAATGTCCCATTTTAGCTGCATATTTAGACTCCAACATGTAAAAATTTGTGAATTCCATCATAGAGATACTCAGTTCTCACATGAAGTTACATGGGACACCATGATTAACATGAAAGAAGATATGTAATAAGACTCTTCAGGGTTTGAAGTCCTGCTGGTTTGTATAAAGAGTTCTATTTCATCTGCTCTATCATATTTTGTTTCCAGAGGTCTTAAACTTTTAAAATCAGGACCAGTTTCTTTTGGATGAATACCACGCCTCTGTTATTGATTCTTCTATTTAAAATTCTGACTTTTAAGTTTGAGCTTCAGCATTGTCCTATGGAGCCAAAAAGTAATGTCATGAATTTCTTGCAGAAAGATCTTGTGAATCTTTCACAATGTTTTTCAGTGAAAAGAGGCACTTTTTTTTTTTTTTTTTTTTATTTGAACCATTTCCTTTTTTCATTTTTTCCATTGTTATTTGGTTTCATTGCAGGCAAAATGTGAAAAAGTCCACTGTGAAGAAGTCCACTGTTAGGTCTTTGATTCAGCAAATTGTAGAAAGCTCATATGAATTTGAAGCCAAATGGACTACTTACTTGCTTACATACTTTACTGAGCTATTCATGAACTATGACTGGTTCAGTAATTACTTTGATTTATTTTAATGATTGAAGTTAAAAAAAAGTTGCATCCCACAAAAATTCCCTTTTGATTTATTTCTCATTAATTATGTAATATCTTGGAATATAGTGAAGAGCTGATCAAGCCTGTGGATGATATGAAGCTGTGAAGCTGAAAAATTCGTAGGGAGTTAGAATTAAATCAAACTTAGCTGTGAGGCTTTGGGGCAGTGGTATGGTGTAAATAATGATGTTTAAGAAAGAAAAAGCATGTAGCCATTATCAAATGCACAAATATTAGGTATCTTGATGGTTGCTGGTATTTGGGCAAAAATGTTGATGATTGCATTAGAGAGTAAGTGGTAGGTATGGTTCTCTTTACCTCCTCACATTTCATGTTCATTAGGTACTTCATGGTTTCTGCAGTCTGAGATTGTGGCACAAATTTATCAAAAGGCCTAGGGAATACAATCAAAAGGGGGAAGATGGACCAGGCAAGATACGATACTTGGATATGAAGAATGTTGCTTTTAAAGTTTCGTGAAATGAGTCTTTATACATGATTCCAGATTTTCATCTGAAATCGGTTAGCTGCTCTCCTGGTTGTTGGTTTTTTGTTTTTGTTTTGTTTTTTTTTTCCTGTTATTTTGCAGTGGTCTGTCAAAATATGTCCATCTAGTTGTCCAATTTGAACTAGGGAATATTTTATTCAGAAAATGCAATGGATTTTCATCCCTTGAGTTTGTTTGTTTTGGTTTGGTTTTATACAGAACTGATAACCAGTTTCATCTCTTAGACTGTTTTTAAGTAGAACAGGACTTTCCTTGGGTGATGGTTCTGTCTTTTCTTGGTTATGTGATGAATAAAATGTTGCTGTGTTAGCCCTGAAGTTTGTAGGTACTTCTGTCGTGTACTCTAGTCAAATGTCCTTTTACCTTTTCCATTGCCAGCATGTATTATTCCAAGACTATTATGAGAAGCTTCTCTTCTTCATTTCAATGAATTAATTCCTCTCCCCTTCTCTCCTCTCCCCTCCCATCCCCTCCCTTCTCCTCTTGATTCCACTAATATAAGTCTAGTAGAAACACTGTGTTTCCTCTCTGGCTAATGGAAAATTATTGGGGTTTCTAGGGCAATTCTGAGTTTCCAATTTAGGCTTTTTTTTTTTTTTTTTCTGAATTGCACTCCAGAGAAAGCCACAGCTTCTGCAGATGATGCCAGCCCAATTAATCCTGTGTATTGTTTCCACATTCCTGTAAATGAGGAGCACAGGCAGCTTTCTAGTTCTTATAGCTGCAGCAGAACTGGTTTTTATGGCCTCTGGTGAAGATGTAGATCTCCCTGCCCATGGAAGTTAGATGTATCAGGAGTGGAGAAATAAAATTAATGCTTGAGAATTATGACTTTTTATTGGATTGTAGAGTGCATGTATTTATGTCGGCTTGAACTGTGTATACTTGATACAAAATACAGGCTACAAGCTTGAGTTGTGTTTCAGTTTGTAGTCACTGCTGGAAATTGAAGAACCCCAAGTGTTTAGCAGAAGTTTTCTCAGTGTGACTGTTATATATTTGCTCTGCAAGTGGGTGGTGGCTGATGTCATAGGCTTCATAATGTAGAAATTACCTTTTATCATAGTGCTGAAGAATCCACCCTGCTTGAGGTATAAAAAACTGTATTTCTATCTAATCTGAATTTAACAGTCTCCTGATGCAGGTACAGAGCTAAAATGTGTGATACTGTTACAAACCTGTTGCTAGTGAACTCATTTTAACGTAGTTCCATTCTCATAGTATATCCCCATCCTCATTTTTGCTCTGGAAAAAGTTGAGAATGCTACTGAAACAGAGCTACCATCGAGATCTCAGAGACCATCTTACTCGTCCCTTCATACTGGCTGCCTACAGGGTACTGCTGAATCAGTGGTTCGATGATATTAAGGTTATATACAGTCTTTCACAGTGTGTAGATTCTGAGAATTTTAGTATAAATTAGTATCTCTGCTTTGAAATTGCGTATTGTAGAATAAGAAATGCTGAACAGTGCATGAAGCATTTGCCGTGCGTTCTTTTGTGTTCTCTTGGTTCGCTAATTCAGAAAGCTTACCTCAAATCTGTATGCCTGTGTTTTTTAAAGCTGAATCCCAGGATCACATTTGTAACACTTCTCATGTTATTTATACCCCGTTTAATTCCCACAGAAACCCAAATGATAGGCTGATTAACTTCATAGCATTTTTCAGTTTTCAGTCTGAGTGGGTTTAATATTTGCACTTCACAACTTTGGTATTCTTTTACATACTTTTTTTTTAACATTTCCATATATGCTTTCGTCTTTTGTTTTGTATTTTCATTTTTTGTTATTTTTTCCACATATAATGGGAGAGGACTGAGGGTGGTGGAAGTACAGGAGGACTTGCAGGGAAGCATTATCTTGTGAGGCTGAGAATTAAATTGTTTATTTAATGTTAATAATTTGCTTAATACTACACCCAAAGTCTTGGTAAAGAAAAAAGACTTGGGGAATTCCTTTAAAAAGTGATACGAGTATAGGAAAGAATGTTAACAGACAGTGATTAATTACTTCATTGCAAGAGGGGAGCTTTTTGTATCTCTTTTTGGTTTGAAATGAGTTGCCATATATTGAGAAGGCAGAGACTGGCAAAAGACTTTCCTGTCTTACTAAGCTGTGAGATCAGGAAATAACTAAATTTACCACGGGGAGTTTACCTAACTAACCACAACCTTTTACTAATATGTTCATTTTGTCCTCACATACAAATTTTGAAATAAAAATGCCAGTACTCGTGTGTCACTGATGGGAAGTAAAAGGCAATATTTTGGTCATAATTGGTAGGAGGTGAGACTGATATTCACATGAATTTTCCCCAATTACAGAATGAGCACAAAATATTTCATAGAAAATTAAATTATTTCTAAGAAATTTTAACATCGCAACCTGGCATTTGGAAATGCTTGTGCTTTCCCAGTCTTAATGTTTTGTCTAGAAAAGTGGTTTCTTTTTAATAGGAAATACATTAGTTGTTTTAAATGTTAAATATTTTCTTTTAATTTCAGTCTTCAGCTAAAAAACTAAGACAGCCCTCAAAATCTTGTTTTTAAAGTCAGAAATATCTTTATGCTCTTTTAAAACCCATCGGTATACCACAGGACCAAAATTTGCTCTCTGATGATTCTGCAGTGGTCAATATCTTACAAAAAATGAAGAGGATGACAGAGAATCATCTCTTTGGTACTACGCTTAAGCAGTCGCTTGTCCTTATTGATCATTTATGCAGATTTAACTCCTAAAGTCCCACTAAAGAGACTTGGTCTTTATCCCTTAAATCACATAAGCTTTCAATATGTCTTTTCCAATTTTTGTAGCATCTTCTGGACTCAGTTCCAGTGTCTGTTTCATAGTATTGGCCTCAATATACATTGAAAAATCAAGACTGGCAAGTTTATTTCTGTTGGGTGTCTTTGTTTGACATAACATTGCAAAGCACAATTGTGAAAGAATTTCTTCAGTGACCTAAAACCTTTATGAGGCTAATTGTGATCCAGATGGCAGTCCTAGGCTTCCAATGTGCACTGATTTTCTGTGTTCTTAGAGAAGTGTGACCTCACATTCACGTTATTTTTTGCCTTTACTGTTTGTTTTTTGTTTATACAATCAAGAATTTGGGGGAATACTGGGCTTGACTAGAGATACTCTCTTCTTATAGAGAGTATCTGAGCTTTAGATATGATTATACTGAATGAGCTTTAAGAGTAAGAGAACAGGCCTACATTGTATGTTCTTTAATTCCTTGATTTCACAGTTGTGTAAAAATGAGTTTGTCTACATGGATGCTTACTTACATTTGACATTACACTTTGCAGTTAAGTCAGTGAGCTGTACTTTCCACTTATATGGAGAAAAACTAGAAAAAGTTTACTTTTTTTTTTTTTTCCCCACAAACTCTAGAAACTATTAGGAACTTGGGAACACCCCTGTTCCCAGTTTGCCCCTTCGCAGTCAACTACTTTCTTTCCATTAAGTTAGATTTGTTTTGTTCTTAAGCTAGAACGTAGCCATGTAGACTACTATCACTTTCTTGTGTGACCTTCACCCCCTACATTCACTTGTCTGGGGTGCCTTAGGGCTAAGGTGCAGGAACTAGCCTGGCTAGGTGACTGCAAAGCCAGGATCATCTGGGGGAGATGAAGTGATGGGAGCTGCCTTGCTTGGCATCTGGGCTCCATTTTGCCTGATGGCTTATCATAATTGGTCTTCTGAGTTTGAGTGAGGAGATAAAATTTCCTGACTCTTTGCCCAATTGATATTTCATACCTTCTTTTATCCAGTATATAACTTATGTTTGGGAATGATTTCTTATGAAATAACACCATAGTGTGTGGCATCTTGTATTAAACCAAGGTTTCACAGGTTACGCTCTGTGCTTATAGAACCACTTTCCTGAGCCTTTCAACTGCTCAGTTCTGCTTACAGGTCAAATAACTCTCTTCCAGTGTTCTGGATTATTGAAATGACTTTAGAAATGCAATGTCAGTTTAAGTTAAAACAGACATTCATCTTTTCTGCAGGTCCTTCATCTTTCTTGAACTTTTCATATCTTTCTGAAGCCTGTGTCTGGTAGTCTGTAATTAAACCTAGGGAGGCTAAACCCAGGGCTCTTAAAGCTCTTTCTCTAGCATTAGTCCAGTGTGTCCCACTGTCTCTGTGTCATGGATGATGTCAATGGCAATGGTAGGTAAATAAGTACTGGAAAACCTTGCAAACTGTGCAAGGTCCTAGAAATTCTAGAAGAGCTGCCTCACAAATTTGGGAGGAGAGGCAGAGTGCTTTTCTTTGCATACTGTGTAAGATGAAATGTTGCCCTCTGAGATGTACAGCCTCCATGTACTAATGGAGGGTGACATTTTTGGGGTCTTATAGGGCAAACACAAGGTGAGGCATCATTATGTTTGGCAGTGCCACATCGCTACAACTATTTTGAGTGTGGGATGGAGTTTTGAGGGGCTGGCAGAGTTGTTGGTTCTCCTCAACTACACCAGTTTGTTAGGTGGTCATGAACAGCAGTTCTTCAGAAAGTGTTGAACACTGGAGAATCAAGTCGTGGTGGGAATAGTGGGACCGTATTATCTGTCCCTCTAGAATATCAAATTGCTTACCCTAGAAAACCACTTTCTGGTTGACAGGGGAGTTGAAAAACTGCACACATGCTTCATTTGTGCTTTATCTTGTCTCTTTGGGGAGAGGGAGCAGCGATGCAAAGCAAAAGAATGGTCTTGTCATGGGGAACCAGGGAGAGGCAAAGATGAATGAGCAGCAGGGTCCATTGTGCAGAGTGTATTCAGACAAGATGGCATTGAATGGTACTGAACAAGGTACAAGACCTTACAGTTTGGTATTATTTGGAATTGCAAGAATGCTGCCATGGTACCATGGATATTCTTGTGCTGTATAGTATATTGTTGTGTATGCAGAAGGCCCAGTCTTACGCAGTAGAAGAGGAGCAGTTGCATTTCGTTGCAAAGGCTGCATAGATTGCCGAGCTGTAGATACACTCAGTTTCTAGAGAAGGTTGGAAAAGGATGATGACAAACCTTGTAGCACATAGAACAACTGCTGTGGTGTTAAATCAACTTATTAAAAAAGAAAAAAAAAAAAAAAAGATGCATGCTGCGATTGAGTAATGCTACCTTGAGTTTTTGAGACTTGTGTGTGCAGCATACTAAAAGTCGAAACTAAAAATAGAATGGAAGTATAAAATCTCAGGCATTATTTTGACAGGGGTGAGGTCTGGATACAAGAGTATTCAGACCTCTGAAAGCAGAAAAACAGAAAAGAATGAAGGGTGCTCCAGGTACAATTCTGTAGAATTTATGTGTTTAAAAGCAGTAAAAATTTTGATATTTTCATGGGGAAAAATAAAAAAATTGTGTCTTTCAGAGCTACGTGTTTGAATTCATAAAATTAATTGTATATATTGTGAAAAATGGGGTAACAATGTATATTAAGACTGCTATTCCAAAATTGTTTTCTTTTTTGTGTTCCCTGATACGTGCTAAAAATATGTTCAATATCTTAACATCTGCATTGTTGAAAAAATGGCATGTCTTTTTTTTTTGTTTTCAGCTGTGTTGTTCTCGCATTACATTTTGTTCCATGCTCTCTCTTCATTCGGAATATGAAGTCGTTTTCTTTTTGTTCCTTTGTAGACATAATCAACTTAGCCCCAAAATTGCACTATGCACCACTTGGAAGCGGTTATTTCTTTTGTTCTTCCTTAGAAAAAAAAAACAAAAAAAAAACCACATTGTATGTTCTGAATATGGAGTTACTTGCTTGTAGAACTGTCTCCTGATTGTCAGAGAGGAGCAGTAGGTAGAGTAAAGGGAGCTAAGCCTATCCCATTAAAAAAAAAAACAAAAACAACTGCATGAGGTTGAAGACTGCATTCTTAGCATGCTATTGTATGTTAGTACATTTAATCATCAGTGCACCAGTATATCCCATTGACTTCCGTTGGAGTGTTAGAAGCATGGGTGAGGCCGTGCCCTTGGCAGGCTTCTGAGCACCATGCAGCAGAAGGTGAGTGAGCAAAGATGGGCTGTAGTCTGATGCATGTGTCACATAGAGGAAGCAAAAAAGGCAAGAAATAGGGTCAGACTTGCTGTAACCACAAGAAAGCGAAAAGTTAAGATGGATTGGCAACGAGGCCAAGATGACTGGTGAGAGGTCAAGTAGGTGAGGGACAGTTTTGGGAGGTCATTAGCTGTTGGATGTTGCTGCTTTCCAGTACACTGACTGTAACATCAGATTCCTTGATTCCTCTTTCTCACCTAGTTGGTGCACTGGAAAAGATCTACCCCACAAGCTATTTTTACTTGATTGTCTGAAGAAATAGGGCTGAATGCTAATGGCTCTGACTCTCAGCTGTGCAGTTATCAATAGGTTGCCACAAAAATAAATTTGACTGCCTTGTTTGATTATTTTCTTTCCTTGAAAACTGAAGAAATTTTGCAGTTACAGAATGCACTTTAAAAAACAAAACAAAACAAACAAAAAAAAAACGTTAAGGGGTCAGAACTAAGCAACCAGCACTGAGAAATGCTAAAATTGAGGTTGCAGCTCTGCTTTCTTGGAAGTGTTAGTGCAAAATCTTCTATTAAATGGTAAGTTTTGTTGTTTTCCCAGAATAAACATGCATGTGGTAAAATGATGGTGTTTATGGTATGAGTAGGAGACACGTAGGAGATGAGATTATCACAGATATTCCTGTGCTGGTTTGCTTGGGCAAAGACGTCAAAGTCATTTAGCTGTCCTAGGCAACCCTCTTCTCTCAGAGGTTCCTGCTGGCTGCCTCCATCTGCAGCTCCCTTCCTGTGGGCAGTGTCAACAACAGCCTCTGGGCCTTAAGTATGTTTGGTGCCATCCCTTAGAAAACTACTGGAGATAGGGATTTCCCTAATTTATACCCTTTTTGTAAGCTAGCAGCATGGGATGGTTCCTGGCTTTGCACAAGCTTCCTATGTGTTTCAGAGGAAGTGCTGGGCTATGTGGATAGCCTTCATTTATCTAATGGTGCATGTACTGTGCTTTGGGAACACCTCATCTCTAAATTTTTTCTTGTCACAAGAGCGAGAAGGTGTGAATGATATAGGGCATTGGGCAAGGACAAAGGAGGGTCTCATGGCTAAGACATCAGGTGGTGCAAAAGAGAATTGAGTTCTGTCACTGCTGCCTGTGCCACTGTTTTCTTTTATGAAGCTATTATTTCCTTGGCCAACTGCTAAAATGCTGGTTTATGTCTTATTTTTCGGATTTCCAAATCAACTCCAGCAGTCACATGGTCCTTCAAAGCTGGTTTTAGATGATGAGCAGTAAGAAATTCAATGTCAGTCACAACCCTTACTAAACAGTAATAGGCAGTGAAACTGAACTATTGAATAGATGACATGAGAGTGGAAAAATCAGACAGCTTGAGGTCTGGAATGGTTCAGTGTTTGAATTGCTCCCCTCCACGCACCTCTCTCCCCCTCCCCCCCAATAAATATATGTATATTCTTCAAAGAGCAATGCGCTTAAATAGAAGTGTTTGAAACAAAAAAGACAATAGATACGTCAGTTAATCTATAGTTCTTTTCTATATTAAGATACTTCTAAATGGTAGTAAAGGCTCAATTTAGCTGAGCACTTAGGAAGGCATCTAGCTGCATATTTGAATTGAGGCCAGGATTGATAAATTTGGATACTGTGTGATAATACAGTCTAACATGAACGTTGAATCCACAGTGGTTAATGTGTATGTCCCAAACGTGACTGTGTCTTGCTTCTACTGAGATTTGTTTTTTGATTCTTTTAAAGCTAATTTATTTGTGATACTGGGTAAGAGACAGTTTACACATTTCCAGAAAGAAAAAAAAAAAAAAAAAAGACTCAAAGGATTTATTTATTTTTAAAAGAATGAATTTATAATCAAAGGATATTCTCTAATTTCCCCAAATACCTGAGATATGTCACAGAACTCAAAGTTTGTTTTGGTTCCTTTGACACTTTTTTGTTCAGTGGTTATTAGATCATTGGCTGTTCGCATGCAAGATCCATGTGCAGTAGACTGGAGAGAGTCTTCTGAGACCTCAGAAACCTGCAAAGAAAAGAATTCCTTTGAGTAGACTAGCACCAAAACAATACTCATTTTTAACTTATGGGGAAACATTGACATTGTGTTTGAAGTGTCACTGTAATGAGGTCTTTACCTCGTTACAAAAAGGGAAGACTATTTGGCAGTTTCAAAACAAAACGCAGAGATTTTAAAGATAAGATGTTCACAACTTCCAAAAGACAGTAAACCTTAGGGCAGTTATCCTCTACAAAGAGGGGATAAACTTGAAAAAACAAAAAAGTTTTGAAATTTGCTAAATAGGTGAGCCTGAGCTATCCTAAAGAGCAACAAAGTAATAAGACACATCGCTTTGTCTTGACTTTCCAGTGGAAGAATATTGACTTCCTTTTTTTTTATTTTGTCATTGAATTCGTATGAAGGTTTTTAAAGTTATTTCATTGTGGCTTGGCTAAAGCATGTGTTCCTTAGATTATGGACTAAATTATAATTTCAAAAATAAATTTTAATCTCAGTGGCCTCATTCCCTCTAAGTCTCTTGTATAATTCAAATGAAGACTCAGCAGAATGCTGTGCTTTTCTGCATGGCGATGGTGACTTCTAGAATACAGTGTCTCTAGGATATGAGAGAACAACCAAAGTGCGTACATTCAAAACAAAATGGCTTTTATAGCAAGGAAGAATATATTTGATTAATTCAGTATAAAACATAAATGGGCTTGTTAATAGACTGACAAAGTCTATGTTTTCAAGAAGTTCTTGGTGAGCTACAGTTGAGTTTTGTTCTGTAATCTCATGAAACTTAGCAAAGAAAGTAGTACTTGGTTTTCGTGGTACTTATGAACAACATATTAAAAATACAGTTTGAATTATAATTTCGTAAATGTATTACCGTTGGCTTGGGAAAGAAAAAAAAAAGAAATGAAGTGGTCTGCATTTTGTTTATGGTTTGTGATTTTCAGCTGAAAGATTCTTTGTGAAAATCCTTCCATAAATTGAGCATAATTGTTGATAAATTACAAAATAGTAATTTACTGTACAGTGATAGAGCACTTTTCTACTCTGATAGAACAACACAGATTTTTAGGCTTTCTGGAGACAAAATTACCACTTCTTTTCTGTGTTCCTGCTGTTCATTTGGTGATCATAGCTAAATCACAGGAAACAGTAGCTTCAAATTTTCCTCTTTTCTTTAAAATGAAAGCTTAACTAAGTAAATTTTAAGATTACTTTTAAATACGTGTCTCTGCTAGGCATAATACCAACATGACATAGTATATATATTTTTGTCTTTCCTTTCTGTAGCAGTTATTATAGAAGTAATTATATCACCATAATTTCTTTACTTCTCCAAATCTAGACTTCTTTTTCTGTTGTTGTTCTCTGCATCCATGAGTGCTTAACTCCTTACATTAAAAACAAACAAACAAACCAAACAACAGCAACAAAAAAACAACAAGTAAAAAAATCCTCATTGAGGATATGATCCAATACTCCCATATATCCCATCTCGTTAGGGTATATTTCTCTACTGTTTAACCCCAGCTGTCTGGTAATTGTAGAAAAATTGTATGTTTATGGATAGCTGATGCATCCTTTAGCTAGGATATGCTTTAGCCCAGTCTATTTAAAACATTAGGCATGGAATAGTAATCTGTACACTTTCCTC
Source organism: Lagopus muta (assembly GCF_023343835.1). Lineage (NCBI taxonomy): Eukaryota > Metazoa > Chordata > Aves > Galliformes > Phasianidae > Lagopus > Lagopus muta. The sequence continues at coordinate 109,758,946 of NC_064433.1, forward strand.
TCCTTCTGGAATAATCTTTTTATAAAAATTATTTTTCACTGTTGTTTTCTTTTGTAAGATTTCAAACTCAGAAAAACCTAGGTAGCTGCTGCTGACTTAGTGAATAACCTCATCACTTATTTATTAGATTTTTTTAGCCATCTTTTACTAATTATATTATAACGTGAGTATTTATGAGTACATATATATGTCCCATTTTCCAAATATAATTTAATGTTTTATATACACACATATATCTCATGTTTATCTACAAATATCTACATATGCATGCACAAATAATAAATAATATAATAAATAAGTAATCCCCTTTTTATATTTGGAGAGGGGGAGATACACACATATAGGAAACATATAGAAGGTGTATATATACTTACCCAGTGGTTGTATATGTAAATGTAAATTACATTTACATTACATTAAATTACATTTAAGTAAATGTAAGCATATATATATGTATACTTGTCCTGTGGTTGATTCCATCTATTGTCACTGTAACAAAATGCTTCTCTCACAGTAGGTGATCTGTAAATGTGCTTGTCATGCATACATATTAACTCCTGTGGAACTACCCCTGCACAGAACCTAGTGAGAGAATATTGCTGGGTGATTCATACCAACAAATAAGAAGTGGGGATAAAATTTTGACATAGATACCAATGACAAAAGCCATATTGTCTCTAGTGGGATGAGAATGTAGGTGGAGAGAGGATGAGTGATAATACATTAATATATTCATCTACTGTTGCCTACAAGTGTACTTTTTTCTGCCTCACTAATATTGACCTTCTGTACTATACTATTCAGCTTATGAAAACTAATTCAATTAGTATCAAAGCATAGGTAAATCTCAAAGCATACTACTGCTCTTGTTGTAATTATTGTGTCAAATTAAATTGCTGTTAGAAAGACATTCAACTGAATTGATCTCCATTTGCTTAAGTGGTTGTGTGAGTTTGTTGTCATACAGGAAAAAAAAAATCTCTGCAGTTGTAGATTCTACAGTAAAGTAGTGATCAAAAAGATAGTCTACTGAAAGCTGAGATGCTTAATGCTGTTACAGTATGAAGAGAAATGAAATAAAATGATGAGTCTAAGGCTGTGTGACTTGAACTTCATCAGAAGAGGGATAGCCAACAGGGACAGGGAGGCGATAGTCCCTTTCTACTCTGCCCCTGCGAGGCCTCATCTGGAGTACTGTGTCCAGGTCTGGAGCCCCCAGTACAAGAAAGACAGTGAGCTGTTGGAGAGGGTCCAGTGGAGAGCCACACAGGTGATCAGGGGACTGGAGTACCTCCCCTACAAAGACAGGCTGAGGGAGCTGGGCTTGTTCAGCCTGGAGAAAAGAAGGCTGTGGGGTGACCTCATTGCAGCCTTTCAGTACCTAAAGGGAGCCTACAAACAGGAGGGGAGTCAACTCTTTTCAAGGGTAGATAACAGCAGGACAAGGGGAAATAGTTTTAAGTTGAGTGAGGGAAGATTTAGGTTGGATGTCAGGGGGAAGTTCTTTACTATGAGAGTGGTGAGGTGCTGGAACGGGCTGCCCAGAGAGGTTGTGGATGCCCCGTCCCTGGAGGTGTTCAAGACCAGGTTGGACGGGGCCCTGGGCAGCCTGGTCTAGTATTAAATGGGGAGGTTGGTGGCCCTGCTTGTGGCAGGGGGTTGGAGATTCATGATCCTTGAGGTCCCTTCCAACCCAGGCCATTCTGTGATTCTGTGAACTTCTGATGTGCTTTCTTCTGCAAAGAATTAGACATGTAAGTCATGCTAGTATGGCTGCTTATGCCTGTAGAGTTGAGAAGTGATGAACATGATTATGATCAGCCATATGCAGCACAGTCATCAAATGCTGTGCATATCTGTTTTTTTATGGGCTATGTGAGTGCTTAGATGTCAAAATTAAAAAGTATGACTAAGGCCTTGCAGAGCCTGTGTTGTTTGTGATGCCAAAGCTCAGCTAGTCAAGTGTAGAAGGTATAGCTGATATTCCTGTACATGTTTCAGTAAAGAGTGGGATAGATTTCAAGTGTGAATGTTCAGTGAATAATAGCAGAGTGTTGTAAAGCTGCTCATTGTTTTTTATCAAAGGACAGACTGGTGCGTTGCTCTGTGGAAAATAATAAAGGCATAAGATAGATGTTGATATTGCAGATGATAGTGTTTGTGACATGAGAGTATCGCATACAGTAGTTACAATTGAAATACAATTTGTTCAGACCACATGTATTAATTTTGTTTTGAAAATGTACGGCTGAATACTTGATAGTTTAGATAGATAATTTTACTAAGAGTTGCCAAGAAGAAGTTGACAGTTTGGAACAAGGATTGCTGTGGTTGCTATGTGCAAAAGCCTAGAACAAGCCAGCGGGAAATAATACCAGGGTGGGAAAGTATTGCTATGGTTACCGAGTATTTTCTTTAAAGGAGAGGTGGATAGCGCAGCAAGAATCGCTGAAACTTAGGTAATACTGTATTATATAGAAAGCAAAAAGAATGAAAGATAATAATTGTCTTGTGGTCTTAATGGCATTTTGTTAGTTTCCAGCAAAGAGGGATTTAATTACCATAGGAATAATTTGTGGAAGCTTTGTTATGTGAATACCCTTAGCTTTTATTTTTTTAAAAGTGGAATGCCAGCACAATATCTTGCATATTTTGGCTTCATCTCTTTGTTTTTAAAACAAAATGACTTTTTTCTTTTGGTGGAGTTGATTGAGAGTTTTTTTAAAAAGAATAAAAGTGTAATTATACCAAAATAATTCATGTAAACTCTTGTCAGCTTTTCAGTATAATATAACTGCATTTTGCAAAACTACATGTAATACAAAGTGACTGCAAAATACAGTAAGAATTGTAATACATAATAAAAATCTGCTTGAAGGAATGCTGTAAATATGAACTCTAAAATTCATCTCACAAGCACCCTTTTTTTTATTATAGATACCCTATAGAACTTAATTGCAATCAGCTCTCTTGGCTTTATCCTGAAAAGAAAGAGGCAGAAAACCACAACAAAGCTCAGAGTTCTCATTTTGATCTTGGAGAAGACCCTCTCCTTTCCTTCTGATTTATCAAAAGAGGTACAGTCTGATGCATCTGGACTGTGTGCACTGAACTGTGCCCAGTATACTCTGCCCCATCATCCAGATCTCAGCCTCAGAGGGTGGTCTGGTTTAACTGCATTTGTAGGCCCACCACCTCAGTTCACTTGAATCTGTCTGATGGGATTGCAGATATAAGACGAAACTCATGAGCTACACAAAGGGACTGAAGGTTTGCACCTGACTCCATTTAACGTGTCAGTTTAGTTCCTCATCCATGCTGAAGGCATGGAGCAGAAGTGATCACTGTAGGAGGTAAAGGATGGAGAGAGTGAGGGACAGACTACCTCTTCTTACAGGAGCTTGCTCTCTGTTGGAGCACAAGTCCATCACACCACATAAATTGACCGTGTCACAACTTTACCTTGGGCACATTTCATTGAAGGTAAGAAGAGGGAGGATTTAAATTGCCACATAAAAAATGTTCAGCTATTTTTGATTGTTTTCCATAGTTTTAGTGCTCTTTTGCCTGTGCTGTGAGATAGGGATATGAAATTTGGAGGTGGGTAGCTGAACGTGGAAATCATCTGCAGCATTTAGGAATGCAGACCCTGGCTATTACAACTGTGAACAAAGAACCTTTCTAAAATCATCTTACAGCTTTTCTAGAAAATTCCAGACTTGTATGCAGGGAACACAGAAGGTGCAGTGTGAAGTACACAGCATGCACAGCATACTTTAGATGGATGCTGTATACTGGAGCTGGAGTTTCTCTGTGTAAGGACAGTGAGATAAGGACTCTCAGGAGTCCGGGAGAAAGACCTGATATGGAGGAGATTAAGTAGATGCAAGTATTATGATGGGATCGACTGAGGAGATGAGGTAGGGTCCCTTGGGTAGCTAAATGAAAGATGTAAACAAGAAGGTCCAAGAAGGGGATGGGAACTGGGATTTAGAAACCTGAGGGACTAGAGATGTAATAGAATGAGTAACTGAAGAAGGTAGGATTATGTAGCAGTGGTGAGGTTCAGTCCTTGGAAGCTTAGGAGTAAATGAAGAACAATTATTCTAAGGCAAAAATTGAAAGAAAAGATAAAGTGTGAAAGCAGAAACATCAAGATTGAGGTAATGAATCAAAAGTTGTGTGCAAGTCAACTGTAGTTTTGTGCAATGGAAGAGCTAAAGATTTCTGAGCATGGACTACTGTCTCTTTTTATTTGCCACCTGCTTTTTGTAGCTGACCCAATGTCAAAATGATGGCTTAAATGGAAGGGATCACCTTACTGCTGTAGTTAGTCCGTGCTGTGATCAGGCCAACTTTCCTATGAAAATATTCTATGTTTTTTTCCTATGGCTTTAAAAATATACTGAATAAAAGTAGATTGAATAATAATGTGATAAATCGGGTGCTAAAAAATTACCCACAGTCAGAATTTTGGCAGTGCTAACTTAGTTCATTGTAGTTCTGATTATGTATCTGTGGCAGAGAATCTAGTTACATATTCATATAATATTTATTCCACAAGACTTCTTCCTTTACTCACTGAATCAGGTGGATTTGTAAGGAGATGAATCAAATTTGACAGCCACAGACCTCGAAAGATAAGCAGTGAATGAGGGAAGTTCACAAAGAAAGAATGGCTTAAGAGAAGGGCAACAGAATGCTGCCCAGGAGAGCTGGTTGCTATTCCTGCTTCTGCCACAGAGGTCTGAGAGACATCCTCAGCGCTACTGAAAAGCTGGTTTCCCTATTTGTTTATGCCCTGTTTTGAGAGTGTCTGACTGTACTTGGTTATTGGTAGTGCTCAGCAGTCTTTTCCCTTCTGAGGTCACCAGCTGCTGCATTTTGAAGGTCTCTGACTCCTGGCTGGAGACAGCTTGCTCAGAGATGATTACCCCTGAGCTGAGAGCCTTTGCAGGGACTTGCTGTGAGGAGAGCTGAGGTGTTTTTGAATCAGCTGCTGAACCAATGCGACTTACAGTTTTAGCCTGCTAACATCACTTAGTATTGTTTCTTATTTTCTTTGCCATAGGTTACATGTAAGCACCACTAACTGTGGCTGTCTAAGCCTTAATCTCTTTACACCACAATTCCCAAGGTATGAAATGAAGGTCATTCCTCTTCCTAGTTTTTCTTTTAATAGGAAGATGGTGTTTGTTAGTATTATGGATGTCATTTTCACACTGCACCAACGGTGGTTACAAGCCTGCGAAAAGGTTTGCTTCTCAGAGTTGTAGTGAAATAGGATACAGCAGTTCTATGGCCATGTAGTGAATAGCAGCGTAAAAAAAAATATCATTTTGCTTGTTGAACAAAAAGCTAATGATCTTGTGTATTGAATGGGATGGATCTGTAAAAGAAGAAGCTCTAGGTTTTGAACCATAACTGAAGACTTTATCTTGCTATGTGCAAACATAAAGGTGGACTTAAGGTTGCGTGAATGTCCTTTAGCTTAGTCTCATATGCCTTTTGAGTGCTCAGCTTCGCACTAAGGTAGTTTTCTGCACATCATACATTTTTAGATGTATCAGTATTTTACTGACTTGTATGCCTATTACCTTGTGAATTATTCCATAAAAACATAAACAAACAAACCAGGAATACAAATTCCAGGATAATTTTTACCTGCTATAGATTGTTTTAAAATGCTCTAAAATGTTAGCGCCTGGCAAATCCATGTGTACCTCCATCTTATAACAACCTGAAAGACAAATATAGAAAGTAATTGAGGTAATCTCTGTAAAAATTGTGGCCTTCAGTCTTATTGTTGTTGTGCAATAAACATTACATTTGAAGAGTAGCATAAGCAAGTTTTACATTCCATAGGACTGAAAACTCCTTTGCATTCTCCTTGCCCTGTTCTTGTTCTACACCCTTGCTTAAAAGCTGGCTTTCATTCAGTTTGCTAAGGTTCCTCCCTTTCTTTTGTTTTCCTCTGATTCTTAAATTAAACAGGACTTGATTTAGCTAGTGACATGCTATTGAAAAAGTTCGGCTTCTAGCCATGAAAACTGTGAGCAAACTATTTGAATTTTAATTAATGCCTCACATTCGTAGAGGGTAAGCTTTCGAATTAAGTTGTTGAAACTTTTCCGAGGCAAAAATTAATGGCAATTTCTCCATGAGCAGAGAACTTCAAGTATTAATTTATTTCTTAAAAAAATATTTTTATATATTATGTAACATGCTTTTGTTGTTGTTGTTAAATAAATATGTTTTTAGATACAACACCAATAAAAGCAATTATAATTCTTGTGCAGAATAGCCATAAGCTAGGTAAAGCAAGCGTAGAGACAGAGGTGGTTGACTTCTGGTCATCAGTCTCTGTTCATGCTTGTAAGTTTTTGATGTTAATAATCCTGGTGAGCTAAAACTGAGGAAGAAACAGATGAGGAACCCTAAAATCTACCTTTTCCTCTTCTCCTATTGGGAAGTACTGCAAACTTTTTTTATTTTGAATATTATCATTGCTTGAGATTCTATAACAAAATACTAGTATGGTAAGAAATACTAAGCAGATGTTCCTGCAGACACATAGGGCACAAATAGTCTTCCTGTTTTTATATACAGCAAACAAACATTGACTTGCATAGGAACAATTGAGACATGAGAAAGATATCTTTGTCCTATTTCTTTTGTGTGGTTACCTACAGCAAAATGAAATTACTCGCAGGCAAGTGACATAATAGCCATTAAGCCCCAAAGAAGGCTTTAAGGATATCCATTCATGCCACAGTCGCAAAACTAGTACCATGTATCACATAGAAGATCAAAATGGCAAAAGCCTGGAACTCAATGTGTCATGATAACACTGCAAAAGAAACGACAGTAGTCAGTGACACCATGTTCCTTGATTGACCTTCTTGAGAAAATGGTACATATGCCAGTGTACTCATCTTGCTTCTAGTACCTGAGTAGTCAGTTCAGAACTCCGACATCCCTGTGTCTGTCTGAGCTAAATGGTAAAGTCTGTCTTTTTATTTTAGGCCTGTTGGTCTGGAGCTGCTTTTGATTGTTTTAAAAATTGTGTTAACGGTAAAGCGTGTTACCCAAAAAAGAAGTATTTGATCCCCTTTCTTATGTTTAATTAGAAAGGTCATAAATATAGGTAACGAATAAAAAACAGAGTTGAACATTTGGAGGACACTGAGTAAGATGAGAGGAAAATGCAAGCACTGGCAGCATAATTATTTTTGTTGGACAGATTCTATAGAATCTTATTAGTGGTATGAGCTGCAGTTGTAGGACCCTGTAATGTTTTGGCTGATTTTCTTGCCATGGGAGTATTTGAAGGGTTCTCAGTGAACTCCGTGCTACAGGAGAAGACACGAGGTTGCCTTGTTTGTTTCTCTGTTTACGTGGTAGTCAGATGGCCTACATATACCCCTTTTCCATGTTAAATTATAGTGCCTAGTTTATTGATCTCGCTTTGGTACAGGAGATGTATACACTCGAGTAAACACAGAGCCTGTGTTGTCCTTTATGATGGAGAGAATTACTGCAGTAAGGAGAAAAGGAGGAAGTTGTTTGGAGATTGGAGCACGAAGCTTGAATGTGCTAAATTCTTCTCCCTGTCACTCTTGGCTTCTGTCTTCTGTGGTCTATTTTGTTCTTGTTTCACAACACAAAATGTTGCTTTACACACGCTTATCACACAGTGTATTTAAGTATGGGCATGAACAAGAGTCATATTTGTCATTTGCGGTGTTTAGGATGGGATTGAGTTTTGTAAATGGAATTGTCTAGCTTTTTCAAGGTGCTGTAGCACCCACATGAGGCATGCAGATCTGGTGCAGAGCCTTTTGGGAGTTAGAGGATTGCCTGCAGGAAGCCAGGTGGACACACAGGGTATTTCAGACAGTAACACAGACCTGTACTAAGGCAACAGAATTGCAAATGTCTGAAGAAAATTTATTGTTATAATTTTTCTGTCAGTGCAGTTCTTTGTTTTATAACTAGCTTGCCCGTTTGGCAGTAGATTGTTTGATAATGAGGCCCAAAAGAAAACATTTTCTACTTCCTTTAACTTCATATGGCAATTTGACACTTCAGAGACTGCAACATGGTGCTGCAAGTTCATCAGACTCAGAGTTGCTGCTTCTATTCTGTTTAAAAGCACCACAAAATTATCCTAAAAATGCATACCCTAACAAATTTGTTACTTTTAAGTATATGCAAGTTTTACCTTTTTTTTTTTTTTTTCTTCCCTGAGTTCTTCTAGGCCAGCACTCCCAAAATCTTAAAAACTGTGATTGTCAGACAGCGTCAAGATTATAAAAATGAACTGTCATGAAAATCTTACCTTCTCTACTCTAAGAAATAGCTCTGGTATTTGAAAAGAAGGAAAGAGTACTGAACCTAGGATTTCCTGTCAAGGAGGGAAAGTAAGCCCTATTTCATGAAGTCTAGCCTGATGGCTAAAAGGAAAAAATAATGATGTTAATGAAAGCAGTGTGCACCTTAGTCAAAATACACAACTTGTTATAACTTCTTGGGAAACCTGTACACCTGAAAGACTTATGTGAAGAAGTGCAAAGTCCTGCACCTGGAGAAGAACAACCCAAGGCGCCAATACACATTGGGGTCTTACTGGCTGGAAGGCAGCTTTTTCAGAACAGGGACTGGATCTGGGGGGTCCTGGTAGACACAGACTTGAATGAAAGCCAACAATGCTCTTTTGCTGCCAAGAAAGCTGATACTATCTTGGGCTGCATTAAGAGGATTGCTGCCAGCAGGTGGAGGGAGGTGATCCTACTCCATATTGATGAGACCACCCCTGGAGTGCTTGGTCCAGTTCTGGGCTCCTCCATACAAGAAAGACTGTGGCAAAGGGCCACAGCGATCAGTAATGGAGCACTTTGAATGGGAAGAAGACTGAAAGAGCTGAAACTCTTCAGTTGGCAAAGTGGAGGCTTAGGGAGATCTCATCCATGTCTATGAAGACCTGAATGGAGGGTACGAGGAGGAAGGAGCGAGGCTCTTTTCAGTGGTGCCCAATGCCAGGACAAGAGATAGTGGACACAAAATGGGACCTTCTGTGTGACCATCAGAAAGCACTTCTGTGCTCTGCAGGTAACAGAGCACTGGTACAGACTTCCTAGAGAGGCTGTGGAATCTCCTCCTTGGACATGTTCAAAAGCTGCTTGAATGTGGTCCTGGGCACCTTGCTGTGGGTATCTCTGCTGGAGCAGGGGTGGGCCAGATGGACCCAGATGTTTCCTTCCAACTTCAACCCGTGATTCTGGTTTTGTTGTTGAGGTGAGACACCTCCTTCACCATATTTTTTTTTATTATAAAGATGGTAGGAACTACCATTCTGCTGTCCTGTTTACTGTTTATTTAGCCCTTGAAATTTTCTCTGGAATTTTTTTTGTAATTTATAACACTGATTTATGTATTAGCGTATGAAAGTTTTGTTTAAGAGCATTAAATAATTGTTGTATTGTGCCTCTGTATTATTCAAAGGCCTCTGACTAGTTTCTGTGCTTATGCTACATTTCATAGTCTATGTGATTCACAGGCTCACTTTCTCCTATTAACAACAGTTAGTATGCCAGCGCAACAGCAGAAGATAAGTCTACTCAACTTACAGGCTCTTAGAAATTATGAGATAGTTGGAGGTAATCAATGGGATCATAGAATGGTTTGAGTTGGAAGGGACCATTGAAGATCATCCAGTCCAACCCCCCTGCAACGAACAGGTTCACCTACAGCTACATCAGGTTGCTCAAAGCCCTGTCCAGCCTGACCTTGAACGTCTCCAGGGATGGGGCATCCACTACCTCTCTGGGCAGCCTTTGCCAGTGCCTTACCACCCTTATCAAAAAGCACTTTTTCCTTATATCAAGTTTAAAATTCAAATACCAAAACTTTCTAGATAAAGTTGTGTATATTGTCTGATGTGACTTTAAGGCATACTGTGATTAGATGGAGTGTTCTTTGGTTGTTGGACAGTTCTTTTCCATCTGATTTCTTTAACCTCTTCTTTTGCATTTGATTATAGATCAAAGTAATGGTAAGGTAATAATTCTGTTTATTCTTGTTTAGAGCCATAATGTAGTTCTGAGACAGTCATGCATACTGACCAATGAATCAGTTTGATAAATATTATTGTATAAAAGTACACAGTAAATACTAGTTCTGTCTCTTCTCATCCAGCTTTCATTGATTGTCTGAGCACCAAAATCCCGCTTAACTTCCTTATTTGGAATTCTTGTCCCGATCATGGACATTAAGACTGAGAAAAGCTTTTTGCTTTTTCTCTTTTTTTTTTTTTAAACCTATCTCCAGATAGAAGCAGTAGTAATCCTTCTGTTCTGATAATGTTTTCTCTAAAATTATTTTTTTGATTCTGTTTGATTTCCAAAACACCTATAGCTAGATATTGATTCAGTAATCTGAATTCCCTGGTGGAGGTTGCTAGTTTGGTGGACAGACTCATCATGTTCACATCGACAGAAAATTCTTCCTGTGTATTGATTCAAGATGGTTATTTTGAAGAAGACAAACTTTGAATCATTTTCATAAGCGTTTTATGATTTTTTGACCTCTTTATTTCCTTCCACAAGTTGTCAAGCCATTAATGATCATTAGCACTGAAGTAACTGATTACTTACAGTGAACCTGCTCACTATAAGCTGAGCTGTATAAATTACATCTAACAGACAAGTGTGGGGTTTTTTTCACTTTTTTATCTTATTTTTTTTTTTGTAGTTCAGTTCTTGCCACAGTTCCTTGGGGACTGCAAACTAAAAATATATTTAACTGTACAGATTGTTCTAATTGCTGAAGACTATTTCCTTATTCCTGTAAGGACTTGCTGTGGGAGCAGCTCTCAGTTGACCAAAGGACAAATTTTTGGCACAGCAGAAATCTAATACTCGATCAGAAGAGCATCTTTTTCAAGTAGATGCTGTTGGTATTAAAAAAGGCCCTTTTGATAATTAGAATTATGAAAGCAACACTCAGGGAAGTTCTTACCAAGGCTCTGCAAGAAAGCTGACTAATTTAAAATAGAAATATTAAGAGTTTACTAGTGACAGTGTCTGTTCCTGCAAAACTACACCTGCTGTTACCATTCCACCCGCTATGTTCTATCTTGGGGACATGTTTTTGTGTGCCACTACAATAGGCTTGCTGCCATGTATCCAGTAAACTTACTGCAGTGAGAGACTTGGGATTTGATTTCAACCCAATTCTATAAGACAGTAGGAAAACCTAAAAAGAGAATGGGACCTGTGTACGGAAAGATATTTTTTATGGTTTTTGCTCGACACTGTAGAATGGCATCACTGGTAAAGTTACTTAGGCATACAATTTCTTGAATTTCTCTATTTTAAGAAATAGATTCGGTTCAAGTGAAATAGAAGTTGATTGATGCTAGTGTACCTGTTTTTAGTAAGCCTTAAGAAGTTTGAAAATATGTATTATAAATAATCTCTTTGCAGGCACAGTATGTGCTTTTCATGCAGCATATGATCCATACACAGATGTACTTTGCTATTCTAACCTAAGTTCCTTTAAAAACTTTGTTCTGAGCCTGAGTTTGTAAAGTATTCTGGGGTAAATTTGAATTAGTGGATCACATTGTTTCCCTAGCCCTGCAGAAATTACCTGTGCATCACAGTTGTTTTGTTTTGTTTGGGGGATGCTAAAACTGGTTTCTATCTGCAGAACTATTTAACATTGTGCTACCCATTAGTGTAGAGCAAGGAAGTTTTTTGTTGGACATGGGACTGTTAAGCAGGAGATGAAGCGCTGTTCTTAGCTCTCTCTACAAGCCTTCCTCTGTGAACTGGAGCAAATCATTTGGTCTTCTTAAGGCTTTATGTTTGGCAGCTGTACGCAGAAGAAAAGTTCTGCAAGTGCTCTCTAATGAGGTCTTTTAATTCATGAGTGTGTTGCTGCGATGCTTTGAGATCCTGAAAAGGAAGGTCCCAAATAAAGGCAAAGGACATACTGCTGCATTCGTCCTTTTCATGATTGGAAAGTGCAGATTCGAGAAGTTTGTTGAAGTCCTGTTTCCTCCACCCTTTAATAGATCCATCATCAAATATAAACACATTTGTTTTCCTTCTGGCTCATTTTCAGCTTTCATGTGTTACTCCTGTGGAAAATATCCTAACGCAGGTCCTTTGGCTTCTGTTAATTACTGTTTTGTGCAATTTAAGAAAAGTGAAGAATAATAAAGAGTAACAAAGTAGTTGGAGGAACTGTGCAGTAGAAGGGATAGCTTTTGGACAATTCGTGGAATACTTGGTGCCTTTTAATAGTAGAGTGGCCCCTCTGCTCATGAATTATTCATTTTAATGCTTTTGTTATAATGGCGACAGTGTTCAATCTTGGAGGCTGTTCTGGATAGCCTTCCTCTGCTGAAATACTGCACAGCAGCAGCTACCATTTGTTTCATAAAATATTGCCTTTATGTCAGTAACGTATTGAGAAAATATATTTTCACAATCAGGAAAGTGAGAAAAGGAAAAGAAAATAACCAAACAACCAAGAAGGTATGTTTTTCTGAAAGGCTCAGTTAGTAAACTTTTCTGGAGCCATTCGGGGAAATTATTTAGGATAAATATTTTTGCTGATTGTTGTATTCATTAATGCAGACTATACAATAACAACACATTAGGGAACTTGCTCTATATAGCGCTGTGCAATAAAAGGCAGATTAAAAACAATTGTACATCATTGTACATAAACATATTATGTTTTTCTTTAAACTAATGTTTAAAAATCTCCTTGAAACATTTTTTTTTTTTTTTTAAGATGAAACATAACATAACCCACATAACCCACACAGAAAATGTATATGAGTCATATGCATACAGAAATAAAAGTTTCTTTGTGGTATCTAGTATCAGTCTTTCATTAAAGCACGGACTTTCCTAAACAGAAATTCCAGTGCAAATGGTTCGGGGTTCTCACCTCCCTGTCCCCCACCTCCCTGCCCTTTTCTTATGCTGACTTCAGCCAGTGTGTCTGGCAGGGTTAGGGACGGTCCCTGTGCAGAGTGGGGAATTTGGGGCTGGGGACTTTGGTACTGGTTTCAGTGGGCACAAGTACGCGCAAGCACAGCGCACGCTCTCTCTATAACGTATTTTAAAAAGTAGTGTTTCCTCCTAAGCCATACATGTGCTCATAAAATGTCTTCAAGCAATAGATAAGTGTGTGTGTGTGTGTGTGTATGTGTGTGTGTGTGTGTGTGTGTGGAGAGGGAGAACGGAAGCAGCGAGCAGATAGATGAACGATTAGGTCATTTGGATTAGGAATGAGGGTTTTTTATACTGAGCTCCCTTCTCATTCCTGGCTGATCAGATTCTCTGCACACATGCGGGGTTGAAACTGCGTCAGTAGAGAAAAGAAAACTCCATAGATGGATATAGTGGCAGAACTATAGGGAGTATCGAAGAGGGGAAAAGTTTGAATTGAAAGTATATGTGGTTTAGGGGAATCTGAATCATGCAGTGTTACTTTCGCTTCTTCTAGGCTTCTATTTCCTACGAACAAACCATCGGGGAGATAGAAGTTCTGATTTAGATAATGTCTTGCAGTCTTCGGAATAACACATTCTGCTGGAGGGGGAGTCCTGGCCGTGAAGGTTGTGCTCCAGGAACGTAGAGCCGTCCCCTCTGCCCACACCCACTGTAGTTCTGCTGTGGGTGTCACCCAGGGGCCTTTCCCCATGAAATGTCCCTGGGTTTGGGTGGGTGCACCGTGTAAAATGGGAGCACTGATAGGAACCCCTCCTTTTCCTTTTTCCTGTAGCTCTGCTCAGACCATTCTCTGTTAGCATGGTAGTGGTACAAAGTGTGTGGTCTTTCAGCTCTGACTAATGCATTTTGTGCTGTGTGACTGAAAATGCCTCATAGACTGCCAGGGCTGACTGAGGGCTGTGGAATGTGGTGCCTTTTCTCTGTTTCTCTGATTTTTTTATTTTTTTATTTTTTTCAGCAGAAGTGTGTAGGCAGCCTGTTGAGAAACCTCAAGATGCAGGGGAAATGCTTGCATGTTGTGGAATGTGGCTTCCCCTGGGAGACCCCCACTAGGCAGGCGGTGAATGAGCGGGGCTGGAGAATGAGAAAGGGAGGAGGCTGGAGGCAGAGAGAGATAGGAAAGAGTGAGAGAGGAGGAAGGAAGGAGGTGGAAGCGGAGGGGCCCGTTTCCCTTTTTCTGAAGCAATGACAGCTGGTTCTGTCCAGACTCACATGACAAAGTGCTGTGGAGAGCAGTGCTTGAGCTTGAAGCTAGCCAGCACCGATGGTCAGCTGATCTTATTTTCCTTTTTTCCAGGCTTTGGTCAGGTGATCCATGGTGACTGGTCAGCCCACCAAGAGGGTACCTCAGCAGCCAGGTAAGAGATAAGCTGCATGCTTTTACATGCAACTGGAGGGCAGGGAGTTCAAACAGCCTAGCATTGCTTGAATAGTTTAGGAAAAAAAAAAAGCTCCTGGTTTGCTTTAGTGTATAACACTATGATTGTTCTCAATGCCACTGTTTTTCCTATTCAATCTTCTTCTCCCTCTTTTTTTTTTTTTTTTTTCTTTTTCCCCTTCAATCTGTCTTTAATTACAATCAGTACGAAAGCTTTTTTGGAAAAAAAAAAAAAGACCTATTGTGCATTGCTAAATATAGACCTGGGGATTGCATGAATGTTGCGTTCTGTTACTTTTTGAATAAAATAACTTTCTGTAATGCAAGTGTGTCAAACTCATATTTAGAGGGGAATTCCCAAATACTTAAACTATGAGTCATAAAAAGTTAAAGGACCAGTACAACAGCTTAGGATAAAAACTCTGCTCAGTCGTGGGAAGCTGCTTTCTTATGTGTTGGTAGTCTTAAAAAAACAGAGATGTGCAAAAGCTGGAGAAATACTAATTGCTGACCGGAACCCAAAACATATATAGTATATAGAAGCTAAACAGATGACTGGGGGTAAGATTATTAGAATGCTCTCAGTTTCATGTGTGTTTTCTTTCATTGTTTCTATTTGCAAACCTTGCGAAAAGAAGCTTCTCGTGTCCTGAGGGCGCCTCAAAGGACTCCAACTCCCTAATTCCTTTGTATGATGTCTTAGAAAGAAAGGAAAAAAAAAGAAAGGAAAAGAAAGAAAAAAAAAACTAACAAAAAACAAGTGGTAATAAGTGTGCTTACTGCAAGTAAGTGAACAATTGGAAAATAAAAAGACATGGCAGGTAGTACAGATCAAAGTGGTTTTCAGCTGATTGTATGCCTAACTACTGTGCCACATTCCCTTCTCTTTCAACATCTGTCATGCATTCTCCCTCACCTTTACTTCTCTTTATTGAAAGATCTCAGATGCTCTCTGAAATCTGGAACAACTTGTAATGAAAGATGCAGTCATGAGATCCTAGGGCGAAAAAGGCAGCTGAGTGTTCCTAGCTCCCACCTGTAGCTCTGACAAACTCCTCGTGGTCTGAGCTTGAAGACTTTATTTTGATAAGGTGTTGCAGGAATTAATGTATTTTACTGGTGACCTTATCTATGATTCTGCAATATTTAAACAAAAACTGTTTGAAACATACTTTTTTCCAGTCAGCATATGCAGTATCTCTTGAGATGCTGGTGCTGCACCCAGTAGGGATAAAGGTACATGACTTTGCAGTTATATTTCATTTCGTGCTGTTTCTCTTTTCTCACTGTTAAAAATGTCATGATAAGCTGGCTGTGCAGTATTGGCATTGCCTTACAACAGCAACCAATGCTTGGATAAACTGAAGTTTCATCTGAGGGAAGGAGAACCTAGAACAGAGTAGTGAGATAGGTGAAAGACTCCTTCTGTGGTCTTTACCCTAGTGGTCCTTAATCATTTGCAAGGTTAAGAAAACACCTTGTTTCAAGAGACCAAATTTGAGGATAATTACAAGAGGCAGATGAAGTATCAAACACATTGGTAGTGGTAATAGTGTATTTACAAAAGGATAATAAAGTGACATTGGCTTTTGTACTGCATCATGGTGCAGGGAGCATTCTGTCTCTGGCAAGTTAAACTGCATCAGGCAACACAGACAAGGAAGAGGATGGTCATGTAACAGAGGAACAATGTTTTCATATAGGTAAGGTCATAGCAGCAATTCTGAGATAGTTCTAAAGGATTTGGGGACTTATTTTTCTCTTTTACAGGATGGAGGGAAATAGAGGCTTCACAAGGTGAGGAAAGATGAGTGAAATGGAACAGTGTCAGGCTGGTTAGCACAGATTACCCTGTAGAGGCTGGTCTTTCTGCCAAGGGGGCAACAATGAGGAGCTCTCTCTTCAATGTACTCTTCTTACTGAGATCAGGGAGTTGCACAGGCTTGGCATTTTGGAGAAATGAGGTATCAAGTCTATAAATGTCTCAAGCTCATCTGTAACCATTCCACATGGGCTTCATCTAAAGTAAAGTGATCTTTTTATGAATAGATGCAAATTTTCTTATGTTTCATGGTGCTCTCCTTAGGGGAATTCCCAGCAGGTGGGCTTGTCTAAGGCTGCATGCATTAGAGGTACCATTGGTATATGTACATAAACAAGGCAGTCCATATCTTACATGTGTGCACTGCTGTAGCAACAGGAGAGAGGAGAGGAGCTGGAATAGGTAAATGTGAAACTATTTCAGAGAGTATTGTGTTTTGTTTTTTTTTTCATCTAGCTAAAACTGGATATTCACTGTAGACTGTGTTGTTGTTGTTATTTATGTTTCTTTTTTTTTAATGTATGAGTGTTCTTTAATTTATTAATTGTCAGTGAGAACTAGCATGTTTGACTTTTGGCTAAGTAGCCTATCTTGTTCAAATGCATTTCAGAGATATGAAATATTTTTATTTTGAGCTTTTCTATTTCTAGCTTTTCATTTGTGTTTTTATTATATCTGCATTTGGAGAGTGAGGTATGCTTGAAATATTTCAGGAGCAGTTTTTCAGTTTCCACTTATTGAAGTTAGAATATCTCTGTCAAAATAAATTCTGACTTGTGATCACTTTAGGTCACATTTATTTAACTCTAGTGTTGCCTAATGATCATGATTGCTCTGAATCTAGGTAGGAAAAAATTTGTCTGCAAATGAGGTACTGGTTCTGTGTATATGGCATTATAAAGGATAACAGTAGTTTTCCTTAGAGTAGTGGAAGGAAAATCAAGAGTTTAATGGCTCTACTGAGTAAACTTGCAAGAAAATAACGTCTTAACACTATTAAATATAGAGACACTTTCATAAATAAATCAGCTTAAGAATGTCAAGGAAAAATTTGGGGGAAAGATTAGATAGATCACATTATTTTATCTTTAGAAGGTGTTTTACTGTACATTGACTCATAGTTTTATTGTTTTTTTTTTAAATTAATTTTAGACAATGAGGACTGAAGTTTTGGGGAGTTCTGTTACTTGATACAGGGTAGACTTTGCTGCTGCTTAATTGAGTAGGTTCTTGATACGTGTTTGTCACGGCTTAATTTAACACCCAAGTGTTATAATTAAGTGGGATCCTACTTCAGTTTCAATGGACAGTACTGTAGCTGCTTTAAAACAAAACCCTGCTCTTTTTTCCTAGCTTCTCTTTCCGAGCAGACTTACAAGCACAAACATGACAAATCTGGAATAGGATTTTCCAGCTTTGAGGAGCTGAGGAGCTTAGACTTCTTTGCCATTATTCACACCCTTCTCTTAAGACTTCGGTTGCATATTAAAGCTCAGTCACGCGAAACAGTACTACCATTAGCTAAAATCTTGCTTGTATCTTTAAGCTCCTCTTAGACGTGTCATTCTGTAGCTTATCGCCTCGCTTGAATGTTCAGGCAGGCGCGGGGTTTGCTTCTTTAAGCCCCACGCCGTTGCTGCAAGCCGTGCAGAGCGGCGCCCGGCTTCGCCTACCCGGCGGCCTTGTGTGGTAAAAGCGCGGCGCCCCCTCCCGGCCGCTCCCGCCGCTGCGGCTCCCCGCGGGCTGCGCGCTATGGCGGGCAGCCCGAGGCCCCAGCGACCCCTTATCTTCCTTCGGATGGAGCCGGGGTTGCTGAGGACAGCTCGGGCAAGTCGAGCGTTTCGCTGGTTTCTCGCTTTCCGCCGGCGTTTCACGCCCGTTTCCTTTATGAGTGCGGTTTCCACTATGTAACACGCGGCAAACGGCGATGAGCTGTGCACGCAGAAAATACTAAAGAGAACCCACCTCGATGAAAGCTGGCACCTGTTCTGAAACAGTGCAAAGAGCCCCTTGAGAAGTCCTCTTTATATTAGCTGCGATGCAGCATTACTATTAGCGAATGAAATTTAGCCTCAGCACGAAAGCATACTGTCAGAAATATCTGTTGTAACCTTCCCAGATCATACAGGACTATAACAAAATGTTATAAGTCCCTAAAGCTTCTCAAATAAAGTGTTTCATGTTAGCGTTTAATTTCAATACGTGTGAGTTATTTCCAAATCAATTTTGCCGTGCCTCTTAGCAGCTGAAGAAGAAAGAAAAAATCTTATGACTATATGCGCTGATAGAAGTAATAAGCATCTGAAATAGTCATGAGCTCTCACACTTAATCACTGTTTATGAGGAATGATTATTCAGAAGTGAAAGTCCTGCCACAACATGCTTATATTCCAATTGAAAGCTGTCATTGCAGTACGTGCTCTGAACTTCAGTTACATGGACAGAATATCCTGTAAGTTCATCATATTAAAGGTGTAAACAAGAAGCTGTACAGGGTGTTAAAATGCCCCTGTGCTTTTGGAGCACCCTAGGAGTAAAGTGGATATTCTGTAAAGTGCAATCATACATGGAAGTGCTTGTGTGGGACTTGTTCCTGGCAGCTTCCCATCATTTCCACCTGCTGCCACATGGAATGCTTTGACCAGTGACAGCAGGTTGTGCTGTGCGGTACTGATGAGAAGGGTTGTTCTGAGCTTGAATGCAGAAGGTGCCATACCGAACATCATAAATATCCCGTGTTTTAAAATTACCAAAGACAATGAAGCATGAAAAGACTTCGTAAGTGGTGCTAATGATGTGCAAATTCTTCAGCGTAATCATGACTTGCTACGTGCTGATGGGAAGCAAAAGAAGAGAGATGGAAAAAAACAATGCTGCAATTTAAACAAAGCTAACTAGAGATTGATTTGGTTTTGTCCTGCTTATTCAGATCATAGCTATCCTTACAGAGGACCACCTTTTCTGAGGAACTGATGTGTGTGTGCATGTGTATTTCTTTTAATAGTGTTACTGTTTGTCATTTATAACAGTATAATATAGGTAAGTCCCCAAATGATGACCTGCCACTAAGGTTGGTGATCATTTACATCTTAACAAGAGCAGTCAGAACGTCCACACTCACTTGTTTTCTCAAGTGCCACGTTCCAAGCTCTTCAGCATTAGCACATGTTTCTGAAGCTGTAATTTAGTTTGTTATTCAGTTAAAATTCATCCCAATCAAAACAACATACTATGACAAGATAATATAGTTTGTACTCTGCAGTGACACTGCCCAAGATGTTGTTTCCTAAGGATTTTATTTTTTTTTCCTTAAAATAAAGGTCTGTTTTTGTTGCAGATCTTCTGTTTTGTAATAATTGTATCTCAAGAGCCACTTTTTTTCATTTTTTCACTTTTTCCAAACGTTTTCTCCTCATTTCTCTAGTTATTAAATATCTGAGTGTGCATTGCATGATAGAAGAGTTGTAATCCTCTCAGCATCAACATCTCATCTGTGATACAAATTCATTGCTTTTTTCCAAATAGGACTGCCCCCCACTTAAGAGCTGCTGTTGCTGTCCAGAATAAGGTGTATGGTCTTGTCCTCTCCAAAGCTACAAGAAATTCAGTCATATTTAGAGGCCAGATCTAAAGTGTTGTAATATATCTTGCAAATAGGCAATGATAGTTTTAATTTTATTTTCATTTAGGTGTGCTTAAACTGTTCAGTTCATTTTGAGCAGTGGTTCAATGGCTTGTTGACTGTATGTAATTTTATAGGAAATTTTATAGGACCGTGCATTTTTTTTCCCAAAGAATATCGAAGGAGTTCATTAAATGTAAAGATCCTATATGATGTATTTACTGAGTTCTGTTCTGAGAACTCTTAATATATAATGAAGTAATCATCCCCATAACCCAGCCTTTTCGCTTTCTCAGTGAAATCCCCTTCCTTTGAAGAAAAAGGAGCCATGGTGCTAAAGCTCTTACTGAACTTTTTTGCACAGTGGGCAGTGTCCATGCAAACCGTTGCACACAATGGAGGGGCATATATGCTGAAGCTGAATATGTTTGCCTTAACGCAGGGCAGACCTCTCAGAGAGACTGATGTAAATGTTCCCCAAGAATACTGAGGTTGGACAGCCCCTTTTTCAGTTGTGCCAACGACAGAAATACCCCTATCCTAGACATACAGCTCCTGTGTTTTGCGGCTCCTTTTTTATCTGTTTGATGGAAAGATGGCTAAACGTGGGCACCAGAGCCTGGGGAGGACAGCTTGCCTGCTGCCAGCCCTGCCGTGGGGCGGCACGAAGGGGCAGCTGTGTGCAGCACAGCCCGAGTTTCCATCGCCTAATGCAGTGGGTTTTTCAAGCAGGGCGGATTTCAGGATGCTGGGTGTGTGGAGTGCGTGGGCAGCGGCTCTTAAATGGCAGTGGGTGGAGATTACAGCATTTCATCTGCTTTTCCTCTGACACCTTTTAAAGATACAGCCCACGATGTTGTTTAGGGGTTTGTGCCAATTGCTGCTAGAGTAATCTTGCATTCAATCTCACAATTTACAGCTCGCCTCGGTGTATAAATAGGAGTAAGTTCTGAACAGACCCTAAGTTTCTCCATGTTAATGTCAATTCCCATGCAAGGATGAAGCATTTCCCTGGTCAAATGCTTCTGATTTCATGTTAATTCCATACAAATTTATTTAAAAATGCTTTCTGGAAGCAGAGCCTTGTAAGTTTAAGATCTAAGGTTAAGAATTGTTCTTTTTAGCCTCATCCGAGGTGGAGAGAGATGTCTGTCTTTCCCTATTGATTTTCTTAGCTCTTATTCTGTCTTGCCGCAGCTATGAATGTATTCTGTGTTCAGTATTTTTGCAAGCATTTGGCTCAGAAGTGGTGAACAGCTTGTTGTTACTGGTGCCTACTTCCCCCTGAAGCACATAACATTTTTTTAATTTAAAGGAATAACAAGAATTTGCCTCTAACCAGTAGAAAACATTTTCCTATTTAAACTTCTCCTTTCATTCTGAAAATGCAAAATAATATTAATTGCCGGCTATTCATTCTTTTTGCTCTGTGAAAACCTCAGAAGTTGTTACAGATAGTGTACTTGTCAATTTATTCAGTGTTAGAACTCCCTGAGATTGAGAAAATACAGGCATACAGTGGGGATATGGTATTCAGGTTATTTGTTTTCCCTTTTTCTTCAGATTGGTCTCAAGTAATGATGTCTAGTTAGTCAGCTACTGGGTGGACAGGCTGAACAGAGTCCAACTTTGTAAATGTTACAGAGTGTTATGACCAGTCTTGAGCAATAGTAGATGACAGTACAACACTCAGTCAGAGAGGACGTCTGAACAATTCCAGTACGACTGTGCTATGCATTTTAGGGAGGACATAGGCATTTCTTGAGAACAGAAATGAATCTTGTAAATGCAAAAAGCTACTGGGGAAATACAGCTTTGTCTTTCCAAGGAAAACAAGAGGCGAAGCCTAAAGAGATGACTTCTCCTAATTAAGTACCTCAATATTTACAATACCATACCTTGCCATATTGAGATTTGTGGGCTTCCTGCTTCTTAAAAAATGTTACACTTTGTCTTCAGCCATTTTATTACCATTGCCTCATTCAGAAATTGAGTCCTGTTGTGGATCTTAAACTAGAAAAAGAGAAATGAAGCAGTTGAGGATTAATACTAACAAGATCGAATGAGTCAGTACCAAATCCTCTGATCTTGTAGGTGTTATTGTGGTTGATATGTGTTATACATATTGGCTCCTTGCTAATTTAAGCAGAAACTTTACCTCTTAAAATTATTTTAACTTTAATGGTAAACATAGGCACTTTGTCAACCCATAGTGATGTTCATCTCCTCATTATTTCCTAATATAATTACTTAACACAAGCATCTGGCATTTGGTAACTTGTACTGAAATAGTTTCTCTTAAATGTGTGTGTCACTAAGTTTTAAATGGGCTGCAGTGTGTTTGTTTCATGTAGTGGAGGAGGAGGAGGGGAAGTAACATTTGAAAGCTATCATCGCTTGCCTGGAAGTACACAAATGCTACCATATGTCTGGAGCTTTTGCATCATTTATTAAGATGAGAAAATAACCTAATCGTTCATTCTTTGGCTAAGACTAAAAAAATCTAAAAATGAAGATTTATTTCTTTGAGAACTGTGTCATGCAGCCCGTTCAATGTTTGCTAAGTAAGAGTGATCAGCGTTTGCTCTAGATGCAGTATTGCAGAATGGCAGTTCCCTGCTCATTCAATTTATTTTTTTTAAAGCCACTGTGTGAATGGTATGAATGCTGAGCTTCAGTGTGCAAGCACCACTTTTCTCTCAGACTAGAGTAAGCAGACATCTTAAAATAAGTTTGTTATAGTATGTTTTTATTCTGATGTGTGCTCTGGAAAAGTTTATTTGTGGAGGTGATTAAGTGGTTGGCTGTCCTGGACTTAAATGCAGGACAGCTGAAGCTTGTAGGAAATCAAAAATTACTAGGTGCTTGTTGCCAAATTTTGCTGTTCCTGAACCACTGGAGGACTGTTAAGGGGCAGCAAGGTGGAAACAGATCTCTTGGTCTAACTAAACGCACAGCCTTTCTTTAGGAATAGATTTTGGACCTGTATCCAGCACACCCTTTATGGGCACCAGTGTAGGTGGGAACAAGCTGTCAGTTCTGCACATGCAGTGACATCTGCCTGAATTTGGGGTTAGGCTTTAGGAAGGACTTAACCAGAGGATCTCACTTGTGAAAGGGATTGATTTGGGGACTGGGTGGGAGGGGATGCTCACTGACAGATGTGATCATGTCCTTCACATGAAGAGGATACTTTGGTTGCTCTTTGTCTGCTTTTGAAAGGTTTAGTAACTGTTTGCACATGATTTCCCAATGGAGGTCAGTGAATGAAACCTTCAGGCAGTTGAGCAAACAGGAATCTTGAAGAGCTTTGATGAAAAGTTACTAAGGTGACACTTCTGAGAGTACTGGCCAGACAGATGTTTCAAGGATTGCACATAGTTCCAAATGCCTTAAAGAACTGCTCTGGTTTGTGAATTTAATAGAAACAGTGGTTGCGGTACGGCTCCCTTTAAAAAAGAAAGCTCCCTTTTCTCTTATGTAGATGCATAAGAGAAAGGAAAGGTTAGGGATGGAAAGCAGGGAAGTCATTCTTGCAAACCAGTTAGTTATTCCTGGAACTTTATTTTCTATCTTCAGTTGCTGGTTTACCATTCTCACACTCATTGCGTGCACACACATCACATGCTGGTCATTTTTCTCCATCCACAGGCTGACAGGACATCTTCAGGAACACTTCACAATTTCCTGTGTGATGGGGGTGATAGTCAGTTATCTCCTAGTGCCATTCTTCCCCAGAATCTCCCTGAGAAAACCAGTAAGCCAGGACGAACCCAGTCTCTAAAATCATTTTGGCAGAGCAGACAGCATGAGGATAAGGCAGTCTCTGCTCTTTCTCTAAGCCTTTTCTAGCCAGCTCTCTTGGGCTTAGAGAAGATTTAGTCTAGCTGGAGAGCTTTTTGTTTGGAAATGAAGATTTCTGGGTTTTATGTTTGTTTGTTTTCCCTGTGTGTATGTGGAGTGGATCTTAAGATATCCTTTGTGGTCATTTTTTGTTAGCAAAGAGGTTCTTCCAAAGCGTATTTTTATCCATGGTCGTGTGCCATAGCAGTCAAGGTGTAAAATGGTGATTTTTTTCTGAAAACCGAGATCTGGCTGTTCAGGCAGATATCTGTGGGTGAGTGTTGTCCCTGGTTTAGTGCCTGATTGCTGGGCAGATCTGGGGCACTTGAAAACTCTGGATTTGATGCCTGGCTGGCAGCATCTGCATTAGAGGTCTGGGCTGTTTGGCGGAGCAGGGGACCACAATGGTAAAGCTAAGCATTTCAGTTCAGTGCTGGAGAAGGCTGGCTGAGGCTTGGATTAAGACCCCATATACATCTCTCTTGTAGGTGAAGTCTGATTGGAGTTCTCTGAGCCTGACTAACCCTGTTTTCTTGGACAATTTCTTGTAGGGATGATAATGGTGGTTCTTTTGATGGCTCATTTGGCACACTGGGGTTTCAAGAGAGCTGTGTTACAGACCTGGCTTTGCTTCACTGCTTTGTAGGATTTGTGTTGGCAGTTCTGGTCAACATTTTTCAGGGATGCTCTGTGATGCACATCTGTTCAAACTGCCTCCTGTGTGCCCTGTGGGGAGGAGCCAGTTGGATCCTTGACTTTCCATCTGTCATCCAGTCAGAGTACTCTCAAAATGCCTCTGATTGTGTATGGTCAAGGAATTCAGCATTGATAGTTGCTGAGAGTGAGGTAACAGGACAGTAAATATGCAACCCTGCTAAGCAGGATGTGACTATTATTAGTTAACTGGTTGTACCACGTAATACTCTGCTCCCCTCTGGTTACTCTTAAACACAACCCGTTTGCAAGTCCAAAATACGTTGTTGGATGAGTGAACTGATGTACTGCTGTGGGCGAGCTATAATTCTGCCTCCTAAAGCCTGTAAATTCTGAATTTAGAAAGGTCATCCGGAAAGAGGGTTCCTTTCAGGGTTCCCTGATGCAGCAGAAGCAGTGTTCCTCATGACTCAAGTGAGCCCACTTGCACAAAGGGACTCCTGATCTGCCTGCTACTTTATAAAGGATAAAGAGAAGGAAAGGGAACCTGTATAATTTTGGATGCAATGTGAAGTTCTTTTTCATCAGCTTTTGGCAAGTGAGTGCACAGTGTAGTTCTGGAAAGAGAATTTATTTAAATTGTTCTGAATAAAAGCAACATGCTTGTCAATAATAAAGTTTTGATCTAGCATGCAATATAGAGCTAAAGAAGAAATTTGTCTTTCAGGAAAGTCTTACCTCAGCAACTCTCCCTTTCTTGTTTTTATGGTTGTGTGTTTTATTTTGGCTTGAAAGTCTTTTGAACACCATTATTTTATGAAAAGTAACAAATATATTTCTTATCCATTATTCTTGTAGTCCATGCAGAATTACTGATGTGCTGTCAAAGTTAATGGATATTGCTTATCATACCAAAGTAACTACAGGACACCTGTACATTCCACATGATTCTACACAGTGAAGAATTCTGTATTGGCATGCTTAGCAGTGTAGTATTTCTCAACTTTTGGGGCAACAGAATTTGGTACTTTTTTCCTTTTATTAATAATAGAGCTTTTTGTTTGAGCTTTAATATTTGGAGTAGAAAAGAATGGCTACATTCCACTTTTCAGCCTGGAGAACTTGCACAGAGTTAATGCTTGTAAATTTTACATGATGTTTAGGTTGTTAAAGAACAAAGTGCTTAAATTGCATAATTTGGATCTTCAAAAGTTCTTCTAAAGGTCTGAGTATTATTTAGTTTCAGTACGCTTGCTTTCGTGTGTTGGTTAGGGCTCTTCAAAAACAAAATACAAACATTATCTTTATTACTCACAGCGCTGCTGCATACTTGCGGTTTAGTTTTTGCCAAGTATTTGCAATGTATAGCCACAGACTCTGTCTGGGTGGCAGAAAACAAAAACAAAGTCTTTCTGTTCCTATCATGACTTGTATTTTAAATTAGGAACATTAATGTATCATTAGGTAGGGAGGTAAGAGTACGTCTGAGTGTGTGTGTGACTCTTCAATAGTCTGAAGTGTCAGAAACCACATCAGAATAGACTTACATGCATCTTATTAGCTGTAAGCACCCGCAGCATGATTAATGCTCTACAAGAGAGACAGACAAGACCTTCCCTGCCCCAGGAAGCTTACAGGCCAGCAGTGATAAAATTTGCCTTCTAATTTAGAAGGTGGAAATTAATTCTGTGTTTGTTATTATTGTGGCTCTGCTCTGGATGTTCTTCTGGGTTATTGAAGCAATTGTACGCATGTGAATTGGCCTGTGATGGCTTCACTAATCTATGCAGTCAACTCCTCCTCTGTGTATAAGGCACAAGATCAGAGTTGCTTCTCTTCTATTTTAAGACCTCTCCTGGAACATGTCTTAAAACAATTCTGAAATAACAAGTTTCAGGAATCACAGGGTTGTTTAAATGCTCACATGTGCATCCATTCTGAGTTCACTGAAAAATTCGTAGTCCTGGACTGCCTTATAGAATTAACAAGGCAGGAAAAAATGTGGTGCTGTAGAGGGCATGCAGTAGTGTATACCTATGTTTGTACTGAACTTTCTGTTCTGAAGGCAAAACAAACAAACAAACAAAAGAACTTTGGTTGTATATGATCCCCTTGATTACAACTGCAGTTTCCTCTCAGTCACCCCGCCTCCTCCACAGCCTTCCCACACCTTTCCTTCATAGGGCTGAAGAAATAGAATATATAATCATGGAGAAATGTTTGTGTTTAGTTTTTTCATCAAGCCATCCCATACTTCAAATCATATTTGCATGCATTGGCATTTTCAAATGGAATTTCTCATCACATTTTGTTGAACTATTTCAGCAATTCTAGAAACGTACAGGATGTGTGACTTTTTTTTTTTTTTTTTGAAAGCAAAACAGAATTTCAGTTTTCAGTAACTACTTTCAGAAACATCTCCTAAGCAAATGAAGTAAACAAGTATTAGTAATATTGTCTACTAAATTAAAGCCATTGACTATAGGAGCTTTTCTGTTAAAAATCTTCAGTGTTCCAATAAACCCCTAATAATCTTGCGAAACACTACAGTGTATTTTTTTCTGAATTTGTATTCATGGAATCATAGAATCACCAAAGTTGGAAAAGACCTCTAAGATCACCCAGACCAACGTTTTTCCTAACATCCAACCTGAATCTCCCCTGGCGCAATTTGAAGGCATTCCCTCCATTCCTATCACTACTTAGATTGGAAAAGAGACGGAATTAAAATCACTGTCTCCCCTTCATCTACTTTTGTAGCCAAAGTGGCTATGTAGCAGACTCCATCTTGAATAGTTGAGAACAGCAGATAGCAAAGATACTTTCTTTTTCTAGAAACATATTTAAAATTTCATAGCTTTAGGAAAGGCATGAGCTATACCAAAGCTATACCAAAGCCATTATGTTATTAAAAATAGGACAAATTTCCGTTAACCTGCATGTGATAGCTCTCTGCTTATTGGCTGGGAAGGCAGCTGCTGAGTTGTATTCCTGTAGTGTTTTTTGCCAAAGAAACATGTTCTTTTTATTTTTGAAGCTTCTCATCTAAAATGTGCGAGAAAATGTGAGTATTTGGTATGGAAGGGTTGAAATTAAATTTACCAACTAGCATGTACCCTCTGGAGACAAGTTATTCGTCCTACTAAAACCTGGCATTGTGTGCCAAAATAAGAATGAGCATGAGTTGAAGGAGTTTGGTTTATGCACAGTGGTTGAGAAATAATTTAACCAGAGACATAGAAAATTCACTGGTAATCTATGTTTTTTGGTTATAAATAAAGATGACTACTGATGAAACATAGATATGGTAAAGATATCTTTTTTCTTGAATGAGAGCATTATTTCTGGGAACTTGCATTTTATTGGATTTGGTAGTTATTCTTCATTGCAAGTAAAAGCTGTAACTACAGAATATCAGTGTTCTTTGTCTAGGGTGAGGTAGGGGGGAATTGACCTTCCGTGACAATGTGAATGTAATGAAAATTCTTATGTGCCAATTATGTTGCCAGACCAATAAGTGTTGGCTAAGGTGTGGTGCCAATCTTTTTGCAGGCCTTCAGACCTCGTATGGAAGAATTTCTACCTCTGTGTTTTCAGAGTGATCCCAGCAGATGCTGTAGTGATCTAGCTCTTCAGTCTTGGGTGTCTTATTGCAAAACATCTTCTGAGTTTTATGTTCCCCCCACATGTATGTCCTGTATGTGAAGACGTGCCTCTCTCACCTGACATAAGTCAGTTGGCCGGCTTTCGTACTGCCTGGCAGCAGGCTGAGGCTTGGTTGAAACCAGGTACGGAGTGATGGTGGAAAAAGGGAGGCAATGTAGCAAGGAAGTCTGGCTGGTAAACCAAATGTTTGACCATGTCAGAGAGGGCTGTCCAAGAGAAGAGCTAAAGGAATCGTCTGTCATCTGGCATTGGCCACGAGACTTTTGGGCCTTCTGTCTGACCATCAGGTCTTTGAAGTGACCATTGGTTTCAGTTGTGATAGTTTGGCTGTTCTTGGAGACCTCTAGAAGATACTGACAGGAATGGAGCAGATTGGCACGTTGGCATTAACACGGGTATGGCAGAGGCAGCGGGCACCAGGCCAGAACCTGTCCCCTCAGACACTGTCCAGACAGAATGGGAAACTTCAACTGATGCAGAAGCTCTTGAGTGGATGTTGACTTGTTGTTCACAGACGTCTCTGGAGGTGTTCCTGAAGCGTATAGTTGTGATGCTTATGGATGTGGTTTAGTGGTCAATAGTGGTGATAGGTGTGCAGTTGGACTAGGTGATCTTGGAGGTCTTTTCCAACCCCAAGAGATCTGCTTTCTTCCTTCCCCCAACGCATCTCTGGGACATCACAGCAGCTGCGGATTTCTCCACAGAAACAAGCGTTGTGTCCCTCTGGGAATCATGTCCCTGAGGCTCGTGGTTCACCAGTCAGCTGACTTCCACAGCACACTGGATACGAGTCCTTTCTGCACAGATTTTGGCTGGGCATGTGCAGAGGACTTACTATGGGAAAGATCTGGAGTTGTTTAGAGAGAGGAATTGATTCCAAATGATGTCTTGCTTTGGGTTTATAGTGTTTTTCAGACAATGAATTAAATACTGTTTTCTCCATACTAGAGGCTTGGAAGCAATGTCTCTCTAACTTTTTAGTTACCAGAACCAGTGGTTTCTTACTTAGTACAAAGAAACATATGTCCTTGGTTATCTATCTAGCTAATAATTAATAATGCTTGGTTGTTTTTCCCCCCATGTATCTATGCTGACCTCTTTAGAAAGAGGTTTTATATTCTGAGCCCCTTACGTATTTTTCCGTATCACGTATTTCAATTATTCTTCCAAAGTGCAAAACCTCCAGTGTCTAGCACACAATTTTCCAATACTTCATCTCACTCTCACAGGAAAGAACAATTAAAGGAATATTGAGTGTTTTTCTGTTTGCATTTTTCGTTAAATAGGTTGTCTTAACTAGAATGTCAGGGTATCTGTGCTAGTGAAGCATGTCTTCCATGTGCTTTCATCCTCAAGATAGCTCCAACTGACAAAATTACATGGAGTCTAATAACTACTTTTCATTATTGGCAGCAGTTTGCTAAGAGCCAGAGCAAAAGGGCATCTAACAGATCTCTATTCAGAGATTTTAATATTTTTCTATTGCAATAGGAAAAAAAATGCAGAGGAAGGTAACCTAAAGATTTTTACTCATGAGAATATTTTCAATGAATTATATTGATTAACAAAATTGCTACATCTTATGGCAGAAACTTTTTAGAAGAAGGCAGTAATTGTAATTAATTTTTAGACTGTGCCACATATTTGATGATAGCTCTGATTCATGCTATTATATTCTCTCTCTTCCTTCACCCACAGCAAAACAAATTTAATTTGATTCATACCCTTAAGGAAAAAAAACTCAAAATTACTCACATGGTTATGATTCAGCTCTTGGCATAAAACCCTGTCCTCCTCCATCCTCCCCTTCTCCCACCCAAACCACCCCCACCCTCACCCACTGTATATTTATGTCACCATAGTCTGAAAAAGTTGAGTAGCTCTTTAAAAACAGAGCAAATGAAATCCTTCTTCAGGCTGCCGTATTACATATGTCGATCCGAGTCTAATAAGACTTCCTTTTTACAAGTGGTATGGAGGCAGCAACAGTACTCTGTTTTTCATGTTACTTTAATAGACAACAGCACTGTGTTAGTTCTGAGAGGTGGTTGCTTTTTAGCAGTTTAGCAAAGCTACAGCAAGCGATGCTAAAATTGCACAAGTTGTTGGATTCATGAATATGGCTTTCCAAAAAAAAAAAAACTTCTAAGGAAACTGTGTATAGGGATTCTTGTTGAGGTGAAGTACCAGAAGAGCTATCTTAATTAATATTATTTCTGTCTTTCTCTTAATTGGTGTTAATGACCTCATTTTTTTAGATATTAGCAGGGTTTTCCCCAAGAAGAGATAAAAGCTGCAGTGCTTTCATTACATAAGTTTATAGCAGTCTCCCTGGTTTCCTAGAGCGTGTCAGATACTTCTTTATATGGGTAATTGGCAGTCTCCTGTCTTAACCTCCCACTGGAGGTGTGTGGTACGATTCTGCTCACCGTTGTATCTCGCGAGCTATCGTTTGTAAGAGCTGAACACTGAATACAGCTCAGGTTCTGCAATCAGATGCTGGAATCAAAGGAGGTATTTTGTGTATGAAAAGATGGCTATAGAGATCTGCTATTTAGAGGTGCTGCAGCCCAGCAATCCCAGTGGAAATTAGGAGCAGCTCAGTGCCTCTGAAAGCGGACACGTGCGCTTATGTATATAACGCTGAGCACAGAGGACTTAATGCACACTGATGCAATGAAACAATCACAGTATGTACCATGACTTGCTTAAGTTGGTGGGAAGGAGTATTTTTAACCAAGCTCACTAATGTAGCCCTTCCACTCTTACTGCAAGAGACAAATAGGTTATACCTTAAAGGTAAAAATCAATAGGGAAACAAAAATTCTCAGAGCCCAGATCATTTGTTTACTCAGAAAAGATTAACTTGTTAGTTAAATGATGCACGTTTCATTAGCTCTGTGAAAAGATAATATTCATTTCTTCTTCATTCCCCTAACAACTTCTGCTTCCATATATGTACTGTGTAGAAACAATATGGCATTTGTACACATGTCCAGATCTCTGTGACACTGGGGACATTCCTTTCTGAATGGGAAAGGTCTGTCAGTGTAATTAGCATGAAGGATGCTGTCCAGTTCCTTTGGAGTTCCTCCAGCACTGATGTGACTTCTATATTTTGAGTCCTGGCCACAAAGTGTTGGCATGAATGAACTTGACCTGAAGAGGGAAGGGTGGTCTCTGTGTGGCCTCTTCCTCTCCCTTTCCTGTGTGGTTGCTTTATGCAATGTGCAAACTGTCTACCTTGGACTGTCTCACTCCCAAATAAACAGGTCAACTAGATAGCCCTTGTGTCTGGTGCCAGTGACAAGCATCTTAAAGGGAGTCAGTTACCCCACACATTTGGACAAAGTGACAACAGTGAGAAAATCCAAAGGGAAAAATAGGGAAACTTCCCTAATGGGAGAAACTGCTCAGAATAACAGGAAACAGGCTTTGCTGGGACAGTGAAGAAAGACAACTGAGGAAACATTCAGAAAAGAAAAATGTAAGAGAAGAGTTGGGCATTTACATCTGTGAGAGTACATGGAATGGGATGAAGAGAGCTGTGCCTTCTCTCTCATACTCCCCAGTCCCCCCCTTCTCTTCTTGGTGTAACTGGGTTTCTGCGTTGCAGTGAAGTATCCCTCTCCCAGCAAGCACAACAAGCAGAATCCAGCTGAACTTGTCATGCTTGCACAGCCAAGCTACCGAAATTCAGGCACCACTGCCAGCAGTGCAGTGATGCACCTTCCTGCGTTCCATTAGGACGAAAGTCCCATAAGATATCCTAACTTTACAAAATAAATAAATAAATAAATAAATAAAATTTCTCAACACTGAGGTCAGCAATGCAAGCACGTCTTTTCCCATTAAGCACCAGCTGCTATCATTTTTGAGTGTTACATTTTAGCCCTGTGGATGGTGGCTGGAGACCATCCAGCTCAGCACTGGTTGGAACGAGATGCACAGTGTGCTCCAGGACATGCGTGTGGGATGGGGAGCCAAAAGTTCCCTGATGCGACTCAGTTCCTGATGGAAACTTGTGTGATGTTGATTGAGTCGCTTACATACTCCTGGCCTCTGTTTCTCATTTTCTAGAGACTTAAGTCTACCATTTCACATGGATATTACAAGGATTTACCTTAAAATGTGCTTCTGAGATACTTACAATGGTTAATCAGCTTTTCCATTATGGAGTACTTACGTGATTTGGCTGGCTTCAGACACACGAGCTCACACGAACGCTATACATAGAATACTTCTCTGGAATATTTTGTGTTTGGCTCATCTGAGTCACGGTTTCCATTCAAAAAGAATAGTGAAATAATTTGATTGTTTTAATCTAAAATATTGTTGTGAAGAACCTCATAATAAGTGCTTTGGGAAGAACTCAGAAACGAAGTGTGATAAAATCATTAGGCTTATGTAACTTATCAGGGACAACTGCAGCTACATGTCTGTTTTCTACCAAGTTGGAGAATGGAAGACTGAAAGTATAGAACAAGACAAGGGAAACATGACTTGAAGCAAAGAGAGACGATGGTGATCGTTTGATGTTGTGTCAACAGCTGGCCCGAACTAAGGTTAGGATGGAAACATAGAGTAAAGTTCCAAACCATGAGAAGCAACTTCAGGAGCAACCTCTCAACTTCAGGAGCTGAGGAGAAGCTGCAGCTCTTTGAGATGACAGCAGGGTCAGAAAATAAGAGAGGTATTCGCTGGTTTCCTTCTCAGTCCCTAAGTTCTTCAGCTATACCTGTTGTCCTAGGTCTCTTCTTTAATTCAGTTGTCTATAGTTAAACTTCTGGAAAGAAAGGACGGTTCATTTCAAATTTTAATATTAATAGGAACCCATGGCCATTTTGAGACATTTATTCACTATCCCTGTAGAAGATGGAAGATGTAACTGTTGATAAGTTGGTCTGGCTACTTGTAATTTAGTTGCATACCTGCTTGAAGCTCATGGCAAGATAAAGACTACAGTTTTAAAGTATTCTGACATATTTAATGAAATAACTTCACTCAAAGCCAAAATATATCATCTAAAGGAAATAAACATAGGATTGTTTTCTTAAAAAAAAAATGTGATAGATGTAAAACCAAGACAAAGATTTATATGCGCACTGTGAGTGTGAAATTTTTTATTAGGTCATCTGCCTTTAATTAAACAAAACATTCTTTGTTATCCCTGTGCTATTCTAGGATGGGATGTTTTTGTCATTTTATGGTTTTGTTGGGCTATGGAATATTCCAAACAATTTGAAAATGTGGTTAGATTAGTTTTCCCTTGGGTTTGACCTCAGTAAACTTATCTTGCGGTAGGACGAGATGGCTTTGCCTTTGTCGTGTTTATTACCTCAAGACAGTTGTTGTGTGTTTAATTAATATAATGTGAGATGGTGTGCCTTTTTTGGGGGGGGGGGGGGGGGGGTGGGATGGGGTGCTGTGTGCTCTGCTCTGTGGGTTTTTTCCCTACCCCAGAGCTTTGAGTCATCCCTCCACATGGTCCCGCTCCCCTGGCTAAAGAGGGCTGTTGTTTCGTGGCACTGGAGGGTGGGGGAGAGGCGATTTGAATCATCTTCAGTGCTTTGCCATGGCATACTTTTCCTGCTCAGAAGTTGGGATTGGCGTGGCTGTGGCATTCAGCCCCACAGTCCTTCCGGTTCTGCCTCATGGTGTTTCCTGCTGCCATGCATGGCCACGTGCGTGTCTTCAAGGTGCAAAAAGAGAGCTGAAGCACAGCGCTCACCTGCGTGCCGTAGGGGCATGTAGGCAAGGTGAGGGTTTTAGTATTGCATGTAAGACAGAAGCCGTTCCTTGTGTGCCATTCATCTCTTTTTGGGAGCGATTCTGCAAAATAAAAATGGAAAGCGGTCGGTAGCACGGCAGCACATTCCTTGCTTTTTAAGCAGGCTGATTCCTTCCTGGCATGGAGAGCTAGCGTTGATTATTTAACGCATTGAATGAGGCATTGAAATAATTTTTTTTTTTTTTAACGGATTCGCACACTGTATGATACAAAGTTTTTCAAAGCCGCGCCGCTCTAGCCTTTGCTTTGAAAGTAATTCCAGCTTACATATTTAATAACAATTACTCTACGTAACCAAGAGGGGCTCTCCCGGCCGAAGGTGCCTCTTTTCATTCCTTCCCCCCCCCCCCCCCCCCCCCCCCCCAACGAGCGCCTCGGCGGGGGCAGAGAGCGCGCCGATGGCTGCAGGACGCGGCTCGCAGCGCGCGGATTAGCGTAATGTGTGCCAGACATTCCTCCTATTTAGATGCTGGCTGGTCCTGAATGCGGCCGTGTCTGTGTGAGGCGAGGGAGTTTCCTGCTTTAAATCACCAGCAGGCTCCGGCTGGGCGTTCCCGCTCGCGCTTGCTGCCCTTTTTTCCTTCCCCCTCAATGAGTGTCCTTTGTGTAACCCCGCTAATTCAGAAAAATTCTCCGCGGTAATTGGAACTGCCCCGTCACGTGGCCGCCGCCCGCTGATTGGCCGTCCTTAATTGGCGGGTTGCTATAAGAGCGGCGTGCGGCGGCGTGCGCGGCGGCTCCGCTCCCGGCCCGGCCCCACCGTACTGGGGGGCTCCGGTGTACGGGTGGGGGCTGCGCTCCCACCTCGCGGTATCGCCGCCCGGAGAGGCTTAGGGAGCCGCCCGGCAGCAGGAAAGGCCGCTCGGCGCGGTGAGTGCGGAGAGAACGCAGCGCTGGTGGGGGTGCGTCTGGCCCGTGTTGGGGGGCTGTGGGATCTGCCGGGCGCTGCTTGCAGCCCCGTTACGCGGTGCGCTGGGGCGAAGCGAAACGTACCTGGGGCGTGCGGCGCCTGCTTTTGTTGCCTTCCTTTCGTTTTTGTTGGAGGGAGCGGTTTGTAAAGCGCTTCTAGGAAGCCCGGCGGGGGAGAAGTGAGGCGAGCACGCGTGCGGTGGCTGCGCGCTTTTTGCGCCCCGCCGGGGAAGGAGCGGTGCGCGCATGGACGCGCTGCGGGCGGCGCGGGCCGTTCGGTCGGCGGCTTCCGACATCTCTGGGCCGACGGCCGCGTGGGGGAGAGCCTGGGGAAAGCGGAGGACGGGAGTAGTCCGACGGGCGCTGCGCATCGTGCTGCTCTCCCCCTGGGCTCCCGAATCCGGTACGGGCTTGGAAAACGAGATCCTGTGTCAAACGGTGCCGTTGGCTTCTGTTTAAACATGGCACCGTAACTGGGGCTGCGAGAGCTGCCCCCGGGTCGGGTGAGGAGCGGGAGTACCTGCGGTAAAGCATGGGTTTGGTGTATCTCTAAGTAAATACAATAAATAGCGAACGTATTACATGGAAACTGTAACTTCGGCTTTAAATCTGTTGAGTTTGTGACTTTTATTTTTTACTTTCTTTTTGAGCAGTAACTTCAGGATGTGTTTAGAAGCACTTTGGTTACGGGTTAAAAGAGATGTGCTCTGCGTGACACTTCTCGGTGTTTTATTTTGCTGCTTTTCTTGTTTTTAAAGCTCTGGTTTTAAATGCATTCATTAAAAAAAAATAGGAACTATTCAGTGTTGAGATAACATTCCTACTATGAAGCTTGTCTTAAATGTTGGAAAGCCTTTCTCTCTTTCCTAAAATGATTTTCAGAAGTTCTTTGAACAATGCTTTATTTAAAAATAGAGCTCAAGGTTGCCGTGTAGCTAAATTTATAGTGAAAATGAGTAGGAAATGCCTAATAAGAGAAACAATAAAAATAATAGATCTCAAGATAAGCATGCCTTCTTAGGGCACTGCGCCTTAGCAAATGGGGAAGAGCGTAACCTGTCTTCTGCTAATGAAGCCCACAGCATGGGGGGGTCGGAGCTAGATGGTCTTTGAGGTCCCCTCCAACCTAAGCCATTCTACAGTCCCTTAGCTGAGGTGTGTCTCAATGCCACCTGAGGAAAAGGCTCTTTTCAGCCTGGAACTGACTGCTCCAAGGTCCTGTGATCATCCTGGGATTGGGGAGCAGCTCTGTGCAGCTGGGTACATTTTTCCTTATAGATTTACCAATTAAAATTCCAGAGAAAGAATTCATAAGGTTAGCATTCTTGCCGGAGGTCCCCCCCTCCCTTCCCCTCACCCTCCCGAAAATAAAAAACACATACTGTTCTGCTCGAGTATGGGAAGCTTAAAAAAGGAGAATCCTACAGGAATTGTTGTGTGTTAATAAAATGATCAGCAGCCTCCCATTGGGGCTTGCTCACCTGTTTTGAAATACTGTTATGAGGTGAGGGCTGACTGGTTTTAATGTAGGCTGAAATTTCAGGAATTAAATCAGCGTGTCCCGGTCTGTTTAGATCATGTCTGTTGCTTGTGTTTTGGTTTGTGTCATGCTGTTGACTGTTCCAGTTTATTCATTTAAAAAAAAAAATCTTAACTTTTGTAGTAGATGATCTCATGCAAAACCACATCTTATGCTAATTCTGTTAATATGTTGTTGCTGTCTGATTTTGTGTATGTATATAATGAAAATATTTGTAAAAAAAAAAAAAAAGCCAACAGAAAAACAACCCTGTCACTGGTATATCTTGTATCTTAATATCTATTTCTGTTAATTCAAGTAGCGGTGCTCGATGACTGATGCAGAGAAAGGCAGAGGTGGGAAATGAGCAAAATGCTTCTTGTATGTCAGCAGATATTTTGCGTCAGTTGGCATCTCAAGTACTGGAAGGGCTACGTGGCAGAGTGACTCCTGCCCTGGTTTAGATTGCTTTGGTAGCACTGCA
Source organism: Lagopus muta (assembly GCF_023343835.1). Lineage (NCBI taxonomy): Eukaryota > Metazoa > Chordata > Aves > Galliformes > Phasianidae > Lagopus > Lagopus muta. Next base: position 109,795,668 of record NC_064433.1, read on the forward strand.
GGAGTCAGTGGAGTCTGTAAAATGTTTCAGCAGCGTGGATGGCAAGATGGTGCGAGCATCGGGAGGTGCCTGTTGTGGGATGTCATGGTGTTGAGAACTGCCAGATAAGAGCAAATCCTGAGCTCCTTATTCGTTTTTGTTTTTGTCAGTATGGGTGATCGTTGTGGTTCCTTTCAACCCAGGCCGTTCTATGATTTCTATACCATGTTGCTCCCTGTCCACCCCCACGTCCTTGGGTTGTAGGTGGGTTTTCCAACCAAATCAGTTTTTGGGTGAGGGATGCCTGAAATCCTTCTGGTAGCTGCAGTAACCTATGGAAACTTCCAATGTATGGTGTGCAACTCCTCCCACTCCCAGAGCATCTTGAATGGGTTAGATTATATAAAGTCCCTTTGATATGTATTTTTTTTTCCATGAAACACGCATGTGGTGATGGTGGGTACCTTTTGACAAGTACGATGATTTATCACTTCTTAGAAAACGATTCGTTTTTTTTTTTTTTACCAGGAATTATTTTTGGGGTGGCAGTTACGTCTCCAAATGCCTGCAATTCGGGGAAAGCTTTCAGTAGGCAAGGACACCCACTGTTCCCATCTCTGAAGATGCATTATGTTTATTATTACTTAGTGAAAGGGGAGGAGGAGTTACCTGCCCTTTGGCGTGCTTATCCTTTGAGCAGTGAGACATTTTCACCTTCAAGTCCTGCCTGTGCTGAAGTTTGAAAAGTGGGCTCTTGATCTGAAGCCGCATTGCATAAATGTAGAAACATTCTGTTCACCCAGCTGTAACTTTAGCACTGCAGATAGTTCTTCTGCACCTATAACTGTTAGAAATGCAGTGTAATACGACTGCAGCAGTTCTCCCAGGGGGGCGATCAGGCTATTATGTCTGCCTTGATTTGTTCTTACAAACAACTTTCCAGCTCTTGCTGTGATAAGTAGAACTGATGTTACTTGTTTGCTTGGGGTTTTTGAGAACATCTTTCAAAACGCTTGTATATATGGCACATGTATAGACTTGTGATAGGCCACTAATGCTGCTTTAAATACCTTTTTGGAGATTCTCAGCACAACAGAGTGAAGCCTAAGCTACTGGATGGGTATGCTTAGGTGCACTGAATCTAAATGCTTCCGTCTCCTGCATGTATGATAGATATAATTATAGTTGTTTCATCTTATAATGTCAAAGCATTGCCATCTCATTTCTGTGAATATATTGTATTGCTACTAAGGTTGATAAGCAGTATAAATTTAAATACGTGATGTATTGGTATACAAGTGTAAGTCATCACTATGCTGTGAGTTTAACAGTCAGAAGGTAGAGCTAATTTTATGGCTCAAAGCAAATGAAACAAAGCTTAAGAATGAATTCACTCAAGAAATGATACAGAATTATTGCGTGTTTTTGAAGCTGATCATGGAATGAAGACCTCTGAGTACAACATGTGACAATGAACTTTGTGGCATACAAGAGGTTCTCTGGACCATCAGCTTGCCCAAAGGGTTAGGCTAACTATTTTTAAGTGAATCCTGATGGATGTATTTCTCACCGGTTCTTAAAGATACCTGACACAGAAATACCCATTGCAGGAAAGCCTGACTTCTGTAGGCTTACCAAACAATTAAGTCATTGCCTTACCCAACTATTCCTAGCAATAGGTTTGAACCACAGCTATTTGCCCAAGGAGGAGGGTCTGTGTCCTCTTTCTAAACTGCTGGGCTTGTATGCCTCTATATCCCACCGCTATCTTGAATCTAATTATCTGGTTGCCTAAATGGACCTCAGATGGGTCCAAACCAGCTATGATGGTGGCAGTCACCAAGAGAAGGTGGGTCTGGGTAAGGTTCGCGGAAGACTGCTGTCTGCAGTCTCCTGGAAGTAATTCTGTTTCTAGAGTGAGATTTCTTTTTAAAGAAACCTTTAGTCATCCTTGAGTGACTAAGATACAGAACAACTGAGTAACGAGCATTGATGTTAAGGGAAGAAAATAACTGTTCTTTAGAGTAAGTATGCCATACTGCACATTATATCATGGGGTATTGCAACAGATAAACGTGATGTGACACAACTTTTGCGTAGAAAAACTGAGCAGGCAATATTTTCCTGAGAAGAAAATACCTACTTGTATACCTGTGTTCAGATTCCTGCCTACTTTTGAGATATGCTTTATTTCATTGTTAGACTGCACCATAGTTGTCCTGTCCTAATGCTAACTTAGGGGCAAAAGAAATTCTATTTCTCAGAGGAGCTCTGTTACAGTTCTTGCTGTTGTCTCACTGATTGCGCTGTGAAGCCATATGCTTATCCTAACGTTATATCAATATCACTTAAAGCTTTTGGCTTTGCCCTGACATCTAGCCATGCAAAGCTCTTATTCATGTCCTCGGTGATAAGTTTTTGGTGTTTCCAAACCCCATTGTAGGTAAGGGGCCAAACCCTCCTTATTGTGAATGTGTAGATGCTTATTTGTGTTATAATGGCACACACTGCCATTGTGTGCCATTATAACTTTTATTATATATAACTGTCTTTTAGTGCAAGACAGCAGTGCAGCTCCCTTGGTGAATCTAATCTACAGGTTGGAGTTGTACCCTACAAAATATGAAGTAAGACTCAGCAGCTTGTAAAGAACTACGTTGGCTTTTCAATGGTAATTCAGCACTACATCTTTACAGTAATTGTGCCCACTATGTGTGAGAGCATCTTCCTGCTCACTTCTAGGCTCCTCCTTTCATGTTTGCTTATGTTACTGAAAAGTTACACTCTGAAGTTATTAAGTGATGAGATTTATCTGTTTCACAATCATCTTGTGCCAGATGTTTCATTTTTCTTCACTGTCAGAAGTATCTACTATAAATAGGTGCATGGTGCTGTTCAGTTTTGGAGCTGTCTTGGTCATGGTTGAAACTGTTTATAATAATCAGTGCTCATTTTAAGAGCAACATCTGGTCTAAATTTTGCAGCCAGCTGTTCACACCTTAAGGAAAACGTCACAGGTCTCAATGACTTGTGAATAATTAAATATTTGTGTTCTACTAATCTTTCACTGCCCTTGCCTAACAAGTGCGTGTTTGGGCAGTAAATGTGAAATGGTTTCTACTAGCAAATGGTCCCTCTACTTCATTGAAATTATAGTAGTTGTGCTTTTGTGGGGCCTGTTTTGCACACTCTTCATTTGCACTGGGAGGAGAAAAAGAGAAGTTAAGCAAATCAAAACCCCGAATAACACATTTGGAAACTATTTACAAGAACAGATTTATTGTGTACAAACAACTATGAGAGTATCTTGTATTCAATTGCAGGCTTAGTTGAAAGTTATGATATTGTGGTGAGGAAGGTTTGTCATTCAGAGGTGAGCTTTACGGGATGGGATTCAAATGCTTTGGATGGGAGGTGATCATGTAAATATGAGTGTATGATGACATTCCTTATTTTGTACTAAGAGGGAGGTGTTTGGTAATACCAAACAGAAGATGGGGAAGTTGGTATGTTAGATTGGCCAAAAATATACTTTAAATAAAAAAAAAGGGGGGGGGGGGGGGTCTGGAAAAGCTCTGTGATGGGGTAAAATGAAATATTTTAGCCATCCTAATTACTTTAGGAGGAATCTAAAGAAATTGAAAGAACTGAAAATTTTTTTTTTTTTTTTTTTTTTGGTGTTAGTTCCTTAAGCTAAAATATGTGAGGATTAAACTTGCAAGGAAATAGTGCAAATTGATAAATTAATTTCTAACCAAATTCATCGGGTTAGCAAGGTGAAAACTTCAGCATGGGAAGGAGCCTCATACAGCATCAGCAAGTACTTAACAATTCAAACCTACGACCTTAGTTAAGCTTCTGAATGAATGTATGTATAATGAGGTGTAACATGTAAATACACATCTCCGATGGCTCTGTAGTACAACAAATGTTATATATTATAATGTTTATTGTCAATAATGGCAGCATTTCCATCTCCTATCTAACAATAGGCAAGGCAGCCTCCAGGTGCCAGCTCCCTGAGCCAGCAACTACCTGTGGCACAGAATAACAGTCAGCAGAGTGCCTAGTCTGATGAGTGAGGTTTCACAGTGGGCAGCTGTGGTGCTCTTGGAGCTGCTGCAGCTGAGCTCTGGCCAGCAAGGCTCTGCCCCTCTGACCGAATTCCTTGGAGAGGAAGGAGCACATGGGAGGCCTCCCTCCCTGGAAGCAGCTGTGGAATGAGGATGAAATCCAATGTTTACTCTTTCTTCCGGAAACTATAGGAAACACAGCTCTCGTGTACATTGCATAATTGTATTTGCAGTTGCAGTAGGGGGAGCCCAAAGAGGATGCAGGGAGAGCATGGTGTGAGAAGCTTTGATGCGAGGGGAAAAACTGCACTAAGGGCCACGAAAGTATTTAACTAATACTTTTTTAAGGGAATTACTGTGGTCTTTGCTTAAGGGAATTATTTTTCTGGTTTCTAAACATCTTCAAAAAGTTGTTTGATCTTCAGTTAGTAAGTACCAGTTAACCGGTGCTGCAATGCAGTGTCCTTAATACTTGGAAGTAGTTGTTAGTGGGAACAGGGAAGGTGAGCCTTGTGGCTGAGTTGAGGAGCTGGAAAACAAGTTGGTTCCCAGCTTGCTGCCATCTGCTGCCTGATGCAGGTTGTATGTGATTGGTATATTATTTCAAAGATGTTGCTCACCTGAAGGCCATCAGTTGTTCCATCTTCTCCCCTGTCATCACATCTGGGAATTTAGCCTGGATTTGCACTGCTTGGACAAATTGGAGTGATTGATTACAAATGGTGGAATGTTGGAACAGACTGCCCAGCAGCTGGAGTCACGGTCTCTCAAGATCTACAAGAGCTATGTAGATGTGGCATTGAGGGATGTGGTTAGTGAGCATGGTGGGGGATGGGTTGGTGGTTGGACTACAAGGTTATCTTAGTGGTCTTCCAACCTTATATATATATATATATATATATATATATATATATATATATATATATATTATATATTATTGTTATATTATACCTAAGCTCAAGAACACAGAAGTGCTACCTCTGGTCAAACAGGTGCAATATCAGTGGGAGTCCTAATTGTGGCACTACTATAGCTGAGTGATCACCTGTCTTCCTGAAACAACTCAGAAGCTGTTAATCGAGGAATTGACTGTTAAGCAGGACTTGCAAAGAACTTCTGTAATACTGCAGCTGGAGCTGAGGATGGTGAAATCTCACTTCATGTTCAGAAAACCAAAGTGCTTTCTGACAGTGGGCCCATCTGAAATCTGTGCGGAGTCTTAGTGCGTGGAAGTCAGGATGAAGATCAGTTGCAGGTGCCTTGGGAGTTTTATTTGGCCACTTCTGGTAGGCAGAATGACAAGGAGAAGTGGGTCGTTTCTACACACAAAAGGTGACATCTTGTCTTCTAGTAACTACATGAGTAGCAGCAGCAAAGTTACTGTTGCAGGTACTTTTATAAAACAGATGTGTATACTTGCAGGGTTTTTTTTGTTTGGTTGGTTTGGTTTTTTTGGAAATCATGTATTTTAGTAGCTCTGCTGTATCTTAAAGGTTGCTCTGAAAAAGTTACATGAGCTATCCTGTAGAAAGTGAGTGTGGACTATGGCATTACACTTGAATAAGAAACCAATTGCCTCTCAACTATCAAGTGCCAGGATGTGTTCTTGCTCTCAGATGAAGCTAGGAGATGTGTTCTGCATCTTCCTGATCTGGTAGGGAGGGGAAAAAGTACTTACCTTGTCAAAAAGCTTGTGCTTTCCCCAGAAGTTTCTGCCCAGTGAGTCGTGATGTTACCAGAAAGCCCCTCAACAGTGTGTGACTGCCTTGTATATTTTCAGTATACTTTTGCTGCCTGAATATTTATCTGCTGGAAGTTGTCTTTCTCCCTGCAATCTCTATTTCCCTAATTTTTTTTTTGGGGGGGGGGGGGAAGGGAGGGGCATTGAAGGGCTGTTTCTTGGGGCAGTTTTATGTATACAATCTTATAGAATTTATTAGGGGGGTGTTTTGTACATGTGTTGATTAAAAATTGTTAAATTGCTTGGACACCTTGATTTAAAAACAACACACCCACTTCATTGTGATGCTATTCAGGGAAATGATTCAGTGTAGTTTCGGTGGGTTTAAACAATGGCTTAGTGGCACACCTATTTGATAGAAAGCTGACTTCTAAATGGGATGCCTGTTTTCTGCAAGTCTGTGCATAACTAGCAGCCCTACACTGAAACTTGGTAGTACCCACTTGTCCTTCTGTAGAGAGCTTCCTTCTCTGCATGCTGTTTTCCCATGCATTGAAGATTGCTGAGTGAATTTGATTTATTGAGATGATTTACAGGATACCTCAAGTTTAATTTTGAGAGCAGTTTTATCTTGCCATAAAACATGCCTAAGAAAGAACTGAGTCGCATACAGCATTTAGTCACTTGGTTCGTAACAGTACGCTTGATTTTCTGCATGCTTCCCATAGGTTGTGATAGCAATGCTGGTTCATTTGTCTTTATCTGTTTGTTCATGGCCCGTTTGAGTTGCAGATAGTAAGAATACGCTACGGAGAGCTCATAGTTGTAAGTCCTGCGCATAAACTTGCATTCAGAAAAAGTGGAGTTGATATGGTGAGTAGCAGTCTGTGGCCATAAAGATAAGCCTAAAGGTGTGCTCACAACCTGTATGCTGGTGTGTCAGTATGAAATCTCTAGCTGTAATCTCTCAAATACAGTGTAAATTTTGATGGCTTTATTTCTGCCCACGTGCATCTCAGGCACACGCTTGAGAGTGACTGTGCAGTGGATGGGTACTGTACAAATGAGTCAGTTCCTGTTCCTTTGGCTGAAGCTTCGTTAGGAGTTCTCAAAAAAGTATTTCAGAATGTGGATGTGGTCAACATAGTCATTTTCCAGGCATCTTAAAGGAAACCCACATCAACTGTGAAAAGTGAACTTTGAACTCCCCTGTCCTGCCACTAGCAGACCTAGAGGCTGTGCTGGATGCAATTGCTCTTTTACTTTGGTTTACACCTTCACTTGCAGCTTGTGCCTCTTGCCCTTGTGTGCTCAGCAGTTTTTCAGAAGAATTTCCAGTGATGCTTCTGTGTATGACTGACTCAGTGCTCCATGGTGTTATGTCAGCTAGATAAGTAATTAAAAGCAGCTTCTGGCAAATTTGAAGCCGCATCTAATTGTTCAGCACATGTTTATGTAATGCCAAAAGTGCTTAAACCCACTAGGATCTAAAGAGTTACTTCCTTGTTGTTATTGCAAGATGTAGCGTGGAATTCTTCATTCTCACTGTACCTCTCAGGATTTAAAACAGTTTTAACAGAGTTGGTTTTTCTGAAGGCACCAATTATTAAAATGTCTTTTTTCTGTTAATATATCAGACGGATTATTTTCACTGGAACTGCTTGTTCTTTACTCTGAAACTTTGCCTATTTTGAATGGCTTCATTTTAAGCAACTTTCCTGTTGTCTGATTATTGCAGTGGATTATTTTTTTTACATATAGTACTTGTGTGTATATCATGCAAGATATGAATACACCATGATCTAGGCTCTGGAATTATCTCAACAAAAAAAAAGACAACTTTCAGTATACTTCCTCCAGTGATTGACATGTGTAACTCCACTATTGAGTTGTTACCTTGTGCTGATGTTTGTATCCATGTAGGTGATTGCATTTTCCCCATCAGTTACCCAGTGATGTTGCATGAGGCATTCTGCCAATGAAATGAAGGTACTCTCTCTAAGAGCCATTTGAAGGCTACTGGAGTGGCATGGTGAATCAAATAGGTCTATAATTGTCACTGTACTCTTCCTTTAGGAGAAAATGGTACTATGCAGACGGTAGGAAAATGTTTTAAATGTGTTGGAGCTCAAGTCCCAGGTCTCATATCTGAAAGATGTTATCTGTAACTTGAAAAGTAGTGAACAAATGACTCTGTGAGACTGGAAGCGCTCTGTGACAGGCTACAGCAAAGAGATTGTTTCATGCCTTATTTCACATGTTCGCAGCAATACTTGTGAATCTGTTATGGTCAGAGAAATGAAGAGGAGAAATAAGACTTGAGCTGAAGTTGATCATGCCATTAGCAGACATAAGATAGAGTCATGAGTACCCATTTTCCTTACTGCTTATCAGAAATATTCATGTGTGGGTTTGTTTTTGTGGATTTTTCCCCATCATTTGTAGAAAACTGAGGATTAATGGCACTGGCAATCTGATAATGACTCGTTACTGCAGTGCATTGCAAGATATTGGGTATATCTAAAACTTACTGGGTGGGTTATCAGGACAATTTTGTTAGTTTTTTGGGCTTTGGTTTTTGGCTCTGTTTTAATAGAATTATGTACTGCTCTTATACTATAAAGACAACTTTTTGCTCTCTTTACATTGATATTAAGAATAAAAGTATACAGTGTGATATCTGAATTTTAATATGGCTGTGTGTAAGTTGTCTTGTCATTTTGACCTGTAATAGGAGGTTAGCACTAATTTTTTTTTTTTTTCTTCAGAGATTAAATTTAATTGCAGTAATGGATCTGGCGCATTCTTCTATTCTTCAGTCGATTTTGCAGTGAATTTTGCTTCACTTTATTTGGATAACCTTGCTTTTTAGTTAACTACTTCACTGTGAATGAATATGGAAGTCTTCTGTGCTTAATGCAAAGATTGTCACTGACTTTTAAATGAACAAAATGTGCATGTATATACCTAAGCCAGTATGTCTTGCAGTTGTAGAGAGATGGAGTCCTCACTCATAGAGCTGGCTTTGCTCTGAATTGAAACCCTCTGTTAGTAATCCTGGTGGGAATACGCACATTAAGTGGTTGGTTTGTATCCTCTGCTTTTGAATCCATATTTACTCTTAAGCTTCATCTGACCTTTTTGTGCTTTTCAAGTGCTTACAGCATTCTCAGTGGGATGTTTGCTTGAGTGTCCTCACTGCTTTGCTTTGACAGTAAATCACTGGAGCGTTCTCTGCCGCCATCTTTATTTTGCTATTACTAAGGTTAGAAAATGAGGAAGTGTTCAGATAGAAAGCTATTGAGTCTGTGCAGGCCTGGCTTAAAAAGGTTTTTCTTGTTTACTGTAGAGTTCCATAGACAATGCAGATATGCTTTGAATATGTTAAAAAAATACTTGGAATGAGAAAGCAAACAATTCTGCAGAACTCATAAAACCTCTCCCAAATGGAACACCTAGGATTTGTTCTTGCTCTCCGTGATGATAATCTTGGAAGTAAGGATTCATAATAAGATCTTATTTTAAATGCAAGTATTGAACAGCTGAGTTTAACAGTGTCTAATGAGTGTGCATTGCAGTAATTCAAATGGGATAAAGTAGGTCAGGTATAACCTATATTTCTATAACATAGCCTGTAGTCAATCTGTTTTGAGTTTTTCCTCAGTATGTGTTAGGAACCAGGAATAATGGCTTCTCAGCAGAGCTCTTGGTGGGTTAAAGTTGGGAACTGATAGTGGGCATCACACCCACCCTTGGAGTAGTGCTTATTTGGACCAAACTGGGAGTCCTCATGAGAAGCACTGGTAAGAACTGTTCTTGTAATTTTAGTAGTTCCCAAAGCAGCTTTTCATGTTGCAGAATAAATTAACTCCTCATCTGCCACTGCACTACTTAGTATTGGGGCATTAATCACAGAGCTTGATTTCATATATATTTCCTTAATATATGAACATGCAGTTTAGAGCTTGAGATTGGCATTGTCCTCCATTCTGTCATAAACAGAATCTAACAGGAGTAAAATATTTAATCTTGTATATTGTTGATATTTCATCCTGCTAAAGATGTCCCTTCAAGAGCACTTTTTCAAATACCCCAGGATGTCCTACTCATTTGTTCTTCAGTGCTGTCAATTCCTCACCACCATCCCTGTCTACCCTGAATAAATTGGTTGTCTTCATTGTAAGATCACTTTAGCTGACAATATATGATTCCTATTTGTCTGTGTTACTTGTAGGGCTCCGGCAGCATTCCTATAGTTCTGAAAGTCTCATCTCGAGAGCTATTTCTTGGTTCTTTCTAGCTATTTTTGTGTACAATGGCCTTTAGCTATTTTTTCTTGTTTTTGCTGGAGGTGGTCTAAAAGCAATTCATGCTATGGAAAAACTGGAAGATAATCTTGGCAAGGCTCTGTGTGGATAAAACAGCCTGGAGGTTACATCTACTGTGGGAGAAGATGATTCTCCAGCTGGTCTCTCTTCTGTTTTGTGGCAGCTAGATCATTCAGACAAAACACTATATCCACAAGTTCACTCTTTTCTTCCAAGTTCTGCATTTCCCATTCTGAGAAAGGGATAAAGTAAAAGTTAAATCCCTGGTGTCTCTGCCTCTTATTATAATGTGGTCACATATACTTTTTGACCTATTAAGTTTGTGGCTTTATGGTTTTTCTTCAGTATCCCATTCAGCTCCCTCTCCTAGTGTTGGGTTGCTAAGCTATGCCAGAGTTGTCGTTGCATGTCATGAGTAACCTTTAATTTATCAGCAGTAGTAGCAGTAGCATTGTCAGCATCTCTTGCATCCTTGAGACCTATCCTGGGTTTTCTTGCCTTTTTACCTTAATTATTGTGACTCTTTTTAGAAACTTCCTGATTAGCAATCGGTGCGTACAGAGTGCTTTTGCACTGATGGAAGCAGTCACTTATTTGCTGACCTCTTCATTATTTTTATGATGCCAAGCATGAGAGGTCGTTCTGACTTTAACTTGCACGTGTTACTCAAATGTTAATAACATCATTAAATAACTCTACTGATTGCCACTATAGTACAGACCCAGATCCAAATAGATCCTTCTGTTTAACTACACAAAAGTTTGGGTAGTGCTGACATCCATCACTTTCTCCTGCCAGTGTGCTTCTCTATCTGTTTACCTAATCTCATCACTTCAGTACAAGTGTGTGTATATTTATGTAGAGGGATCTTCATTTATATGGTTGTTTCAGTAAGATGCAGCTTTCCTGTTTCCTGTGGAGCCTCTGTCTGTATTTTAAAACTCCCCTGCTGGTTAACTTCAAGAACTGGAGTGATTTCTACCACGATGTGCCTGGGAATACTAACTTGGAGTAAGAAATTTAGTGTCTTTAGAAACACTAACTGCCTTTGACACTGCTACGTGCCTTATGCCTTCATGCAAGTTATACATGGAATGTTGCACATGGAGAGCTTTGAGTTTTTATTTGTGTGCCGTGACCTGCTTGTATTACTTAGAGCAGATTTAATACTGGTAAACATATTGACTCTTATTCTACAGAACCAGTCCTTGTTTTGAGAAGCTTCTTAATACGATGTACCTGTTGCTCTTCTGTGACGCTTGCTTCTGTTTCTTTCTATGGTCTAAAGGAAGCAAAGTCATGTGAGCTGTGGAGTAGACATGCACATTAAGGTCTCTGAGGCATAGAAGCATGCTGATGTCATGTGATAATCTTCAGGCAAGATAAAGTGTGTCCCTGACTTTCACATTTTTCATAAGGGTTTTTATTAACACTTAAAAAACTGTGATAGTTTTTATTATTGTGATGGGCTTGATATTGTCAGTAGTTCAGAACAGCGGTTGTTGAGAACTTACTGTCCAGAATAGCATTCATTCCAGAATTTCTGGAGACCTCAACGAGATTCATCTGTGCTGTAATCTGGAGCAGTGCTCTGATTTCCAGCCTACTGCACTCTTTAACGTTCCTTGGTATTCTTTGTTCATGTCTGTTTTTTAACACCGTCTACCTAAGATGATTGGGTTATTCATTGAAATACAGTCTTTGTGTTTTCTAAACATAGAGGTGGGTAACATAGTGTTCAGCCCTTCCTGGTGCATTGTAATTTTCCTCCTGTGTTTCCAGGAAAAAAAAAAAAGCATGCTGTTGCGTAAGATAGCAGGTGTGAAATTTTGTGTGGACTTGTTCTCTTTTTCATTCAAGTAGGATTGTTTTAGCATTTAGTAGGGGAAAGGATGGTGACTGTTTTGGGGAGAAAGTGAGTCCCACTGAGTCATAAGGCATGACAGTGCCCAAACCATGCCTGTAGTCCAGCTTCCCCATCTTAGAAGCTCACAACTAATTGGACTGGAATTCGTATCTAAGCAGTCATTGTATTCTCTTTCTCAAGCCTGGCCAGGTCTGCATGGGGGACAGAGTTGTTTCTCCTGTAGAATAATAAGATGATCAGAAACAGCTTAAGTTGGCTTAAAGCATAAATGTGATAAACTTCACATTGCAGCTGGCTGAAAATGCTGGAGGAGCTACCTCCTCCAGCTGAGCTTATCTGACAGTAAGGTAATTAGAAGGAGAGGGTGGGTAAAGAATTCACATTCACCAGCCTCCTATTACGTATTAGGGTGTGATGCAGGAGCAGCTGGCTTTGTCGCGTCATCTCCATAATTGAATAATCAAGTGCCTTTATTGCAAAGTTCAAGTGACACATGAACAGCGTTGTTCTCCTGAAGTAAGTACTAACTGCACTTGGAAGAGTAATTAACTTTAAAATAGGTCCTTGAGGACTATACAGAGGGATCATACTGTCAGAGCTGGGAGTTTAATCTTAGAAATTGTTGCCATTCAGAAACTTGTCTCATCCCTGGTGTGCTTTCTCTAATTCACTGGATTGCCATTTCAGAGCGGTATTTTCTTCCCCTGGTGTTCTGTGGGCAGAGGTATCTGCCTTGAAAAAATGACAGTGGAATGAAAGATGAAGCCCCCTATTTTCCCCTAGGACTACATGCTAAGCACGCTTGAACCACATGGTAGCGTAAATTGAATTGCATAGCGAGGACATTGATGGCTAGACTCTAAAAACCTGACTGTGCTGTAGGGCAGAGAGTTGTCTGGATAAATTCAGCCACCATCAGAGTTCTCTACTAGTTGGTCTTTTTAAATTTCAGCTGAATCATGTCTATCAGCACTAAAAATAGTGTGTTGTGCTTAACCCGTTTAGTTTCTACTCATGTTTCAGTTGGATTGCTAGTTCAGATTGTTAATACATGGCACGCTGGGGGTGTGCTGTTGCAAGGTACGTGCGTGCTGTAAAAATATATAAATGAGCTAACACTCCGATCAAGTAATTCTCTGACACTGTTGAATCTCGCTTAGCATCTCTGCTACAACAACAGTGGTGTGCTGTGAGCACCAGCTATTTGCCTCTTAATGGCAGGGTGGGCCTCTCCCGTACAAGCAGTACACCCTGATGCACGCCTGACATACGCACGCATGGTGCGTCTGGCAAACGTATGGAGCAGACACGGGGGCTGCACGCAGTCTGACTCACACCTTGCGTGGGTCTGGCTTAGGGATGTGAGCTCGGGGGGGCACAGGCTGGGGAGGGGGGGGAGGGTGTTGTTTTTCACTTTCCTATCCTGATGTTTTCCTGCGTTGGCAATCTCCTGTGCTGTGAGTGTGCCTTATGCTGAGAGATGCTGGGTTTGTGTCCACGCAGGCAGTGAGCTGGTGGTGCTTCTGTAATGTTGCATCTGCTGCTGGTGTGTGGATAGTTGCCTTCTGCATTTCTCATGAGGAGCTGAGCTGAAATCCTCTGGCAAGCTGTCTGATGCTCTGCTGAAACAGAGCCCTCGTGGGCACCGCTTGCTGCTTTTACATTAACTTAATGCTCATAACTTAACAAATTGCAATTTGAAGTCAGTTTTTCCTATTATTACTATCAAGTGGACAGTTACAATGTTCTGGGGTGTAAGTATTGACAAATGATAGCTGATAACTGCATGCTGCTTACTTGCACAGCAGTGTCATCCTGATACAGACACTATGAAAAGGAAGATGATTCCTTCTTGCTATGCAAATAGCTTAGGAACCTTAATTCATTTTTATATGCTCCTATGGCAGCTTTATGCCTCTCTTCATAAATATAAGCTTAGATAACTTCAGTGGACACTTAACTTCATATAAAACTGATTTTATTTATGCCCGTATGACTGACTCTTTTGTGTTCATCTTTCTTATTTATATATATATATATATATATATATATCTACACACACACACACACACTCTTTACAGTGGCCTTTATGGGTTTTACAATGAAGCCAGTTTGTCTAGTTATATTAAATATTTCAAAGACTGTCTGTAAAAATCAGCTCAGAAATAGGTCCTGGTTAAGGGTAACTGTGTTTTAATTGCTGATAAATGCAACTTTAAAAACAAGCTCGTTACTTGGCCTCTGAGAATGCAAGTGGTTTTGCCTCTAGGAAATTGTTTTAGGAGACCGTGCCAACTCTATACCTCCCTAGGCTTGCTCATACTAGTATTCTCTGGTGGAGTAATTCAAAAAATGTCTTGGGCAGGGTTTTTGTAAATGTGCTCAGCCCAATCAGAGTCGCTCAGTTAATGGAGCGATGTATAAATAGTGCAGAGAGTCAAGTGACCATCAGCTGGTCTGAATGAGTTTGACCAATACAGTCACAGGGTCTGAGGTATGCAGGATCTGGGATCGCTGGAAACATGCTTTGCTGCAGAGATATCCTGGCTCTGGTGTAATTAGGTAACTGCAGAGGAATTTGTGCGTAAGAATGTGTTTTTAATTAGACACCTGTATTTAATGTTGGTTTCACCTTCTGTATCATTACCTTGGGTTTTAAAACTTGTGCAATAGTTCTCTACAATCAGTGCCTTGGCTAACTTTTTCATTAAGTAGGGCAAATTGCTGTGCATAGCTGAACTCCACAATTACACGCTCTTTGTAAAGCATATATCTGCTCAGTTAAAACAATGCACTGAGCTGTTTCACTGAATTCTGAACTTAAGACATAATGGCTATTTGCCTAAGTTCATATTAGGTAATTAAAAGTTCTTGGCATGCTTGGTGAATGCTGAAACTCCGTCGTATTGTGCATTAAGCGTGGAGAAATGTTTCTTAACTTGCAGTCCAGTGCACTGACTTGCAGGCTTTTGGCTGTCTCTGGTAAGAATTTTAATAAAACTCGCTTAAACTGTCAGCTCTGAACCTGGGGAGGTAATGGCTTGCTTTCTGTTTAGGAAGTACTGAAACTATCCTCTGCTTCATTTTTGAATATTGCAACATGGATCTTAGGCAAAATAGTAAAACTAGTAAAGCAGCACCTACTTCTTTTTGTTCAGTCACCTGTACAGTGTTGTCACTAAATTCAGGAAAAATACTGTTTTGGACATCATGGGAAAAACTATTGTTCAAACTGCTACAATTGACATTACTCCCCCCAGCCCTGCAGCCCTCGCTTCTGTGATCTTCTTACTTAATAGCTGCTTTCTCTTCTTGTGACAGAATTTAACAAGTCAGTGCTGTCCCTGTTCTAATAATATATTATCCCATGATATGAATCTCTGCCACTACAAAATGATTGATCAGGACCTGTCTTCTTCCCTGTCAATCCAACAGATAGGATGTTCACTAAAAAAATAGTTATTGACTTTGTACCTTTTTCTATATTTGAACAGTGGTGTATGTATCTGTGCATGTCTTTCTTGCTTTGAGCTACTTAACTTTTAAATCACATTAAACCTGTCTTGATTCAGCAAGTAAAGGTAGGAGTATCTTAAGCAGTGATTCACAAATGTTCTAATCTGCTGCCTTTGTATTTGGTGCATAGCAACATCCCATAGTGCTTTTCCAATTTTATCTTGATCTGGTGATATGCAGCTCAGTTCCTTCTTGCATAGATAAACCTGTTAGAAGAGTTCACCAATGCCAAAGCATCACCTGTCTATATTACAAATTATGTGTGGTAGGTTTTTTTTTTTTTAATCCTTTCACGTGGTAATGAGAATTTAGTTTGCAGAGATATCAAACCAGTGCACTACTCAATTTGAAATAAGGATTGGATGACCTAGGCTGGTGCTACAGCTTGAGACTTCATATTATGTACGTGCAGAGCAGGTCCACTGTGCTACAGGAAAGAGCTTTCCATCTCTGAGACCTTTGCAAACCTTTCTTTCTTTGAGGCCCCATCTGGAGTATTGCGTCCAGGTCTGGGGCCCCCAATACTGGAAGGAGATTGAGCACTTAGAGTGGGTCCAGAGGTGGGCCACTAAGATGATCAGAGGGCTGGAGTACCCTTCCTATGAGGAAAGGTTGAGGGAACTGGGATTGTTCAGCCTGGGGAAGAGAAGGTTTTGGGGAGACCTCACTGTGGCCTTTTCCAATACTTGATGGGAGCATATCAAGAGGAGGGGGAATGGCTGTTTAGGAGAGTGAATAGTGATAGGACAAGGGGGAATGGTTTTAAACTGAGACGGGAGGTTTAGGTTAGATATTAGGAGGAAGTTTTTCACTCAGAGAGTGGTGACACACTGGAACAGGTTGCCCAAGGAGGTTGTGGATGCCCCATCCCTGGAGGCATTCAAGTCCAGGCTGGATGTGGCTCTGGGCAGCCTGGTCTGGTAGTTGATGACTTTGCACATAGCAAGGGGGTTGAAACTAGATGATCTTTGTGGTCCTTTTTGACCCAGGCTGTTCCATGATTCTGTGACTCTTTCCTGCAGAAAGCCCAAGCTCTTAGGGGAGTGGAAATATAGTAGAAAGTTAGTGGGCTTTTTTCATGGGGGAACAGCAGGATGGTGATTTGTCTTGAGGAGTCAGGTAAGTGTAAGGAAAGCATTGCATACAAAAGGAGAGGAAGTAGACAGGTTATGGTAAATAAACTGTGCAGATCAGTTTTCCAGCAGAAATCCTAGTATCTGTTTACCAGCTTCAGCTCTGCTGCTCTTGCACTTCCAATAGCACTAAATACTGGCAAAGTGCTGTCAGAGGTACAGGCTAGCAGGGATACAACATAGGAATCAGTTAATGTCAATTCATGCTTAAATACTGCTTGTGAAATGGCACTGTGGTAAAGTTCAGGAGAATTATGGGATGTAACAGCGACCACTCCTTTCTAGAAGTGCTTTATAGTAATCTGTTAGTTATTTGCTTTCCAGTAGATCTATCCTTAATCTGATTCTATGGCTATAATCTAGTCAAACATATATGGTAGAACTGTGGTAAGCAAATGATATTAAAAAAAGTGCGGAAATGCTCTTACAATCAGTCACGGCTCTGTTTTTAAAAAAAAAAAAAAAAGGCAGTGAAACACTTAGCGGGCCAGTGGCAGAGCTGAAAGTATTGTCATTAAAGTTGAAAATCTCATTTGTTCCTAAGTAAGTGTTTTAATAAAGTATTTGAAATATTGGATGAGGAGTTTGGTCATTTTTTGTTTTTACATGGCAAGTCAGCATCCAAGTCTTAGCACTTAGCTCCACTTGAAGAATTCAGGAAGTTATACTGAAGTCACCGTTGGAAGCACAACCTAGATGTGTATCTATTCATGTTTTTCTTGGATGTGCAATGCAGAAGAATGACAGGTTCAGCACTGAGAGGAATTGAAATTTTTTCAGTTGATACTAGACTATTTCAAATAGCTATGTTCAGGAGATTTTATGCAAAGACTCAAAATGCTGTTATAGTGAACTCTAAGCAGCTCCCTTCCCTCCCTACTAAATAATGTAGAGGTTGTATTTCTTTCACTGTTATGTGGGATATGTTTCACCATTTCAGGATTACCCCTGTGCCTTTACATTCAATTTTATTTAATGCCCTTTTGGACAGTGAACAGCCTGTTTGAAAAATTCTCAGCTTCTCATACTACATTGAGGATTAAGGGGAGACTTGAGTTGGCTTTTGTTCTAATATTAGCATACTTCCGATTTGTGAGCATTTCATGTTAGCTGCTTTTGACTCTTTACTAGTATAGGAAAATAAAAACAAGTTATTTCAGGTTAAAGTTTCAGGAACGCTTTGTGAATGCCTGTTCATTATAACAACTAGTAAGTGCGTAACTGAGGCGATTGTCCTGAAACACTCTTTTCTTGTAGAACACTAACTGTGGATGCTTCTCTCTGTAAGGTCTGTCTAACCAAATGTTTCTTATACTGATGTTTTTTCTAATTGTTTCTGCAGGTGGTGTTGGACTAATGCTGTGGATCATTCAGCCCAGAACTTGTAGTTGCCCATCAGTCGCTCAGTAGTCAGTGTAGATTCTGTCTTTACAATCAGCAGCTACATCTGGCTACTGGGTCTCTGATGACATCTCCTATCTTCCATCTAGACTGTTTGTTGGATTTCTGTCTTCTCTCCTCGGTGCAGAGCAAGTTCACAGTGCTAACAAGTTAACATCGGAGGTGTGGCCCCAAGTAAAGGATTGGATGTGTTGGATCTACTTTACAGTGGGAATTAGATCAAATATCTGATTTTTATATTGGGAAGCAGAAATGTTTTCCATAGCCTCTTTCTGGGGGCCGTGGTTTAACTGGTATCTGTAAATTTGAACTACAAAAATAATTGGACTTCTTCAATGAAGAGTCTTCAGCCTACCCCAACCAAAGGATGGGTGTTGAAAAAGATATCTTGTCTGATTGTGTGACTACTGCATATTAGGGGAGGAAATGTACTGTGAACTGCGGTGCACACAGCTGCTGTTAATCAGTTGTGTGGGAAGACTGTCCAGGTTTGGGGCATGAACCTGGCATACAATGTAGATTTCTGTGTTTGTTAAGCAACAGCTACATTGTCTGCTGGGTTTCCAGCTGCCTGGAAATACAAAGTGGAGGGTTGTCTACAATTTTTTTGTTGTTGTTGTTGAGTTGCCTCTCTGCCAATCTTAAATATGGAAAAATAATGCAACTGATGTCTGTGGGCTTCCTTACTGCTTGTTCCAGCTCAAGTGATCCAGCTGGTGTCAGTAGAGCTGGAAGCCAGGGTGGATCTGAAGCTAGTTAAGAAGAAGGTGGTACATGGGACTGGAGTGTTGCAGGCATCTGAACTTGAGTGGCTCTCATGGGAGTGGGAGCTAGTGCATGCTGTGTACATAACCATTACCTTGCCTTGGTGATGGTCTTGCTTTCTCTTTAAACTTCAGAGAGAGCTGTGTGTGTACTGTATAGTTAGGAAATGGTTTTGAAGAAGGGAGTAGTGGGAAACTATTTATAGGTCTGATAAATGTATTTTTTTAAAAAACACTACACATAGTGTGGCTTATAAACAAAGTGCCTAGAAATAATTGGGGAGGGATAAGCTAACATATTGAGTTTTGGTACCAGCTAGATCTCTTAAGCTTCACCAAAACTAGGATGTTTCACTTGTGCACTATATTTAGCTGAACAGTGACAAAACAGGCAGTTTCAATTTGAGAAGATGAGGCCTGGAATAGCAGGAGACTGTCCATTCAGACTTGAACTGCAGTCATAGTAGTGAATGGGGAAGCTTGTTCAGCTTGAGCTTGTACAGCATATGGCTGTACTGTTAACTTTTCAGTATTGATATCATATGCACTTTAACCATGGACATTGGAAGAGCTGTGATGGCCAAAAAATGAAGAAATGTATGGTTTGGTTAAGCCTGTGTTCTCTGAATTATCTACAGGTTAAGATCAGCAGATATCCAGAACTTTTTTTAATTTTAATAGCATATTTAAAGAAGCAGAAGGGTTCCTAAGTGAGTGCTTGTATTAAAAATTATTTGATTCTGTTAAAAACAAATAAAACTTCTAGTGATAACAACTGTGTTGTTCTGTTTGTTAAACTATGTTTCCACAAAATGTTAAAGGAACTAGGGAACATAAAGTTAATTAACACATTCAGTATAGGCAGTCCTGCAATTCACCTTTTGCATTTGTTTTCTGTAAAATTGTGCAGGGTTGACTACAGACAGTATCTGGAGCAAATATTGATTCTCCATGGAAGGAACTGGATTATCCATACATCTTTGGAAACTACTTGTTAATGTTGAGCAAGTGTTTGTCCTCTCCTTTACATGATTTCCTCAATGCTAATCTGTTAGCATGTATTCTCAGCGTAAATTGGTGAAGACTTCATATTTAAGTTGTTTAAATTAATTGGTGCTTTCTTGGTTGTGTTACTGATGTTTCTCTCCATAAAGCTGCCTCCTGAATCTCGACAAGCATACTTAAGATATTCATAAAAATGGCAATATATTCCTGTCTGTGGTGTTTATGAGGCTCTTTTAGCTTTAGTTGGAACTAAGATAGCAGCAGTTCTTATGTTGTTGCTTTGCTTCTGTGCCGATAGTTGTTCAGCTTCTCAGGGTTCATATCAGAGTAAGGTAATTCTGCCCCAACTGGCTACATGGCAAATGCTGTATAGCAATTAAAACATATCACTGCAGTATTCAATATTAAGCCCCCTCTCCTGTTCAGTTTCAGTTCCCCCACTGTTTCAGTTAAACTTACGATGTTGAAATCCCCTTTGTGGGCAGGTACTTCTGGTTCCTCTTCTTTTTTTGTCATGCTGTTTGCATTTGTGTACATGCACCTTTTAAAACAAAACAAAAACTATTACCTTGTTCTGAGGTTTTTCTGTAATTTTCAGTGTGTAGCATAGCTAATGGAAGCATTAAAAAATGGTTACTCCTCTTACCATCTGTTTTTGTTTGTTATTCCTACTCTTTCCTATTCTTTTTAGATTTCAGAGGTGCAAGGCCTGCAGTCAGCACAGAAGCAGAGTGACTCGCGTGCCCAAAGAGGGGAATATGAGACTGAGACAGTTCAGAGCTGTCCAACCCATTGCAGCATCTCTGAAACCAGATCAATGCAGCAGGTGTTGATAACTACTGGATTACTCAACCATATTCCTTCTCCAGAAGGCAGAGTGTGGAGTTGGGAATTCAAGCTTGATTTGTACTGTTTTGTTGTGTTGGTGTGTTGTTGGTTTTTTTTGTTTTTTTTTTTTGCCCTGCATAATTCACTAAGCAGATAATGGGAGCTAGAACAGTGCCAGTTGGATCTGTTTGCTGGAATAGTGGGCTGGAGAAGATCACAGTACTTTCATCTTGTATTTTCTTCTGTGTTTCTGTTCACATAATACCTTCCCACACTGATACTTCTTCCTGTCTTGACTCTTAATTTGGCCTTATATCTGTTTAAATCTTGATACAAGTAAGAACAATATTTTTTACTTTCTGGCTCCAGATAACTGCTAGGAAGGCCTCACTGCTTACTATTTCTGTTCTGAAAAGAATACCTCTGAACTCTAAACACTATTTTCTTGCCTATGCATATTGTTTCTGCACAAATCAATTTCAAAGAACTGAAAGGATGTATCTAGTCTTATCTCGATGCACTTACAGCATATGCTGCCCTATCAGTATGCAGTAGTGCAACATACATTCTCTTAAGGTTCTTCAAGCAAAACTGGAGTAATGAAGCTTCTAATACTGCAATAACAAAATGCAAGTATGGTTGGTTGCTTTAGTGTGCGAAAGTGAATGGGTTGTTTCAGTTTCCATTCCCAACTGGACTGAGCAGATTGCTGATATCTGGAAAATTTCTACAGCTTAAGTACAGCTTAAATATGTCCTGTACAATCTCCTTTCTGAGGTTGACTGCTTGATGGGGAATGACTGTGCTGTAGCTGTTTTCCAAGCTCTTCTCAGCACAGAGGAAGCCTCCAAGGAGGTGCCTGTGGAAGTGCAGAGCAGAAGGGATAGAATGAATGTTTTGGATCATTCTCTTTGAAAACCCTTCAGCAGAGGCTTGCTCAGGCTGAGTGGAAGAAAAGATAGTTCTACAGAGATGTATACCACTGATACTCCTCCTTTTAATAATATGCATCTTCCAGTGGTAGCTCAGGGAAGATGAGAGAATTGCACTTAATTTTAAGAAAATGGTGTGCAGTTGTATGGCTAATATGACAGTTGCTGTCCATGTATACAGCAGCATAAGTTTTGTTTCTAAAGGCTTTGCTGAATTGTTGCTGTCCCTAACCGTTAACCCATGCTATCCTTTTAAATTAGAAATTTTTCTAGCTGCAACTAAAGTTTTCTTCTGTGGGTTGCTAAGTAACACCTGCACACACTGAATCTTCCATTTGCTTTGAATGCCAGTCTTCCATGCAAAACACCTTTCCAAAATTAGTGTCTCTCAAGATCCTGAAAGGTAGTGGCACTGCAATTGAAGTCAATCATGTTGCCAGCAGTAGGTGTTAATTCTCCCATCTAAAGACATTTGCGGAATCATTAATACAGTGAATCTCTGATTCTTCATAGCTACAAGAAAGCAGCATCTTCTGAGACACTTAAACACTAATTCTGGATAGAAACTGCAAGGGACTCGCCTCTAACAGCAGCTTGCTCATCATGACTGTATCTAATTTCAAAGCTGTGCTTTGTCTAAAATGCAGAGGGATGTAGGATGAATGACTGGTTAGGGGAGTTCTTGCGTACCTCAAGGCTGGCCAACTAATGTTTACATAGCTATAGATGCTGTGGTTTTTAGAGAGAGGCTGAGTACTAGGGAGGTGCCAGGGGACAAGTTGGTGGAGAGTAGCTGTAATAAATCACTTCTTTAGATCTGCTTTACCAGAAGAGGGATCAGTCCCTTTCAAATACCTAGAAACTTGGTATACTGTTCAGTTAGACATATGTCATACCACACCTTTTGGATATTTTGCTTCCTTTGTTCATGCGTGCTTGTTCTCTAGATGTCCTGTAGTATAGATAGATGAGCTGGGCTTGCTTTGAGAGTAGTATCAGAAACTGAGCAGGTGCCATCTCTGCTGAGAGCAGCAGTTGCTGTTATTTTCCCTGAGCATGCTTTCCCTGCTTCATGAATCTCACTTAGGGAAGTACGTGCTCAGAGGAAATGGTTTTGTAGACTTAGCCACAGTTATCTCAGTGCTGTGCATAATTGCAGTCTTTCTAAAATGTCCATGTAAAAGGCATTAAAACCACAGCAGCACAGCCAAGAATACCTCTGCTCTGTAGCTGCGGCCTTTCCAATATTCAGAAAATGAATGAATGTAAAAGCAAACAGGCCCCAGTGCTGCCTTTTGTCTGTGGTTAGCCTCGGCAGCTACTGCAGCACACAACAGTGGGGTTTGTCATGGTTACTGCAGAGCTGATTCATTAACTGTAAGGTTAGGAGTTGTGACAACTCTTTCTAATGTCTTCCTCTGTTTACTTTCCTATATACGTATACTGAAAGAGAGGTGTGAAAGCAAGTTGTATGAGTTGCTGAAAAGCCAACCTTTGCAGAAGGTTCTCAGTCCTTTTTACCAGGCAGTCCTGGTAAAAAGTTCATTTTAAGAATGGTTTTAAACTGAGACAGGAAATTCAGGTTACGTATTAGGAGGGAGTTTTTCACTCGGAAGGTGGTGACGCACTGGAACAGGTTGCCCAAGAAGGTTGTGGATGCCCCATCCCTGGGGGCATTCAAGGCCAGACTGGATGTGGCTCTGGGCAGCCTGATCTGGTGGTTGGCGACCCTGTTAGAAGGGGACAGCAATGAGAAACTCACTGGACTTCCCTGAATGTTTTAAGACATCAGTCATATGCAGTATATCCTACTGGTCATGTAATCAGTCTGCTGAAACTAGCCTTCTCTCAAGGCCAGTTGTACCCTTCTTTTTAAAGCTTACTTGCAGTGAATAATGATTTAAAAAAAAAAAAAAAAAAAAAAAAAAAGACTTCAGGTAGTGATTAGAAGGCATTTCAGAATCCAAATTTTCACAGAGGGTTTTCACCTCAACTGAACTTCCTCATAATGTAGAAAGACATGGGTTTACATGGAGGGATAGGCTGCCAAGCTTCTGGGTTTCTTTGTGTTTAATAGTATAAAAAAAAAAAAAACAAAACCCAACCCTCGTAGTGACCAAACTCCCTTCAGTTTTCCCTTAACAAGTACAGTGTGATTTAATGTGCTTTCTTGGATCCAAGATTCTGCTGTGTTGTGGGGCCACAAAAGAAAGTTGCTGTCTTGAATGTGTTTTAAGTGTGTTATATCTCCATCTGCTCTGTAATTCCCCATCTACAAAAGAGGGATGTTGAGGTATAGTGAAATTAAGAGCTAGCCTGTCTGCAGATTAAAATCAGTTTAAATTCAGTTTAAATGGAAGTATGTGAAATGCTGGATTTGTCCTAAGCACATGGACAAAATTTGAGGAGAACTGAAAGTGTGTTGTCAATAATAAAGAGAACTTGGAAGGAAGAGGAGAAGATCTGAATTCTTGAAGACTTTGGACACTGACCAGAAGAGAGAGTTCTTACCTTCAGTGCTACTGCCTATATAAGTTGGAGTGCAACCTGAGGAAGTGGGAGACCCAAATTCAGTTTCCTCTTTGCATTATCTGCAGATTGGTGTGACCCCTAGTTTTTAGTCTGCTTAGTAGCAGCAGGGCACTTTAATAAAGTGGTGTTGCTCTGCCTCTAAGAAATAAAAATTGATACATCCAGAGAGCAAAAACTGAGCTGTGGTTTGGTGGTCAAAATGTGACTAAAATGGATGTTGTCTTGAGGTAGAAAACCTCTCCAAGGCTGCTAGGCACAGTGTATTAAACAGCTGTTGGATCTGGGAGCCATAGAGGCAGCATAGTTGTAGGAGTATTTTGCTTCTAAAGGATCCCTCATTTCTAATAGAATGCTTTGTTTTCACCTCCGTAGAAGGACAAGGTGTGCTTGGTCCCAGTATTTGTAAGAACAGAGTGGTCAGGACTGAGTCTTCTGCCCCATTATGGTCCTCAAAGCCTTCTGGACAGGAAGTAGCAAAGTGGGATCGTCTCCAAGATTTGAGAAATACAAGAGATTGAACCTCCAAATTTTGTCTGGTTTGGAGTCAACTGAAAGAACTAAGAGAATTAGCATGTTCATTTTGTGAGTGCCTAATGTACAACAGCATCAAAAAATATGGTGTAAAGAAACCTGAAACTTTTGAACATGGTGCACGGTATTGCTATAGCGTGTTCTTGAGCACAGCTGATACTTGGACTGCAGGTAACTGTGACCACAGTTCAATAGAGTATTTTGCACAAAGGCAAGGTACTTCTGATGTGTAATACTACCAAAACAAGAATATACACTCCTTCGGAAAGGAGTTTAACCACGGATATAAACTTCCTTGAATGCTCTGTTGACATTCATTGTTTATCTGCTCAGACTAGTCATATTTGGAAACACTGTTCTATTCTGACATATGACTTTTCCCAGGAGCAGAAAGGCTCACAACTAAGATTTCACAATAAAGAAAAATTCAGCTCCTCTTTGTGGGAATGTTATAGTAAAGTCATGACAACTCATTTGGCACAGGATTGCTATGTTTGCAGTGAGAATTTCCTCACCACTGCTTTCCTTACACATTTCTGATGTGCTTTTATTTGTTGGGGTTTTGTTTTAGTGGATTTTGGTGTTGGTTTTTTTTTTTTTTTTTTTTTTTTTTTTCTAGGAGGGTGGAGGCAGATCATTTTACTTTCAGTCCCCTGGCTATTCACTTAAAAACTGTGCAACAGGTATGAGAAACCCGAGTCCAGGCTTGTGCGTTTCTGTGTCACCACCAGCAGTGGGGTTGTTCCTCATTTATGGCCACCTGAGCAAGTTCAGCACCAGGCCCTTGGGAGCTGTTCTGGTATCACACTGCAGTTACACATCCCACTCTAGACAAAAGGTGGACACGATGCAAAATATTATGGTGACGCAAATACATAGACAGTAACTTTCATACAAGGTAGCAATTCCAAACCTGCGTGGCTGGAAAGCTTGAGGTAGCTGTGGTACCTCAAGCTTTAATGTGGCAGCATTAAAGACCAGACGCCAGTATCCCTCTCTGGTTCAGTGCTGATGGTGTCAGAGCAGGATACATCCAGAAGTCAGTGGTGTTTCTGGAGGCTGTGGTTTGTATGGCTCATCCTTTGGGAAGTGTGTAACCCTTATTAAGTGGCAATTCTTTTTGCTCTGTTACATCATATCTTTTTTCAAGGTACTGAACTGATTAATCAGATTACAATAAGTTACACTAGAAATGGCCTGCACAAGGGTTGGTTTTTTTTTTTCTTCTTTTGGCAGCCTTCCCCAGAGTTAAAGGGGATATATTGAGCAGAATAACACATATGGTGAAATTTGGTCTTCACTGTAGTTCTTGGAAACTCTATCCACAGTCACAGTTTTGGATTCATTTAAAATTCCTGAGTTATAAAGAAGGTGGCATTTTCCTGCTTCTGTGGTTGCTGCACCATCTGAATATTCTGACTATGAATTTTGGAGCTGAAGGAAGCATCAGCTTCTACCTTCAAAGAGGCAAAGAAAAAGGAAGGGGGTTTTCAAAGATGTGATTGTGTGAGCTGAGAAAATTAAAACCAAGGTGGCATTGACAACATCTCAAATTTTTTTCCAAAAAAGCTGGTTGGCCTGCTGAATGTATTTGCCTCGTGTTGCTGAAACTATAGTTCAGGTTATGTTGCTGTTACTATTATAAACCCTAGGAAGTGGGTGTTTATAAATGCAGTCAACATTCCCTCTGAGCGAAACTTGGCCTTAAAAGGGAGTTGTCCCAACAGCAAGAAGGATTATTTAAAGAAAAAGAAAATGCTGAATTTCTACTCTTCAGAAAAAGGAAGCAAAACCAGGGATGGAATATTAAAATGTTCCCCATGCAGAAACATCTTTTTTCTTTTCTTTTGTGGCTTTCATGTAAAAGCTGCTCAGTTGAGCCAATGATAAATTTGCGATGAAAAATGAGTTGATTAAATAAATTAGAAGGCAATTAAATAGTTCTGTTTAATTAAGAAAAAATTACAGTAGCACATCACCAGAAAGGCGATGTCACCAGGAGTGTTGTGTTCTGCTGCTCACTGAAATCTAAAGCAGGTTCTTCAAAGATAGTTTGCACTTCTATTTTGTTCCATTATGTCATTACACTTTGTTCTCTTACCAACAATGCATGAGATGGCCTTCAGGACTCTCAGGGGATGCCACGTGTGGAGTGAGAAGTGCTGGGTTATGACCAAGGTGAGAAAGATGGCATATCAGTACAATACCTTGTACTGTAGGAGCATACTGAGACAGGTGCCTCAAAAACAGACAGCCATCAAGTGGGCTTTCCGAAGTCTGGTTCTCACGTTGGCATGGACTGCAGCACAATCAATAGCGTAATAGGGACTAGTAGCCTAAATTCTGCTTAAGGCTTGCTTTAATTAACATAATAAAGCCAAATGCTTTGCAGACATCATTGCTTTCCATGATATCTATTTATCTTCTTCTAGGTTTGATGCTTTTTCTCTGTCTGATCTTTCTCCCTGCAGGGAGAGAAATAAGTTCATCTTAAGGAACTTGCTGTCATGAGAAAGGAAGCTGTTGCTGGGATTTCCCATTCATGATCCAAATTTCTTCTTCCCTCCCTAGCCACTGCTTATAGCAAGATGCTGCCACTTCGTCTACTTCCCCTGGGGTCCTTGACAAATCGCGTGCTTTCAGGAAAATAAACTACAGTGCTCCAGTTGTATGGATGTGCACATATTTATCTATCCAGCTGTCACTTAATGCATATCTGCTTTGGGACAGATGCAGCTGTGGCACATGTGCCCAGGATAGTTAGCACTCAAGTCCTGTATATTTTGTGCCCTAAAATCCCACCCCCCCCCATAGTCTGCTTAAAATTAAGTCCTCTGTAAAGTGAATCTTGTGAAGAAAAATAGGGCTTGGAATTGTATAGCACAAGCATGCCTGGAGAACAGAAGGCTTTGGAATGACCTGAGAGCTGTCTTTTCAGTATCTAAAGGAGAGCTGTTAAGAAGGAAGGGGATGGGTTCTTTAGAGGGTCTGTTGTGATAAGACGAAGGGAAATAGTTTCAACCAAAAGAGAGGAGATTTAGATTTGTAAAATAACTTTGTTATACCCGTAAGGGTGGTGAGGCACTGGAACAGGTTGTCCATAGAGGCAGTAAAAGCTCCTTCCCTGGAGATGCTCAAGACCTCAAGGCGTCAGGCTGGACAGGGCTCTGACCTTCAGGTTGGGTCAGCCTGAAGGAGCGAGAGTGTTCCTGTGCACTGAAGTTTGTAACCAGATTGTTTAGGCCATAAACTTGTTTGTATGTGCTAGTTTGCAGATCACAACAGATCGTAAAAGCTGTAAGAATAAGTACTAGGAAGCAAAATGATATCAGTTAAGGTGGAGAGTTGAGGGAGGACTGCTAATTTCTTGTAGTAACTCACATGGGGTGAGGCTGGAACTGCTACACGGTTTTTGCTCTTTTATGATCAATTGTGATGTAAATGCTGATGGCTGCTTAACAGGCAAAACAAAGTAGGGAAATGATGAGTCATATGTACTCATAGCTTGTTTGAACAAGTAATGTGCAAGTCAAGTTTCACTTAGAAGCTGCAGAGGTTTTCCCAAAGGCCTGCTGTCACAAGGCAGGGCAGCAGGAAGCTGACGAGAGTTTTGGAAAGCTCCTGTGGACCCCTCAGCAGATGGTTTCCATGATACCAGGAGTGTCCAGGCTCACTGACCTATCAATCCCATGTGCAGTTAGCCTTCTCTGGAACATGCTGTGAAGCATGGGGAATTTCTTCTGTTACTCTTTAAGGATACAATCAGCTGCCTCCTGATATGGGAGAACATATCCTCTGTGGAAAGAAAAGACCTACAGCTCTGGCCACAGGAAGGTCTGGCTGGCTGCCCTTCCCATCTGAGAGTTTCAGTGAGGATCCAGGCCCCCTGTCCTCACACAAGATAGCTCAGTAGCCTTTCAGATCCAGTGACTGATACCCAGGTTGTAAAAGCATTCTTAACATTTGCCTCTGAAAGCCTAGTCTAAATTCATAGAATCACAGAATGGTTTGGGTTGGAAGGGAGCTCAAAGCCCACCCACCCCAACCCCTGCCATGAACAGGGCAGCCCCCCACCAGCTCAGCTGCCCAAGGCCCCATCCAACCTGACCTTGAGCACCTCCAGGGATAGAGCACCACAGCTTCTGTGGGCAGCTGTGCCAATGCCTCACTTTCCTCTGGGAAAAGAATTTACCCCTAACATCTCACCTGAATTTCCCCTCTTTTAGTTTAAAGCCATTCCCTTGTCCTGTCACTATCAGACTATGTAAAAAGTTAGTTGCCCATCTGTTTATAAGCTCTTATTAAGTATTGCAAGGCTGCAATGAAGTCTCTCTGGAATCTCCATACTGAACTAGCGCAGCTGCCTCAGCCTCTCTTCATAGGAGAGGTGCTGTAGCCCTGTGAGCACCTTTGTTGCCCTGCTCTGGACCAGCTCCAACAGTTCCACTCCTTGTGCTGGGTGCCCCAGGCCTGGGTGCAGCACTCCAGCTGGACCTCATGAGGGCAGAGCAGAGGGTGACAATCCCTTCCTTCTCCTTACTGATTATTTTACATACTATAGCAATATATTTGCATTTATTTCTTTAGAAAAAGGATCTTTTTAATTGGCTGAATACTTTCATTCTTCACAGTAGGAGGGATATCTGACAGTTTAAGATACAGCACTTGTTATGAAGTCAGTAGTAGAATTCCCAAAGGCTTCAGCACACACAAGAGTGAAAACCAAAGTGCACACAAATTACTGCAGGTATCTAGAGTGCAGCAGTATGAACACGAATCATAACTTCCATGGCAAACATGTCCACCTGGAGCTTGGAAATACTGTTTTTTTTCCACCCAGCTGTTCTGGAGGCTGGTTTGAAGCCTGGTCAGGCTGTCAGCTGCTGAAGAGTTACTGAAATAGATGTATGGGAAAAGTAGCTGCTCAAATCAGCTGGGGGAGACCAATTTCAGAAAGCAAGATGCTGTGTGTGTATATGGCAAAGGCACGGTCTTTTGAAACTGTGCAGTGCAAGGGATGCTGTTAGGAACACACTGCAAAGGGAACAAGATCGTCATTTTGCAGTTTGGAAACTACTGTTTGAGTAAGTAATTCAGTTCTCAGTTCAGCATTAAAATAGCCTTCCTGTTAGTGCTGCAGGCTGACACAGCTGGCAAGGAGAGGTTTCCCTCTCAGTTGACTCTAGATTTAGGTAATAAGAAGAATATGGCTAAGTACAGCTTCTCTTCACAAAAGGCCTTTTTGCACAAGATTTATTAAAGAGCTGCCCAATCATTTGGACACTGTACAGTTACATGTTTTTGTAAATGCCACCTATTATGAGATGCCATTTGAAGTGCAAGTGCATTTTCTGCCTAGGTTTTGATAAATGCATCTTGGGCATCTGTTCTCACTCTCAGAAATTCATTTTGTATTTAATCACCTGGCTAATAAAGACTAAAAGTCTGATTCAGATCTTTCTTACAACTAATGTCACATCAGTCGGAGCATTACTGACTTTAGGCTTTTATTTACTTCTGATTATGTTACTAATGAAAACTTTAATATTACTTAATGATGGCAGATGCCAGGTAAAACAGTTGGAAATGTTCTGTTATTCAGTTAATAGGGCTTTGGTGAGTCAGTGAAAAGCTGCTGCTGCTGCGACAATTTAGGCAAAGTTGAGTGAAGGATTTGGGGAGGCTTGGCTGCACCCAGTGCTGCTGAGCAAGTGCATACACCCAGCCAGCATCTGCCAGCAAAATCTGGGCCACACGGGTGGCAGGGAGGAGCCCTGAACCATGTTGGGAGATTTCTCTGAAGAGATGTTTTGTGAGACAGAACCGCCGTGTTGCCTGTGGTACAAGACAGGCGTTTTGAGAAGAGCATGTGTAATCCAAGGGGCAGCTGATCACAAGGTGAAACAAACCATGCAGCAAAGTATCTCAGCCATCAAAGTGCTTAAGTCTGGAACAGAAGAATTCTCAGGGATAGCTGTTGATATTGTCCACGCAACCCTATGTGTAATGGCTGAGGAGCTTAGGAAGAAAACTGTTGCTTTTACTGTATTCAGCCCAATGTACGAAACAATCTGTCAGATTTGGAATGAGCTGTTGGACTGATTAAACACAAATTTAATTAGCTCTTTCACTTGATGCTTATCGTTTAAAATAACAAGGAAGCAAGAAAGAGTTCTACTGAAAAACTACTGTGTTGCACTTGTGAAAAATGCATGGTTGTTCAGTTTATAGCCCGCTCTGTAGCTGCAATCTTGAGCAACCAATAAGGAACTTCATCATCAGCAAAGCTAAATAAGAACAACCTAGTCACTGTGCCTTAACAGTTTGCTTATTGCTGTAAAAACACAAAGTGCTTATATTTATTTATAAAAGCCCTAGAGTGCACTACAGGCTCCTGTGACTAAAGGAGCTGTCCTCCAGTGTAATTTAAACTTCCTTGCTCATTCATAACCACAACCACAAGGTTAAACTGACCTTCTCTGTTCTTCTGAGTTTCATCCCTGAAAAATGCACTGAACTTCCACCCCTGCCAAAACGAGGGATGTGCTCTTCACATCAGTTTCAGAGCCAATACAGAGCCCTGTCACAGGTATGTGACTAAATCTTAGTCATGTAAACAGAAGTTTTTTTGATCTTGAGTAAGTCAGTGTGTCCTTCCTTCTGTTACCATTTGATAGATTGCTCTCTTGAAAACTAGATCCTAGTGGTATGAAATTCAGTGTATCGGCCTCAATCCTTTCTGATGACAATCCAAATACTCAAACCAAAAGAATGAAAAGTTTGGCAGAGATGCGTCGCCCTCAAACCAGTATAACAAAGAAGCTGAGCATCACATGAGGTGTCAGCTGGCCTCAGGAAGGGAACTGAGAACTCCCAAAAGAAGGCTCTGTCCTCGCCACCCCAGTGAGAGACCTTTTTGCTGTGCTGTCCTCTGGGAATCACCAGCTCAGTTGTACCTGAGCCAGTGCAGAATTTTTGCCCATGGTAGGTGGTAAAAAAAAAGAAAGAAGCCTTGAAAATAAGATTGTAATTTTGGGATTTGGCAAATTCTGCTCTCATTTCTCACTCTTGGAACACTGTTCTATGGGACTAGGGTCAGAGGTTCACTAATAAATCAGCCTCCTGAATTACAGGGTTGAGATGCAACTGAAAATTTGGTGATGATGGAGGTCAAGCCCTGAATAAAAGTTGTATGTATCTGCGTATGCTCGCATAGATGTCCTTAGAAAAGAAGCTACTCTACTGGTTGCACTGGCATGTCTCTTCTAATGGCTGTCATACAGAAACAGGAAATATACCCACGACAAACAAGCACATAGTAGTTATTTTCAGGCCTGGAAAGAAAACTTTTTTTTCAGGCACTGTCATGCTAAGTTTCTCTTTCTTGAGTTTCTTCTTCCTTCGGAAGAAAAAGAAACACAGTAGGAGCTGCAAAGGACAGTCAATCAATGCCTGGACTGTGTCCAGTGTACTCAAATATATGAGCGTGCATGAGATAAACTGATTGATTATTAAAAAGTCCAGCCCTATAGAAAACAAAGGAAATATATAAGCAGCTATTTTGGATCTTAATTTTCCTTACTCTCTGTCCTTTAACCTGATTTCTTAAAGGCATATTAAACTAAGTGTGATATATATTTTTCTGTTCCATTATTCCACCAATTTAATGTCAAGAGGAAGTTCATCGTATCAGGTACAGACCTTTTATGTTTTTCTGACATAATCTCCACCAAAAGCATAATCTATCTGCATTCACAGTAATGAAGAAATGAAAAAAAAATTGAGGAGGAACTTGAAATGCCAAATACCTGCATCAGCAAACTCTGGTCTGTGACTTACAATTAAAGCATCTGTAGGTAAATGGTGACGAAATGGTCTTGAAATATCACCAATGACTTCTGTTTCCACAGAAGATACTTTGTGTATATCACTCAGTCTAGGGGAGCACAAAAGGCCTTTATATTAGCAGCCCTGCCCCATTGTTCCAGACTCGCTCTCTAACAATGAGCAACACGATTGTTCTTCATTCCTCATCTTTCCGATGAGGAAATTTCATCAGCCAGTTTTAGAGTAAAAGCAATTAAGAGTACAGTAGATGGGAGAACAGAGAGCATTCCAAAAACAGTCTAAGGATGATACAGTAGGATCATTTACCAGCTACAGTTTTGGTATTAAAGAGGATAGGTGAAAGAGGGCAAAAAGAAGGCAAAAAACTTAGTTCTGCATCTTGACTTCTTCTCTCAGAGCTGAGTATTTGTCAACATTTAGCATAGATATGTTATCTTTTCATTTTGCATGTAGATGATTTCTTTCCTCATCTTTCTTCCTCCCACTGGCCCTTCCACAAGGCAGTAGGATTTTGTCACATGCTTTTTTTCCCTATCTTCACGTTTTTCCTCAAGAACACTCACAGCAGAGTGAGGGTGCTGATGCTTAGTATGACATCATCTGTTTAGCAATCCCAGCCTGGTTTCCAACAGCCAACCTGAAATGCATGGTTAATCCCAGCCTTTCCTTCTGCTGGAGCACTGACCGAGCCAACCACTATGCTTACTGCCTTCTTCCTCTAGAAAGTACTGCAGAAGCCCCAAAGTGAGTGAAGGACTGGTTAGTGCAGAAGGACTCTATGGCTACATCTGCTTTCTGTAGCCCCAATACAGACTGCATGAACTATAGTGATGTAGATACATCTTGCGTAGCACGGTCTAGGGCAGCAACACCAGAGCAAATGGTGCAGATCAGCAGTTGCATCAAAGCTGGATGTAGCCATCCTGTTTTTGAGATGGGGGTGATAGAAGATTAGGGCTGTGCAGCTGCTATGACATGTGCCCAAGGAAACATGGAGTGCACAGAGTAGTGCTAACTGAGAGCTAGGGCTCCTCAGTTATTCAGAACGCACAGCATGGAATAAACCCTGGTGACATGTAAAATGACCTTTGCTAGGAAAGGATAGGAGCAGATCAATAACAAGAAATCCTCCATGCACAAGATATCTTCTACAGCCCAGCAAAGTGCTCTCCTGAACTGACCCACCAGCCACAGCCAAACAAATCTCCCATCATTAGGCACCAATTCCTTCTGCAAAATGACTGCTCCTTGTTTAGGCCCAAATATCCCTCTTTCCTCTTAATGCTCTGTTGTTTGCTCCACCATTTACCACCATATACCATGAAAAGCAAGCAGGAAAAAGTAAATCTCAGGGAAAAGTTAATAGCGTGTTTTGCTAATTAGGAGGTGTTGCTGAGAGTGTTAGCCCACATAATAACTACTGACCCGTTTAGATATATTTTCAAATGCTCTTTCCTTTTTGGTGTTGGTTTGTTCTACAGCTTCATATTATGCAGTTGCCTTCAAGCCTTCATTTTAAAGCATGCGTTGCACTCACCCATCTGGCAACTTTATGTTGTATAAAACAAGGGAGTGCACAGTATGTGGCATAAATTACAGACAAGAAGAATGCAAAAGCACAGCATGTAGGGTAAATTAAAGCAAGCATGCTTCATGGCCCATAGCAGAGAAGGACAGGCCAATTTTGCATCATAAATGCTGGAAAAACATGTGTTTTAAAATGAGAATTTAAGAAAAAAAAAAAAGAAAAAAAAAAAAGATATGCCCTCAGAGGCAGGCAGCCTTTTCCTAGAGGCAGCAGCAACTATGCAAGACCACATAAAGCAATAAAGATGGGGATAATGTTAGATAACAAGAGGTAACAGATTGCAGTAGGAGGACAAAGAAAGAAACCAAATGCTAAGATGGAGTGAGCCCCAGTGGACTTTTAAAAACAACAGTGTGAACTGAAAATGAAAGGAGCAGAAAGAACACAAAGATCTGAGGATAGAAACCATTCTGGCCTTTTTTATGGCTTGAATATATGCAATGCACAGTTTTGTTAGTAACGCGGCATGTAACATCAAAGGCTTCATAAATGGTACCTACTGGCCATGGCCAAGTGAACTCAGCACAACCTCTGGTACCAGGAGCCTTGAGCTCCTGCTCTGAAGATCCAGAAATGCAGACGATCCCACGCCACTCTCCAGACATCATGTGGGCCTGAATGTATGTGTGTGCATACATACGCAATGAGGAGTGGGAAAAACTGGGTTCCTGAGCAAACTTACTGCGTGCCAAAGCATTTATTCTGTGGCTTAGCTGCCCAAATATCCTTTGTTTTGGGTAAGGTTGGAACAGGTTGCCCAGGGAGGTGGTGAAGGCATTGTTCCTGGATGTTTTTAAGAACCATGTAGATGTGGTGGTACTGAGGAAAGTGGTTAGTGGGCATGGTGATGGCAGGCTGACAGTTGAACAAAGTGAACTTAGTGGTCTTTCCAGCCCTGATAATTCAAG
Organism: Lagopus muta; assembly: GCF_023343835.1. NCBI lineage: Eukaryota > Metazoa > Chordata > Aves > Galliformes > Phasianidae > Lagopus > Lagopus muta. The sequence continues at coordinate 109,830,582 of NC_064433.1, forward strand.
GGCCTGATTCCAGTGCCAGTGTCCTTCTCTGTGCATTTTGCTGTCACCAGGCAGTGGGAGCAGGTGAGGTCTGCAGCACAGCAGAGTGAGGGGTAGTGCAGAGAGTGATGTGCTTGTGTGGAGCTGTGGTGCTTTGTCTTGCTCAGCACTAAGTTTGTAGGAGGTGGGACAGATGCAGCTTCTCCACACATGCTTCTACAGCAGTTTTTGCCAACCTATAGCAGGGCTATTATGCTCCCAATGTCCTGCCATGGCCCTTTCCTCATGTCAGCATTGGCACTTGTATTGCAGCACTGCAAATCACCTCTGCTGAACTAACCTTACCAAAAAAGGTGGTTACTCTCATCTACCTTTCTCTTCTCCTTGTTGTGATACAGCTCTCTAGCCATGATCTGGTCCTAGCCACCTCTGGGCAATCAGAAGTCTGGATTGGAGGTGTGGGACTATGGTGACTTCAGTTTGGATGAGGCTGAGCTACCATGGAACGGTACTCTGACTCTGTTTTGCTTTCCCACCCTAAGCTGTTCTCGACAATTTAGAGCATGTTTTTCTCTAGGCAGAGAATGTTTCCCATTATGTATTTGCGCACTGCCTAGCAAGCTGGAACCCTGATCTGAGGTGGAAACTTGAGGCCCCACCATAGCACAAATAATAAATGCAACACACTGAAGAACAGATGCATTCACATATGGTGCATTATAATTCAGACAAATAAAAATTCTTATGTTGTATGTAAAAATCATTCTATATGTGCCACAGCATAAAAACTGAAAATAAAAACAAAACTATGAAAAGTCAAAGCATCTAAGGGTATGTAACCTACTTCACAAAGACTGTCTCTTCTGTGTCCATTCCTCATTGCCAAGGAAATCATCATGCAAGAGTGTCCTGTAACTTTGCTGTTGCCCTAGTTGTACTGTCATTTTCAGCATTATTTCAGAATTCTTTTCTGGCCTAAGTAGCCAGCTGTTCCCTCAACTGCACATACACATGTATGCTGGACTGTGCATAAGATGTCTACATCTTCATTTCCTATGGCTTCAGAAAAGCGCACCATTTTTGTCTTTTCAAAATGTGGTCCCTGATGACAGCATCATCCCAGGACAGTTTGGGTTTCATTCCCACTGGACTGGGAATAGGGATCATTCTGACAGAGGGTATTTTTTCCTAAGCTGTGCTGGCATTGATAATAATAGCAGCAACAGTTATTTGCAAAGAGGAAAGTTATTTGTGGCAATCTCTGGAATATCATATTTAACTCTTTTGGAGGAGGAACATACAGATAAAAGGACTAATGAATTTTTGGAGAGTTGCAGCTAAATGGGAATTCTAAGCAGAATTTTAAGATAAATCAGGATCTCATAAGCTAACAGGTAAAAAAATAATAAAAGATGTCTGTAGTAAGTGTCTGTCTGTTTTTTTTTAAGTCAGACTATTTCCTACTTCGTCATGTTCATTTTCAGCAAATTCGTTCTGTATGTAATAAGTATATGCTTCAATTTTTGGAAGTTTGTTATATTTGCTTAAAAAATAATAAAGCGGTTTGATTCCTGTTCTTAGAATTAAATTTGCACCAAACTATAAAGTCATGAGCTTTGCCTCTATTATCGTTAGCATTCATAAATATAGCCTTAGCAAGGCTGTCTTTTAAAAAGAAGATGGATTTCAGGAAGACAAATTTATGCGTCTGCACTGGATACACAAGAACCAGAATTTCTCAGTTCCCAATATTACTAAGATTTACCAGTCTGCATCCTTGCACTAGTCAGTGAAGTACAAAGAAAAAAGCAGTCTGGACAATTGCCAGGAGAACATCACAAGGAGGCATAAATCACTAGTCCCCTCTGCCAGACGTTCATTAGTGACTTAGCGTTAAATTGAAGCGAACCATTTACAAGCAAGAAAAATAGGCAATCCTGGAAATTGTTTTACTAGCAGCTCTTTATCCCACTTTTCGTTTCCTTTGCAATGAGAAGAAACATAGTTAAAATAGTTAAAACAACACCTTCTTTGGAGCCAAAGACACACAGTTCCCACTTTATTGATGGATTTGAAAAATGTACAAAAGATAATATACCTCGATAATACAGATAGAGCCAAGCAGGAGTCATCACTCCTCATGAGCTGTTGCAAAGCAGTTCATTTATTCAATAGGTGTTCAAATTTCACCTCTTTTTGCATAAGATCAGACACTAAATTTACCATTTCTACATCAGTCTTGGCTATTTGCAGTGAGATGTTGAAACACTGATCATACACAGGATCACAAGTAGTGCTTGGACCTATACACTGGTGCTCTCAACTTGACAGTAAGACAGAACTGAAAACGTTTAATACTTCTTCATTTAAATCAAACTGGATTTGCCAATACAGTGAAAATTTCTAGGATTAAGTGAAGCATAGGGCCAGATTTTCAGTACACAAACTCAAAGGTTGATTTAGGTTGGTGGAATGGTGCCAGTTTGCAACAGCTAAGGAGCTGATCCCCACAATCTTTCTCCTTTTAAGACAGTCAGAATTAAACAAGATAAATTCCTCACTCCTGAGCTACTGGTTGCCTGAGGAAATATTTTGAAAGGATTTCTGCCCAAAATGCAAACATCTCAAAAACTAACTTCTGGGACATATTTGATCTATTATTAGAATTGCTGAACATCCCATATAATGTATATATCTTGCATCCTATGTGAAAAACTATGCAGGCTATAGCTGATTTGAATTTTGCAACTGCTCACTTTTCCAGTAAAGCAGTTAGCATGCATGATTAGAAGTGCTACCACGCTATCCTAAATTTATTTCTCTTGGATGCTAATACATAAAACATGACAGCTTTACCTCAGAGAAGGACTGCAGATTTACCAAAACCTGCAGTCTATCTGAGCTTCGGCTCTGGCTAATTTGGGGAACACTGATCAGCAACTTGGGCCAGCACTCTTGCTTGCATTATGTCAATACAAATGGCCATGAAGGGGCTCACTGAAGGCAACCTAGAATCATTAAGGTTGGAAAAGACCATTAAGATCATCTAGTCCAACTGTCAGATCTAAATAATCTAAAACCTAAATAATCTTCTTCGACTGGGAGGCATTCCTTATGGATGGAAGATTTGAGAGGCCTGCCCAATGTGACCTTCTCCATCAGTGTTTAGAAAGTGAGAAGTGGGATGGAGAGAGAGCAAGATAAAAGCACATCATATTTTGCTTTGCAAATGCCTGGCCCAGCTACTCTTCACATGTCATAGAACAAGGTGAAACAGTTTATGTACAGTGAAGTGGCACATCAAAACAAATGTTCTTCTGAGACTCATCTTCTGCCTTAGGATCATACTTTCCCACTGAAAACAGATGTTCATTATTATGGTGGGTTCTGGTAGTGCTTTTTTATGCTGCTTAGTTACTCCAAAGTCATACACCAGCTCTTACTGTAGCTTTCTGCACAGCTCTGTTCTCTTATCTTCATGTCTCTCCACACTGCTGTTATGACATCCTTTTGCTTGCAGTGAAGACCATCACTAACTACTCTTCACACCCTCCTCTGATCTTCTTGCTACAGTAAGTACATAGTATCTGTCTTGCTACAGTAATAGTATATAGTAATAGTATAGTGTATAGTATACAGTAATAGTATAGTAGCCGTCTTGCTACAGTAAGTACATAGTATCTTATGTGGCTTCATTTCCCATTCCTCCTCCAAGGCTCCCTAGGGGACTTTATCATTTTTCTTTTTTCTTTAATTGATAGAATAATAGGTTGACAAATACTTCTAAGATCACTACGTCCAACTATCAGCCCATCCTCACTGTGCCCTGGACTTCATGAGAGTCAACTTTGACTTCTTCAAAGACCTACTTGGAGTTATCCATGGGCTAGAGGCTAGAGTGTTAGAAGGTGAGGGGCCCATGAGAGCTGGTTGGTGCATAAACATTTCTTCCAAGCTCAAGATTGGTGCATCTCTAAGAGTAAGAAATCAGGGGAAGATGACAAAAGTCCTGCGTGGATGAGCAAGGAACTCATGGATAAACTGAAAGGAAAGAAGATCCATGAAATGTGGAAAAAGGGCCTGTCCACCTTTGGAAAAAATAGAGAAATGTTGTCAGGACCTGTAGGGATGCAGTGAGGAAGGCTAGGGTCCTCTTGGAATTAAATGTTGAAAAGAAGGTAAAGGATAACAAGAAAGGCTTTTTTTTAAAGTATGTCAACAAAGATGAGGGAAGAAGTGAGTCCCTTACTAAATGAAGTGGGCATCTTGGTAATGGGGACACTGAGAAGGCAGAGATTCTGAATGCCTTCTTCGCTTCAGTATTTATTGCTAAGATTAGCAATCCCAGACCCTGGAGGGAAATGAGAGAGTCTGGGTAAAGGAAGACTTTCCATTGGTTGAGGTGGATCTGGTCAGAGAGTATCTAGCCAAAATCAATGCACACAGATCCATGGGTCCTGCAGGGATGCACCCACATGTGCTGAGAGAACTGGCAGAGGTGATTCCACTCTCTATCATCTTTGAAAAGTCCTGGCAAACAGAAGAGGTGACAAAAAACTGGAAGATAGCCAATGTCCATCCAAGTCTTCAAAAGGGGCGAGGAGGATCAGGGAAACTACAGGCCAGTCAGCTTCTCCTCTGTCCCTGGAAAGGGGATGGAAAAACTTGTTCTGGATGCCATCTCCAAGCAATTGGAAGGGAAGTTATCACGTGTAGTCAACATGGATTCATCAAGGCGAAATCGTGCTTGACCAACCTTCTATCATGTCATCACTCGCTGGGTAGACTGGGGAGAGCAGTGGATGTTGTGTACTTTGACTTCAGCAAGGTACACCTTGACACCTTGTTATGAAACTTAGAAAGTGTGGGATAGCTAAGTGGATGGTGATGTGAATTGAGAACTGGCTGACTAACTGAGTTCAGAGGATTATCATCAGCAGTGCGGAGTCTGGATAGAGGCCTGTAACTAGTGGTGTTCCCCAGGGGTTGGTTCTGGATCTGATCTTATTCAAAATCATCAGCAAACTGAATGAAGGGATAGAGTCCACCCTCAGAAAGTTTGTAGATGATACAAAGCTGAGAGGATTGGCTGACACACCTGAAGGCTGTGATACCATTCAACTAGACCTGTATAGACTGGAGAGTTGGGCAGGGAAGAACCTGATGAGGTTTAACAAGAGCAAATGCAAGTCTTGCACCTGGGGAAGAATAACCACATGCATCAGTATAGGTTAGGCGATGACCTGCTGAAGAGGAGCTCTGCAGAAAAGGACCTGGGGGTCCTGGTGAACAACAGGTTGGGCATGGGCCACCAGTGTGCCCATTTGGATGCCTACCTGTGTTATAGGGTACCTGCTTTAGCAGGGAGGTTGTACTTGATGATCGCTTGAAGTCCCTTCCAATCCCTGCAATTCTATGATTCTGTAATTCTGTCCTACTAACCATGTCCCTCAGTGCCATGTCCACATGGTTCTTGAACACTTCCAGGGATGGTGACTCCACCACCTCCCTGGGCAGCCTGTGCCACTGCTCTTTCTGAGGAGAAATAGCTCCTAATATCCAACCTGAACCTTCTCTAGTGGAACCTGAAGCTGCTCACTCTCATCTTACCGCTATTACCTGGGAGAAGAGGCTGACCCCCACCACACCACATCTTCCTTTCAGGTGGTTTTAGAGTGATAAGGTCTCCCCTGAGCCTTCTCTTACCCAGAATGAACAATCCCAGGTCCGTCAGCCACTCCCCATAAGACTTGTGCACCCAACCATTCAGAGCTCTGTTGCCCTTCTCTGAACACACTCCAGGGCTTCAATGTCTTTTTTGTAATGAGATAGTACTGCAGAGATGACTGCAATTTCTAGAGATAAGCAGGCCCCAGCAGCTGCTGAGGAACTGCACAGACTGAGAGCCCTCCAATGTTTTTCTAGCTCCCTTTCTTTTGTCTTGGAGCCCTTTTTGGACTTGACATTAATCATCATGAAGAAAAAAGAAAAAAAAAAGAAAAAAAAAGGAACAACAACACTTTGTCCAAACCTTTACTTCCATTTGCACACAGCCAGAAGAGTTGCTCAGTGCTTGATGTCTGGTTTGTTTGGTGAACTCCTAGTGAGTCACCAGGAGTACATGCTGCAATGCTCTGAAGCCATCTTAGCCATATGCTGACCTGCTCCAGCCCTGCATAGCTGGTGGGGACTCACGGGATCACAGAGGATGAGTCCACAGTCATGGGGTCAACAGCACAAGGTTAGCTAGGAGGGGCCACAACTTGACACATCTTCTCCTCTGGTGTTCTGTGAGTGACAGCAGCTGGCTGGGGACCGGGCTTCATACTGTGTGTGCTAGGGTAAGTCTGTGAGCAGAGGAGCAAAGATCCTGAACATGTGCAAGTGGAGAAAGCCAGGAGATGTGTGAGCATGGGGAGGGATTATTTCCAGGTGAGAACAGACTTCTAACCATAAAGTTATAGAATAGCTTGGGTTGGAACGGGACCTCAAAGATCATCTAGTTCCAACTATGGCTATATATTTATTTATATGTGGATCCATAGAAGAAGAGAGAGACCAGCTTGTTCATTAGAACTGACAGAAAAGTTTTGAGATTTTGATTTCAACAGTTTTTTTTTCTGAAGATACCTCACTACTTTTTAACCAGTTTTCAGAGTAGCTGAATTATTTCTTTTTCAAGGTAGCACTTTGAGAAAAGCCTTTCTGTGAATTTTTATGGTATTTTTCTACTAGCTGTGGTATTCACAGATGTTAAGGGAGGTGGGAGTGAGCAGGCCCTCTAAATCCATAATCACTGTATGCAGTTACATTAATGAATGTCACCATTGATGAGTACTGTATGTTATGTAACCAATCAAACATTACCTAAACACAGAGCATTTTTATATGACCCATCAGAGCTATAAGGAGACATTTCAGTGCCGGGAGTATGTCCTCTATTCTTCATTCCAACCAACATTTTCCCAACTTGAAATCCCCTTCTGGCCATAGCCGCTGCCTACATGTCCTAATCTTTGGCTGCAACCACAGTGAGAAGAGTTGGTACAAGTTTCTTTTGCATGTATGTATTGTACGGCACAAGACACCTAAACCATCTTCCAAAGATCAACAATCAGTTTCTTCCACTGTAGTCAAGTGGGATTTGCCAACAGCTGTACAAAAATTGGGCTCAAACCTTCATATGAAAGGCAGATGGATAAAAAAGTAACAGACATTGCTGCTAAAAACAGATAATTGCTAATTCCCACAGATCTCTCTTGGTAGTTTAAAATAAGGCTTCCTGCAATTAAGAGTACACTTTTCAAAAAAAGAAAATAAAAAAAAAAAAGTGTTCCTTCTGAGTGTTGTTTCAATTGCATTTCCATGAGTGTACATACTTATGATGTGTGAATCTCCCCATTAGATTCAAATTACTTTGGTTTGGACATTGTTGATGAGGCGTACCCTGAACAGTGGCAGTGGGATTAGTCCTCTCATATTTACATCTGAGGGACCAGAGGAAATGAGTCAGCAAATTGGCAAGGTCCCGTCTGATTGCAAAACTGCTGAGCATTGTCAGTCCTTGTGATTCAGTACCTCTCCTCGTGCCTTGCAGTTCCAGATCAGTGTGTTTCAGGATCATGAAAAAGCAGGTATTTTGTATTATGTATGCTATTCCAACACAGCCCATATATGCATTTTAGGGACTGCCTGTTGATCATTTTTAAGAATATTTATTACTCCAATGATCAAATCAGCTGCTATCCAGCAGCATTAAATTTAGGTAATAGGTTGATGATACTTGTACTTTAAAACAGACTGCAAAGATCGTTCTGGCCACAGAGAAGCTTGTGAAAGAAATCAAAAGGTAACTTGAAGGGGGAAGATTTGAGCTAGTCTTTTAAGAAGCAAGAAATCACCTTACCTGTTTTGAGGCTGGACCTTTTTTTTTTTTGCTGTTTTTTGTTGTTGTTCAGCTGTTTTTTTTGCTACTTGTCTTCATGCTCACCTATAAAGTTCTTCATCTGTTATGGGCAGCAACTGTGAATCATGTCTGAAAAACTGAAATGCTAACATGGAAATAATGCCTGTTCTCAGAGACAATGTAAAGAGCAGAAATACAAACTTGAGTCTCAACTACTTTGAGTTTTGTAAAAACTAGCCTTAAAAAAAGATGCATTTCATCTAGATTAAATGCATGAAAGTTACTGATTTTAGTATTACTTACAATTATCTCCTAGTAAGTACATGCTGTTTGCTGATGATGGGATTCAGCTAGGTAAAGCAAATAAGTTTACCTTATGGAAGTCATGGTTGTTTCCCCTATATTTCCACTCAAACATTTTCCATTTTTCTTTGACATCCAAATTCTCTTATTCATTACAGTTAAATGAGGTTAAAATCTATTCCTTTGGGGATTTTACTTCTGATTCAGGCAGGAATAGGATGTCATCTGGCCCAAAGCCTGACAACTAATAACAACTACACAGTCTGTGCATCTGGGGCTTACAACTGCCCCAGCTCTGAGGGAGTTAAAAATTTGCACATAAAGAAGCAAAAAGAGCTGCTTAAAATCTCATTTTGAGTGCAAGTCATTCTTTACCATATGGTAAGGTATTTATCCCAACTACATGTTGTTCAGTGAATCACAAGGTTTTGTGGGGGGCAGGGTAGAAAGAAAGAGATTGTTTTCATTTTAAAGTTTATACTGCAGATTGTTTCTGTAAATTGCTGTCATTGCAATGTCTGTGAAACCGCCTGCTCTGTAAGTCTGATTGGAAGAAGTCACCAGAAGCACTGCCCTTTTTCCTCCCCCTCCTCACACCTTTGCTGCACAGATGGCAAATGCAGTCGTCCTTCAAACCTGGGCTAGACAATGTTGCCCTGTCTGAACTGCAAGCAAACAAGACCTATCAAACCAGGCAGGAAAGAAAGACAGACAGATGATACTAGTATTTGCAACTTCATTGCTTCTTCCAGTGGTGAAGAGCAAGTTTGCCTTGTAACAGGCAAGTCAAGTTGCCAGAAAGGCGAATATCCAAAACACACCCAGTGACCACCTCTGTGGGGTTTTATGTTGTTATTTGTGTTATTTATGTTGGGGCTGGTACTAATATTCAGTTTTTCATCCTTTGACTCATAGAAATTCTTCCTCTTCAAAAAGGATGTATCTCCCTACTGACCACGGAAAAAATGTGGCATGCAATTCAATGCTTTCCTGATAGCACCGGACACAAGGAGAGGGCAAGTTGGAACACCATGATGAGGAAGTTTTGTCATTTCCAGGAGGAAGCATGATTCACTGTGCAGGGCATTTTTGGGAGCCTGAATCACAGCTGTCGAGGAAGTCAGTTCTTGGACAGTTTAGTGTTTATTTTAACTATGACTTTACCGGGGAGATGTGTGCCTCTCCCTGCGGCCAATGGGATCAGGTTATGTGGCAAGAGGAGTGCCAAGGAAACAGCTTTCAAATGTTTCAGGCAAAATGAGAAGTACCCCAGAAAATCTATCCTTAAATGTCATCACAAAGCAGTCCCCTGAAGCAGATTTAAGGGAGAAATATTTTCTCACACTTTTCCCAAGCACAGTGCAGGCAGTGGGAGGGACCTGCGGGTGGCCATAAGGAGCCTGTGAGGGGAGGGCCGTGCGGCAAGCGGAGCTGGGCTCTTTCCCAAAAGGTCTGGAATTAGCGCGCTAGCGGAGAGATGGCTTCATTAGTCATGGCACAGACCTGCTAAGTTAAGCTCTCCACAGAAAGAGGAGTTATGTACTAGCTGCCAGCAGGCTGCAGGATAAATTTGCGCTGCTGTTTTTAATTGCCCATTGTACCCTACAAGGACCACAATTTGATTAATGTAGTTCCCCCCACACATACACACACCCTCATACACACATGCCATATTGCAAAGCAGAATTAGACTGGAGCATCTTCCCCAGCTCTTTAGCCTCTCCGCTTTCCATTCTCCCCCACAGAAAAGATGAGGACTTAATGGCAACGTGCTGTACATCTGTGAAAGGTCCTCAGCTCAAAAACTCGGCCTGGTTGTGGTCTACCTCAGGTCTGCGGGGCTGTCCATATGGCAGCGTGCAGCTAGCTATACCTTCGCTCCTCAGGGGCAATTTAGTAGAGAGGGAGGAGAAGGAAATCTGTGCAATTATATGTGATGATCTACAGACGGCTGGTTTGTCTATGTCTCCGGGAGCATGTGTAAATGACTGAGGTTGAGCAGGCTGTTCAGGTATTTAGTGTACAGAGGTATACACAAGCACCCAAAGCACAGTACTGAAGGGCAGTGTATATGGCCTGTACATTTAAATTATTAAAAGCCATCCTTCATCCTTGCCCTTTGCACTCTGTTGCACAGAGACTTAGCATTTCTGGCTTTGTGGATAAGGAAGGGCTGAGTATCGGGGAGAGGCGGAGTTCCTATAGGATGTGAGAGGAGAATGGGATACACGGAGCGTGCCTACGCATCCCTCAAAGACGTCACTCTCTCTGGGAGCCAAAAGGTAAGGGAGTGGGTTTGCTGACTATGACACAGTGGGAGGAGATCCGAGACACAAAGGAGTCATGGGTGTGAACCAGGAAATGAGCCCGTGCCCACCCAGCTTTTTTGTTTGCTTGAGGAGGATGTAAAATATGCTTACACCACTCTGAGCACTAACTGTTAACAATAAAAGGTCACCAGAAAACAATCGCTGGGAACCAGAATTACACAAAGGGCCAGGGTAATGTGATCACTCCTTCACAAGAGAATATCATTCTGTTGGGAGTGGGCTACAGGGGCGATCCTTGGGGTGACTCTCTGGGGTGGGCAAGGAAGGGAGGTGCACATCTGTGTCAGTCAGCTTCCCCACAAGCCCCCATACCTCAGCAGACACACACGGGCCAGGCAGTTGCTTTCTAACTCATGTTGCCCTTATTTTAAGGAGTTTAAATATAAGGTAACACACTCCTCTTTTTTTTCCTATTATCTTTTGAGGGAAGTGTTGGCTTTGAATTGCTTTCCTGCAGCAGAACTGGAATGACCACCTCCAACTTAGAAGAGTGAGTGATGGGGAAGGCTACTAGTGCAACCCAAGGAACCAGGAGGGAGATACCTCTCAAGTAGCTTACTCCTTCCCAAAACACATCCATAGCTCAGTCAAAGGTGTGAATACTGCTCATGGAAGAAATTTCTCAGCTAGCATTACACTCAACTATGTAAGCATCAGTAATAGCATCAAGGGCTGAAAAATCCAGCCAGCTCTCTGAGTAAGCACATAGGCAATCCATCCCAGCCCTGTCTTTTTTTTTTTTTTTTTTTTTTTTTGTGGCTTTTTGGTTAACACTGCTGAACCAACCAGTATAAAGATGCCTAGTGTACTTTAATGTATCTGCTCAGCCAGCCATGGGCTGCTCTGGAAAACTCGTTACTTAAACCTTCAGGATCAAGCAAAATTAAAGGATGTCTGGACTGATGAGACATGTACATAATGAGGAACAGCCTGACTGTCGGATAGAGTCTGACTCCAGGCCAGTCAGCAGCAGATATAGCTACAAAAATGGAATAGATATATGCGGAATGCAGTCATTAGAGGAAAGCGTACGACTGTTTTCCCTTCCTCTTGTAACTGCACATGCCTACTTTACAGGTGCAATTCTGAAGTTGTTCTCTTCCGTGATGGGGTCTGACTCTGCCTTTTAGCTACTGCTGAAAACCAGTTTCCCTAAAAGTGCTTGAAACTGTAGAAACACAATGGTGAGGATGTAATGCTCTACAGAGAAGGGAACAGGTGACCAAGTAGCTCATCTGTAGATGTTTGGAACAGATATGATTCTCAAGAATGCCTCAGAATTTGCATGCAGTGTATCAAGACAGGGGGAATGAGCTCTCAAGAAATTGAAGGGCACTGTGAAAGATTTATGAGAGGAGGACTTGCTGAATTCTCAATCTTTCCCATATGCATTTCTCTCAAGTGAAAGTTTTTTTCTGTATAGGCAAGGAGAACTCAATGAACGCCAGGATGCATCATTCTATCCTCTGTGGTTTTGAGTCTTGGAATCAAAAAAGGGAAGATAAATGAACTGGTTGAGATGAAAGCAAGATTAGTGCGGGGACAGCTTTTTACTGAAACACTATAATTGTACATAGAGGCCCGAAACCTATAGCTCCTTATGAGGGTGTGCCATGTATGTGCTAGAAGCTGTTGAAGCATGTCTGAGCATCACACAGGTACTATATACATGAAGTCTGAGGGCTGTGATGTACCCACTATTAGTGCTAGAAAAGAAATTCAGGAGCTGCCAGACACTAGATGACACTGATAATTTGTCTCTCCACGAATCCAACCGCCTTGGGTTTAGTTGCATTATAGCATAAAAGGAAGAAGCAGACCATCTAGGGATGGTCCAGAGCACTGTAACTATCACCACAACTACAGCAAACTCCCTATAAGGATAAGTCTGGAAACATTGTAATTAATTTCTGTTATGAAAAAAAAGATGGAGGAGATTGTAAGAATGCCTTTAAATATCTAAAGGTTTACTGCAAATAGCAGAAGAATACATTTATGCTCAGTCTATGGTGAGTTGGAGAGGTAGAAACTTAAACTGAAGCATAGAAGATGCTTGTTAGACCAAGGGAACAAAAAAAAAAACCCATCATCTTTCATTGTAGTAAGACTGTGAAGACCTGTAATAGATTTTCAGGAGAAATTCTGGAGTCTCCTGCACTGGATGCCCATAAGAGTAGGAAAACAAAAGCCAGGAAGGACAAGGATATAGCTGATGCCACCACAGTTAACCCCCTGAATTCCTTCCACATAGTACGTAATTACTACAGTGAAGAAGAGAGAAAATCTATTTTCCAAGTTGTCATTCATTCATTCCCATTTCTGCCTACATTACTTTTCATTCCAACTACATTAACATGCACAAAATCATTCCTCTGTTAAGGTATAACTGTATGATAAAACCTGTAAAATGGATCTTTTGAAATCAGAGGATGTGAAAATTTTGTATTTTAATTATTGATGACCAACTCTTGACATCTCGTAGAGCAGCTCTGATTTTATTTGTTTTGTTTTAGCAAGTAGAATTAACAGCTACCATTTTCTGCTTCCATTATTGGAAAAAAAAAATCACTTTACAGCACTCAATGTTCAGCCTATAAAGTTTAAAAGCTGTGTGAGTTTTGCATTTCAAAACGTTTACTGTTTGGAGAACTATAAAGATGAGTCTTAATGCCCAGATTTTTGAATCAATAAAAACACTCAAGTGACTTTGTCAGCAGGATGGTGAAACTAAAGCCAAAATGCCACTAAACAAAAGACAAAATCTTTGATGAAATTCCCTAGCCTTTACTGGCATTTGGTAGGAATGTTGCACCTGCATATAGAGAGAGGAGCAATAAGTGGGCCCTGCCACCATTTCTTACCTATGGATACACTGAGTGAAACAGGCTTTAAATAGCCACTTAAAGAGAGGACAGTATTTCCTATGTGCACTGGGATTTTTATCATGTACTTTTGATGAGAAGATCTTCAGGTAGCGTAGATATTGTTATATTTATGGTTGAATTTCAGCTTCTGTCCTAGGTCCAACCTCCATCTCCTTGCTACTACATTTTGAGCTGCTCAGAACTTTTGGATGCAATTCCATTTGTGATTTAATTTGTCACATCAACTGTTACAGCAGAAGTGACTGGAATTAAGAAAAATCTATGCCAGATAGAATAAGTTTTGGTTTTTTTTTTTTTTAATGATGTGAATAGCCTTTAGCTCTAATTTGACATAGAGCACAGGCATAGCTCAGAGCTAACAAACTAGACACCCTAGAGGAGTTAGGCTTCAGGTAGCAGCTGGATCTCTCAGGGTCTACCACCCACATCACCTTATATGTGCTCAAGGTCTGCAGTTGCAATAGAGATCTCAAGTGAGTAATCTTGAACTGGAAGAAAAGTCAGTTCAGATTGTTAAAAATATTGATGTTCTAGACAGTGTCAATATGGCTGTGGACTTGAAATCTCACTTCTTTATCCTAGAGGAGGTGTATGTGTGTGCCCACATAGCCTCCTAGGTTTTGTCTAAGGAAAGAATGCCCCATTGTGATTGTGTTTGTAGACCCTGCAATCTTTGATACCTTCATGTCAGGAGATTCAGAGGACAAATAAGTTGAAGCATGATGATGAACCATAGCTTGAAGTCGTCTCAAGGGGACAGATATTCAAATTTGGCTTTTCACCTGCTCTTTTTCCTTTCATGACCAGGTGCTATAATATGCACAACTGAAAAAAACATGTAAGCACTGTGACTGAAGGAATAACATTTCAGTACCTGCAGCGCTGGAGCTGTGTCTGCAAAGGGCAGAAATTCCACACACACCAAAGACATCAGCAGGAGCCTCATAGCCAAGTCTATGTAGAACCAGGCCCTACTTCAAAAATATACATATGATTTTTTGAATATTAAGCTTTTTAGTGTCACAAAGCGCCTTAAACTTTTCAAGAGACAGGATTTCAGGAGCCTGAAGGGAAATAAATTGCTAGATTGGTAGCAACCATGATCTACATTGTAAGTAGTTATTGTAGTATTAGTGCCTTTTCTGGGAAGGAGGGCTAGGGATTGCAGAATTTATCTAACGAACATGTAAATGTGTGTAGACATCTACGTTTCAGTGTTACCTGTAAGTGGGAAATCAAATTGCCTTCATTAGGGCATAGCTTGCCAAGTGTACTGCTTGTTCCATCACGTGTGCAAATCTTCATCATCAAACAAGAACTTTCTCTGGCTGGAAAGCAGTAACTGGTAACACAGAGCATGCCAGCATATGTCAGCAGTATTATTCCCTTGGCACTGCTTCTCCCTGATAATTGTAGAGTAGAAAACGTTCTTCTTCAGGCTTTTCCTCTAACTACCCCAGTGTAAGAGCCAGAAACTGTGGACATTTGTGTGGAAGGAATTTGGCAGTTGAAATGTGTGGAAGCCTGGCTCTGGCATGAGCATTTCCAAGAGCAGCATCTGGCCCTCTGGTTAACTTCCTGACTGATCTTCTGCCTCAGACAGGAGGCCAACTACGATAACAGCACCAAACATAAGGAGGGAGGGCTGGGCAGAGGCTTGGACATTTCTTCTAGCTTTAAAAATAGCAGAGAAAATCCAAAACACATTGGTAGGCTGCATTTAACTTCAAAATTTAACTGGAAAGTTCCTCCTGATGATTGCCTTGAAGATTATTCCTCAGATTGTTTTTTCTGCCTGTCCCAACAGCTGCAACCTCACTTACACAAATGGGTGAATTTGGAGCTCAAACACGAGTGCATTTCTGGTGCATAGTGATCAGCTTTCTGGCTCGATTCACAAGGGCATCTGTGTTAAAACCACTGTGATATCTGCTAAGTCAGTTGGCAATTTACTTGTATGTGAGGAGACAGGAGTTGTGTATGTGCCATTTTCCTTGTTTCATCCTTTAGAAGCAGCTTTAATCTAACTTTCCAAAACAAAATGAAAAAAAGATCCTGTTTAGGTTACCTCTCAGCTGTACATGTGAGTATGTACATAAATGTGTAGTGTGTGTGTGTGTGTGTGTGTGTGCATATCATACAATCATTCAATATTCTGAGCTGGAAGAGACACAGAAGGATCATCGAGGCCAACTCCATGCTTCACACAGCACCACCCAAAAATCAGACCTGATGTCTGAGAGCACTGCCGAGATGCTCCTTGAACTCCAGCACTGGTGGCCGTGCCCACAGCCTCGTGCATCCCGTTCCCCGCCCACCGCCCTGTGGTGCAGCCCCTTTCCCTGACCCCCAGCTGCCCTCCCCTGACGCAGCTCCATGCCGTTCCCTCGGGCCCTGTCGCTGTCACACAGAGCAGAGCTCAGCGCTGCCCCTCTCCTCCCCTTGTAAGGAAGATATATGTGTGTAGGAGAGCCTTTCCTTCAACAGTGAATGGGAATTAAATCTGCTCTAACCCACAGGCTACAGATCACAGCTAATTGATGTGATTGATGTGTACTCTATTATTGCTTTACAAAGTTTGGTCATCCTAACCCATGTTGGCCCTTCATCACCACAGCGTTGGAGCAGAACACATGGCAAGGCTTCTATACCTGGTTTAGGACCAAGGTCAGTCACTTCTGCTCGCCAACACCCATATGTGCACAGATGCAAATATGCAAATGCTTAGAAACCATATAAATCACACACCATGTGGGACATCCTTTATACAAAAATCGCCCACTTCTTTGCTGATTCACCTTTCATCAGAAGAAAGACTGACGTTTTCTGAAGGATATAAAGAATCTTGCAAGTGGAAAATTAATGGCATTGGATAATAACTAAGTCGAACAACAGAGATTTTCTCTGATTTATCTTTCAGCCGCTCTTCCATTCCATTATCATTTTCTCCCTGTCATTATTGTCTAATGCTGAGAACAAGAACGTAAGTATAAAAAAAATCCAAGATGTACATTACATCCTGAGATTCCTCAGCACAAGTAAAAGCTAAGTTGATGTCCCTGCCATGGCAAGGTAGCAAGGAGGTGTGCTAAGGAGGAAAATGATCTCTTTGCAAAAAGAACCTTGTCAAAGACAATTTTATTACCAGACACAAGCACACAGAGTTAAAAGAAGTTCTTTAAAAAATGGTCAGATGCAGGACAGAATGATGAAGACAGGACTTAAAAGCATTCCTCCAAAATGTGGCAAATAGATTCTGAATTCTGATCATGTCTGGAGCGTTGGCAGGTGACTAATTCATCAGCAGCATGGAAAGAAGACCTTTTAATTATGTTCACACATAGGACATACCGCTGCTCGCAGGAAACACTGGCATACTTCAGTCGCTTGGCAATTCTCATCAGGCCATGAAGGTACGTTAGTCATGCTCTTATTAACAGAGTTTTCAGCATCTCTGCTGTGCAGTAAGCAATGAGGCCTTTGTATCTCAGAGATACACACCCCCTTACAGATGTCGTGCAAAGAGTGAGACTGCAGTATCTTAAATTTTATTCCAGGTTTGCCTGATAAGTGGGTGGCAATAGTTAGAGGCCAATTTGTGCTTTTCCATCATGCTGTCTAGACATATTTGCAAGCATGCTTTGCCTTAAAGAGGAAAGGGTATATCATATATTACATAATAATGGGTTATTTTTACTTGTAATGCATTAAGAGACTGTTTTCAATCAGACACCATTTGATATGAGGGTATGTTCTGGACAATAAATGGAAAAAGTGAAGCATATCCCTTTTTTACACAGCAGACAATACTCACACTTTCCATATAGACAGGAAATGGCTTAGGTTTATATATAGAAATACAGTATATTTTATATGCATAATTATGGATTGATTTATTTAAAAACTATGACTGTATAATTGGTTGAAGCTGCAAAATTAATAAACACCTATGTAAATATTTTAATACAGTCCAGAAAAGACAATCTGGTAACTTTAAGGGAGATCTCTTCCCATCAGCAAATGTGGCACGGAGGTCATCAGAAGGTGTGGCATGGGAGGCATGGGAGTCATGTGCTTCTCAGCAGTCACTTGGATCCAACAGATCTGCTCTGCTCAGCATCAGCATGTTATAGCACATGGTCCCACCTGGTTTTGACAAGATCTCCTCAAAGATGCATCTCCTGAAATGAGGTCATACTGAGATGGTGGTGGCCTCTTCTCCCAGGTAACAGCGACAGGACAAGAGGTAATGGCCTTAAATTGCACCAGGAAAAATTCAGATTGGATATTAGGAAACATTTCTTCTCAGAGCAAGGTGAGGCAGTGGTACAGGCTGCCCAGGAAGGTGGTGGAGTCACCATCCCTAGAGGTGTTCAGGAACCATGTGGATGTGGCACTAAGGGACATGGGCAGTGGGCATGGTGTGATGGGCTGAAGGCTGGACTGGGTGATCATAGTGGTCTTTCCAACCTTAATGACTCTATGATTCCTCAGCTCATCCTCACCCCACCAATCCTAACAGGTCAAGTCACCAGTGCTTCATTCTTACTGGCACTGCAACCAGTGAGGCTGAGTCCAGGACTAGAG
This sequence comes from Lagopus muta, assembly GCF_023343835.1. Lineage (NCBI taxonomy): Eukaryota > Metazoa > Chordata > Aves > Galliformes > Phasianidae > Lagopus > Lagopus muta. The sequence continues at coordinate 109,848,572 of NC_064433.1, forward strand.
TGCAAGACTAGCTGCAAGAGTCCTTGATCTCGTTCACCTCAGCTGCCTGGCATCTCTTGGGTCTGGGGCTGCCACTGTCCTCTTCACTCCTAGGATCTGGACAAAATGCCCTGCATTTCTCAGGAGCATCTCTATAGCAGAGCCATCTTCTTCAGAGCCACACGTTGTCCATGGGCACCCTATTCCCAATGAAGAGGCACAAAAATTCATTTTCGTGGGAAGCTGACACTACCCAGGTCTTTTTTTCTATCTGCACATGTGGCTTCCAAAATATGTGGATGTAGGCATGGTGGTGAGTTGCTCCCAGTGTTCTGGAGTGGCAATGTAAGCACTTATGACCATCTGCTTCATCAATACAGAGTGAAACTGAGTTACTTTTTGACTCTGTATCTTCTTGCAGAAGATATTTGGATTGTTGGAACATCTTTCATCACCAGGCTGAGACACCAAGGGTTAGGAAGGCTAGGATTTTTGTGTTCAAACCTATGCTCATTTCAAATTGGATGAATTCCTGCTCACCAGACAATGATCCACAGCCAGGCATTATGACCAGATTATTTAATACATTAGCAAAAGTGAATTTGATGGATACAGTCACCAGCTGGACTGTGATCTGATAAGGCTGTCTCAGAGAGGACACATTAATAGGCCAAAACAAATATACTCATTTCTTTCTGGTAGTGTAAAGAGAGCTGTGTTTACTTTGCTCCAAAAGCTTTTTTTTTTTTCCCCTGTGCTATCAACATGTAATCTTTCACTTGACTTAATAAGTGTTTGGATTTCGTTTGTTTGTTTGTTTGTTTTTACATATGCTAAAAGCCTTAATGGGATTCTTCAGTCCTGTCACTCATTTCCTGCTGATAACCGAAATCCCCAGTTTCTCTTTGAAGACTTTTTCAAGTCACACATGGCCTTCTTGCCCTTTTTAATATATCATTTTTCCAACTGTTCTGTTGGTTTTTTTATTATGAATGAAGGGAGAAGTACAGCGAGACTACTAAGCTCCTTCCAATTACAACCATTAATAGCTCTGATAGGTGAAGTTTCACAAATCCTTTTGCCAATAATAAATCCTTCTCGACGACAAAGCTGTGCCATGAAACGCTCTATAAGCCATAAAAGTTGAACTTGGTGTGAGGAGAACTCCAGCCGTCACCTTGCATATTTCATTTGTTACAGACCATCTGTGTGCATCATCAGGGACCTCAGGAAAATATTACTCAGCTGTCTTTTATCTCTGTCTAGCCTTGCTGGAGCGTGGGTAGCAGAACACAAAGTAATAGGTTCCTAACTTCATTCTGATGATAAAAGGCACTGGTAACCTAATAGAAGCACATGTTTTTATTGATTAAGAAGACACAGCCATGACCTGACGAATATGCTGCGCATGGAGCATATTTTAGAAAACAAGTAATGAGGTTCTTCCTTCCTAATCAGCTCTTTATTACTTGTTGAAGTGGAACGTGAGAGCAGAAAGTAAAGCTCAAGTATCAAAAAGAAGTGGTGATGACGGGTTGAGGGGGGTCACTTGTGAAAAGAGTGGAAATCAAATCAATTAGGCCTGTCAGCTGGAAAACATCATGGGGAATTAACTCTAGTTTGTCTGGATTCCCACTGCCTGAACAAAAGTGCACTAAAGTGTATTCAGGTGACAAAGAAAGGGCTGTATGAAAGAGCTCGTTTAACTGGGAAAAAAGAAGTGTTACATAGGACATATCCACTGACAAATCAAGTATGTAAATCGGATAAAACTCAAAAAACAGCAATGTACTTTTAACCTTCAGAAGCAAATGCACTGCATACATTGACAGAGTTAAAGGTGCCACCTCTGTACCCTTAGGGGCTCATAACTGGAGAGTGGCAGAGCTTGACTCAAAGGGGCAAGATAGTACCTGGTCACCATAAAACTGAAATTACTGCTGATGGCTTAAATTTAACGGGCATGCAAAAAGTTCAGGGAATATTTGGATCGAAGGGCTACAAAGGAAATAAGTCTTGAGGACATTCAGGAGTCTTAGAATCATAGAATCATTTGAGTTGGAAGGGTCTCTTAAAGGTTGTTTAGTCCAACTCCCCACAATGAACAGGGACATCTACAGCCAGCTCAACCTCATTTCTGGTTTATTTTGCTTACCCTCAAGGCTGAACTATACCAAATGGCCCTTCAGTCTACTTCACAAGAGTCTTTTTTGCATTTTTTATATTACAATCCAGGAGAGCAAAGATAGTGCCAGGGCAACTACAACCACAGCTTCTGCTGGATCAGCGCCCAGCTGAGGAAAGCAGGAATTCAGCACCACAGTCTCCTAGGCCTCTGACTAAACTCATTAAAGCTTGGACAGAAATATTAAGCAGTGAGGTGTGCTGGCCCTCATCCCTTCACCCCCCTGGGCTCTGGCAAAGGCCAGGGAGTGCCCCCAGCCTTGGGCTGCTGTCCTGCACTGACCTGCACAGGTCACCAGGACGGGTCACCTGTGCCAGGGGCTCAGGGCAGCCTGTGCACAAATTCCTGCCAGGAGAGCTGATTTCACAAGTTATCACTGGTTAATTCACCCAGGTTCTGCTGAAAGACTCAGAAAATCTGCAAAATGTGATAGAAATACAACTCCATAAAATACTGAGAATCTAAACGTTTCAACAGATTTTACCTAGAGTAAAATAGAATGGGCTCATGGATTCTTTTTTTGTTCTCTCTGGGCAGGCATGCCCCTATTCTTATGTTGTATGCTGACTACACACACAGATTCCTGGCACATTCCACAGTTTTTTCAGTACACAATTGTTAATGCAATTAGAAAAAGAAACAAATTCAAATGACAGAAATAAATTAAAGGAAAGGCTTAAAGGTACAGCTACCAACTCCTTAGTACTTTTCATCCACCAGAACATACTGAGGAAAAACATTTCTTCTAACTTTCAAGGAACCTGTGAACCACTGTCCAGAATTTCAAGCCTCATGGACATGCCTAGCTGTAGTTTGAATTGTCATATTTGTGTAACTGTGTAATTTTATTTATTTTTTCTTGGTTGAAATAATGAAAGACAGGAGCATTGTTCAACTTTGTCTTTATTATTCCTGTATTAAAAAACAAAAAACACCTGCTCTCTTCCACATACACTTCCACATATCTTATTTTATGGTGAAGTTAGGATATTGAGTCATCCAACTCACACATTTCAATGCAAATAAAATATAACAAAGCAAGAGTTAACTTGTGGCCTCTTGCTGATCAGTGATGAAGAAGGTGTAGAAAGATATTCAGAGCTCCTTGCTCGCCCCTGTTAACATGTGTGTGCTTCCGTATAGTAGTGATTATACCTTATTGTTGGCAGTGCTGAGCTTAGTAAATCTTTACATTTTCACTATGGAAGAGGGGAATTTCTTCTTGCTTCTGTGGGCGGCCAGCCAGTGGAAGGTGATGGGGAATACATAACATCCTGTTCTGCCTACTTTTCATCTTTCCTGTTCGCAGACACATTTTGAGTCTGACATTCAGGTATAATTAAAAACAGGTTGATGCCGTGCACAGCTCAGCAGATGCACACAATATTAGTACCTGCTGTGAATCCAAGTACATTGGCTTTTATAAAACAGCAAGGCATTTGCAAATTGTCTGTTGTAACTGCAATGATATCAGCTTAAGAACAAAGTGAATCATGTGGCTTTCACTAATGTGGAACAGCCCAATGTCTAACTCTTTTCTCACTAGCACTCAAAGTAATGCCATGCTAAATTTTCACACTGACATGTTTCAGAGAAGTTAATAGTATTGCAATAATGCATTTCAGACTTAAAAAATAAAAATAAAAATAAAAATAAAAAACTACTTGTTTTCCTGCATTTCCTGGTCATGCTGCTCCTACTGAACAGCAATGCAGCTTTCTCCAGCCAGGCAAAGAAGATAGAGCTGGAAAGGACTGGTACACTGGTCATCCTCCTTTGCCACGGTCTTTAAGAAATGCCTTTGAGGAGAGGGAGGCGGCTGTCAGCCTGCTCACAGGAGCACATAGTTAGCATACCTAATGCAGCTGTCATACCTTCTCTCCTCTAATGGAGCCAAGGGGCGAGGGAGATGCAGACAGGAGGCTTGAGCTCTTAGAGTTGCCTGGCCCTGCCCTGCTGTGAGCCAGGAGAGGATGCGAGGTGGGGACAAGAATCAGAGAGCAAAGGCTAGGGCTGTAAAATGTGATGGCCACAGAGTTTCCAACTGCAGTACTTCACATATGACCCACACTGGCAACTCCCTGCAACTGTTATAAGAAAAACACAATTTAGAAAGGGTCCATCTCTTGTTTTCCATCTCACTAGTAGCTTAGGCACTGGAGCAATGTTGGCCTCTAAAATTCTCTCTGCTTTAGTTTATTGATCCCAAACCATGAGTAGGAGCAGCTATTCACCTCAGATGAGTGTAGCACCATAAATCTGTTTAGCTACACATTTTAGCTCTGTGGTGTCAGACAGACATAATTAGAGCTCCAGAGTCCAAGTGCCACCCCGCCAGTCTTGCAGCAGCACACTTGCCCACGCTTCACATGAGTCATCTGGGAGAGGAGGATAAGGCCCAACATGTCTGGGCTGAAGCGATGACTTAATCAAACTGCTCCTTCCAGCTCTGACAAGTGGCTTTTTATGATTCTTGGTGTTTAGTTTGAAGTTGCCAGTTGGATTTGTTCATACCAGTGGTTTATTTAAGCCGCTGTCCTGCTGTAGCTTTCAAATTTAATGATAAATGCATCCTCTGCAGCAATGAAGTATTAGGTGAGGAAGACTTCTATGCTCAGGTGACTAGAATGAATGAGTGATCCATGCAATTGTACATTTGTTAATACTTTCCAAACTCAAACAAGTTAACTCAAACCTTAACTTTTAGCTCTGTAAACCACCATTAAATACCATGATCAGCACCTGGTTAAGTCCTCAAAGTATTCAGTGTCTGCCATTGGATCTTCATGCAAATGAAATTTTCATAGCTCATAAAAATGTTTTCAAGAATGATAATAGACTGACTATGATCATCAAGAATATTTAATGAGAGAAAAGGAATCACTTCAGTTTAATGTCATCACACCTAAGATCATAGCCTACTTCACAGAGAGGAAATAAGAAAATATTCACAGAATTAAAATTCTAAAAATAAATAGAAAGCCCCAGTATTTAAAAAGCAGGCAATGAAAGTGGATAGGACCAGAGGAGGACATTGCCATGCTTGAAAAGTGAAGTTACAGCCTAACCCAAAAGACTACAGACAATAGAGAAGGTACAGTGGGTTTATTAAGAAAGATTTTTTCTATAGAATCATCATGAAGTATCTCAAGTTGGAAAGGACCCATAAGGACCATCAAGTCCAGCTCCTGACTCCACACAGGACCAGTGAAAAATTAGACTCTGTCTGAGAGCACTGTCCAGACACTCCTTGAACTCTGGCATTTGGGGCCGTGCCCACAGCCCTGTGCAGCCTGATCCATGCCCACCGCCCTGTGGTGCAGCCCCTTTCCCTGACCCCCAGCTGCCCTCCCCTGACGCAGCTCCATGCCATTCCCTCGGGCCCTGTCACTGTCACAGGAGAGGATATCAGTGCTTATAAGAATAGGAAATATTTTAAGTAGAAATTATTGGAGCTTTGTTAACCATTTATTTTCAAAAGTTCTGACTTCCTCCAGAATTTTAATCAAAGAAAAAGAAATTGTATGTGTTTGAATTACCTTGCTTCTGACACAGCAGATCCTCCGCTGTCTCCTGTAGCAAAAGCCTAACATTGCCAACTCCCATTCTCAGCTGTAATAACACAAACCAAGAATTAAAAAAAAAAAAAAAAAAAAAAGGAAGCAACACAACACTGTACATGTTATCTTTTTGTAACATCTTCTCTTAAGGCATCTCATTCAGAGCAGTTGTGATCCCTAATGCTTTTCCATCAGTGTCTGCCCCTCTCACTTGCACTACCAAGATAAATCCTTTTTAAAGGCACATGGTCAGATCTTGCATTTAAACAGGCAGTAATCTCTGTGTCCGGAGATACCATGAATAATTGAAATACCAAAGAATAAATAGTTTCACTAACCATGTTCTGCCTAAACTAATCAGTGTATCTGGTAAATCCCCGTGCATTTAATTGATTTACTGTTTGTTTGCTCCATTGCGTAATTAATTATTTAATTTCATTGCCCTCCAGTTTTCTCACTAATTAGTTATCCCTTGCTAACTCATTAATCAGCTGTTTGTATCTTCTCTTGCCTTTCTGGCTGCCAAGTTTATCCTCTACTCTATTTGTACCAGCTCTTTTCATATCTTCCCGATTTTCACTCCTCTTCTTTGCTTCTTCAGCTGCAGTCTTCAAACTGTCATCCACACTTCATGGCCTTCCTGCAGGTTGCTGAAAACAACACTCTCTGCACAATATAACAAAGATGACCTAGGAAATTAGATCCTCTAGATATACACAAATCTTTTCAATCTTAAATAACTTATGCCTAGAACACAATTTGTTCTACTGAGAGCTGTGTGCTCCTTACCCTATCTGGGTTTTTTTAATTTGCCCGGAAGTCTTGAAAGATACTTATGCTGAACATTTAGGATACTTTCTTTCTCATAAGCTTTTTTGTGACCTTCTACTGCATGCCACAGCCTGTTCAGTCAGTGAGGTTTTGGAACACCATGGTGACTCCTCTCATGTGAAATTCTCATCGTCTAAGTATAGCAGATACATTTTATTTCTGGGAAGGCTTGTTTGGATTTCCGTCTGCTCTGCTCTCTGGTTTAGATTTCTTGTCTGAACGCTGTTCAGAAGCCAATGCTTATGCTCCATTCACCATATCGCGCTTTGCTAATTGCTCCCATATTTGGAGCAGTCACGTGTGCCAAATTGCTAAATTTTGACTGTATTTTCCTGCAGCTACTAGAACCTCCCCAAAGAGGCAATTAAGACTCTAAACAGTGCAAGAGGAGGAAATTTGACTATAAGAGGCTCACAGGGTTATCCAGCATTCTTTAAAAAAATGTGTATTTTGTATGTTGGTTCTTTTTAAAGGAGAGAATCGTTTTACTGTTAAATTTTTCGTACAGCAGACTAGAAGGCACTTCTAGATAATTGTTACCTGAGACAGTCAGGCCACGGTTGCTTTGACTGTTGGCATGGGAGCTATAGTTGTGCCCTGACATTGGCTCAGCAAAGAACCAAAGTAGGCATTTAGTTTCACTGGCCTCAGATGGCCTGCACCTCACTTGGAGATAAGTATGTAATTGCTTGTCCTGATGAATTAAAACCCAGGATTCTAGAAATAGCTCAGAAATGCTCAACTCAACTGTGGAAAGCAGAAGTGATTTTCCCTGAGATTGTTGCTGCAGATGTGTACCACTTTTGGAAAGTGACTAGATCTCTCAAGCTTTGTAACACAGAGCAAAGCAAGACTTAGTTACCCCTAAAAATCTAGTCCTAGTTATGGACCTTACCTTCTCAAAACCTTGACACGATACAACTTTTTGTTCGTCTTAGTGAAAAAAAAAAAAAAGAAAAAAAAAAAAAGAAAAAAAATCAATTCAGTATTTTAGGTAACAACAGATGAATGTGGCAAAACTGAAGCAAATGACATTTCCTAAAACACAAAGGCCTGTGACTGAAGGAGCATCATTAAAAGTGTAGTTTTCAAAATTAGTTCAAATCATCAGGTCATACAGGAATTCACTTGGCTTATGTATAACAGAGGAACTAGTGGGAAGGAAAAGGAAGAAAAGCTCTCTGTGCTGTACTGATGAGTATCACAGAAAAACTCCATGTTCAGCCCTGTATATCTTTGATGGTTTGGGGGAAACATCTCTGAGCCCCACGTAACCTATGCATCAGGGCTGGGTTGTGTTTCCTTCGCTCTCTGGAGGAGCTTCCACTGGCTTAGAGGGAACCTAGATAACAAAAGCTGAGATGTTCATGTCCATATGAAGTCACCTCCATATGAAACTTTATTCATCTTACACCTGGACACGTGTTTTTGGACATGTGCCTTCCATTTGAAAACCAGAAGGCTGAGAAATCCTTCTGGGTGTTTGGAAGAAGAAGAGAAGGGCAAAGACTGAGGATGAAGCTTTTCTAGTTTTAGAATCCTTGAACCAGCCTTACCCTGGGGTCAAGCATCTCTTTCTTACCTGAGAGCTTGTTTTTCTGCTGTGTTATATTTACCCATGCACCTTTATAGACATAGGGAACAGCTCAGCTCTGATAACAGCCATATCCAAGATGAATTATTGTGTGCTGGGTAAAGAATCCAATAAAACCTCAACAGCTCTTGTTTTACACCTTGGTAAAATAAGTATCTCCATTCCTCCAGAGATGGGACTGGCAATAGAATATCTTTCCATGAAGGCAAAGAAAACCTTAAGGAGAAGGAGGAAAGGCCATTTCCAGCTGCAAATCCCACCACTGTGTTTTGAAAACTGCTATGAGAAAGAACATAGTGCCTCACAGCTTGTGTGAGTACTCAGCCACTGACTGAAAAAGTGAGGTGCTGCAGAGAGAAGGGTGCAGAAATTCTCACGTCAGCCTACAGGTTCTGGTCTCTCTAAGGTCCTCCATGGATTACTGAAATCACCAAAGAGAATATGTCATAGAATCACATGAGGTGGAAGAGACCTTTAAATGCCATCTAGTCCAGCTCCCTTGCAATGAACAGGGACACCTACAGCTACATCAGGTTGCTCAGAGCCTTGACCAGCCTGACTTTAACCTTTCCAGTCCAGAAAGCCAGACTGGGATGGCTGAGCTGGAAAGAAGCAGCCTGTGAGTGGGACCTGAACAAAAATCAACCTGTGTCCATTGGAATGCCATGTCCCCACTGCCACCAAGCCCTTTGTCTCCATCAATCCCATGTTGGAAACGTCAAGGAGAGAAGGATAAGTGTGGATTTGCCCATATTGGCAGCTTTGAGATGGCATCTGGCTGCACTGTGCAGAGACAGGTGTGAGCCTCCACACTGAGCTGGCTTTGGCCTATGGCATGGCCACATCCACATGGCCCAGCAGGCAGCTCCCAATGGGCATCTTCCTCGACTGCTGCTTGGCAGGTGAATTTCTGAACTTTCCAGGAGAAAACAGCCACAGGCCCTGAGCCAGGGCCTTCTCACCTCTGGCTGCACTCCCTCTCGGATGGGTCTCTGGTGTGTGTGGGGGGAAGCAGCAAAATGAAATGCTTCAAGCTGTGATACATTTTCTGTCCACGTTGCAGCCAAGCCTTTTGGATTTGGACCAGAGTAGCCACTATGGTGGAGGCAGATGTATCTGTGAAGAGAATAAAAGTAGGGAAGATCGTGGGTATGTTGTTTTCCCAGCAAAAACTGTCATGCTAGGCAATTCCTTTTCTCCTGCAGACTGTGTGCTGTCCTGCTTGGCTGGAAAAAGGCGCTGTGCATTGTGCTGTGAGCAAGGAGCAACTCTCAGCTGCAAAAAGTCCTCTCTGTGCAAATGCCACGCTCCTTCAAGCTTTTCTTTCAGAGAGCAGGTTACTCTGAAGGAAGTAACAAGGCAAGCCTAGTGTCATGTGGAATAGCTGAAATTCCTCAAGTTCCTTTTTGCCAGGGTTTCAAGCTGTGAAAGACACATGATCTCCAGAGCTCCAGCCTATAACTGAAGATTTTCCCCAACAAAGATGAATAGGTAGCTGTGCCATTTAATTTTAGTATTTTTTTCTACCTCTGTCAGAAGCCATGGTAGATTCTGAGTTAAATTGCTATTAGGGGCTGAGTTTGGAAGCAGTAACCTCAGAGTTTATCAAAAGAAATATATTACTCCTCACCCTCAGGAACTGACTTGGATGATGATCATTTTTCAAACAAAAATATAAAGAAAGAGTTAGAACTCTGTCTCTTTTTCTGCCATTCTCATTGTCATAGCATCCTTTGAAGCCAGGGGTTGAAGTGCAGTGGGCTCAACCCCATTATTGCTACACTTGGTCTCAGTCAGAAGCCAGAAACAAGATTCCTGTGAATCTCTCTCACATTCCTGTAGCAAGAGAAGCTTCCATTTTCAAGTTGAGAGGTAATGAACTTTAAGTACCAGGCAGCCTCCTGATGAGACCTGCTGGTTTGTCAGAAGTTGGCAAGATGGAGGAAGGAGAACCTCTGCTCCTTGCCTTAGGGATGTTTTGCTAATTGTCCAGCCAACTCCATCAGAGAACTCTAGCTGAACTGAAGTGCTAATGCCATTTATGGAGAAAAGAGAGCTGTCAATTCTCTGAGAGAAGGTGTTGAAACCACCTCTTAAATTAACCTAGGGATTAACAGCCTGTGGGGAGGGGGCAAGAAGGTTTAAATTTGAAAGAAAACTGTAGGAGGCACCAGAGGAACGCAGTGCAAATAAAGGTTAGTATGCTTTGCCAAGAAGGCCCCGTAAGTTTGATCTCCTTGGAAGAAAATGAAATGCAATTTCCTTTTATTTGTCTGTTATCCACGTCTTTGTAAACCTTTGTAATTCTTGTTACCTGTTCCAGATTTCTTTTAAAAATATATATATATTTACTGAACTTCAGATCAAAGTTAATTTCCAGATAAATAGTTAACAAAGGCATGTAGAAATTCTCACTGTGTTTTTGGAGCACCTATACAAAGAGCCAACACCTCTGTGTGTTTCTCTGCTGTTGCCTAAGGTTTCCACTTCAAATGGCTCTGCCTCTGAGGTGAGCTTCAGAACTGATGGCACAAGAAGAAGAGAGGGAAAAGTATTTTCTGGTGACACTCTGCTAACCCAAAAATCCTACAGGTCAGAAAAGGATCTGCCCAAATCTACAGAAAGTTAACCACAGATTTCACTTGGAACCAGCATGGTCAGTCATGCTTTCCTCTGCTGGTGGACTCGGTGTTTTTGGAGCATGTTTGTCCAGCCAAAAGGATGCTGCCACCAGCTCAGTCTTTGTGACTCCCTGGGAATGCAGCCTGACCTGCTGGCCTGTGTGAAAATAGGACAGGTTAAAGCAAAAGGTGCTGTGGTACTAACAGTCTTTGTTTCAGATTTACTCGTAGCTTTGATTGCAGCAACTATTGCTGGTGAAAAGTAACTTTATCACCTCCATTCAACTTTTCTTCTAACGCAGGTATCTTCAGCTTCTAGTTATCGCTTTAATTTTGGCAATGAGAAAGCAGAGCAGAGAAGGAATGTCAGTTGCCCCTGATGATACATCCATTATCAGATCCACGAGGGGGGCTCCAAATGCCTTGCTCTTAGTCTTGTTCTCATTCCCCTGGGTTACAAAGACATGACAGATATAGTGCATATTATGTTCTTACACTCAGCACAGAAAAATCAGACAATTTAGAAGACTCTTTGAACATGAAAAGTGAGGACTGAATAACCCAGGCATGTTTGATTATTGTTGTTTTGTTTTTTTTTTAATATTAATTTTTAATGAAAATAGTGTTTATTTAAACTCAGAGATAAATTCTGCCCATCTGCCACCAGGTTAAATCTGATTTGATTTCCTCAGTTCTTCTTTGTAAAGGTTTCTTTCCAGCCTGTATTACACTGGACAAGAGTAGAATTACCATCACATAATGTTAGTCTAAAAATACATGTACAATTATTATTATCAAATAGAGATAAGTGTGTATTGCCAAGTAAAAAGAAAGCTGTGAAATATAATCCTGTGTACAAGTACTTTTTTCATGATCTTCCAGAACATGCAGGATAGACATGGGCTGCCAGAGATTCAGTTCTGATGGATAAATTCAACTGTTGTTTCCATAGCTATGCAAGGTTTTCTATAGCACCCATCACCATGGTATCTAAGCATCTGTTGCTACTGCTGCACACTTTAGTCTGTAGCCTCCTGGAGGGAATTAACCTGATAAAATAACTAGGAGATCCTTTCGTTTGCCCATCCAACATGTAGTGTGGCTTGGGTCAGGTTCTCCTTTTCAAAGGCATTGTCTTTTCTTACGTCTTTGATTGGTAAGCTCCCTGTTTTGGTGATACCTGATGAGAAGGGCATTTCTCTTACACTGTGTTAGCTGCTGATTCAGCATCTAAGCCAGTGCTGGCACACAACTTGCCAGGACATAAACACTGGGCATCTTGGCATGTGGAGGCTGCACATTAAATCACCCTTTGGAACCCGCTGAGATCTTGCCCACCCCTTTGCTGTCTACTAGACAAGCTTTCTTGCAAGAGGGGTCTATGGGAGACCTTTCTTCCTCAAAGAGACAGAGCACCCTGCTTAATGAAGGCCAACTTCATTATCATTGGATACATTGGAGCAATGCAATGCTGACGAAATATTTATAAAGTGCTGAAGGAAAGTATCAAAGCTTAGGCAGACCCATGACACAAAGACACTGAAAAGCACAGGCACAGATCTAGGTTTTAAAGGCTTTTATTTCCTGGTCTTTCTAGATGAAGACCTCTTTTATGAAAACTGATGAGTTTTCATCCTATCTGCACTACATAATTCTTGTTTTTGGGGGACTTCGTTGTTCATGCATAGCTGAGATCCATCTTTGGAGATTTATTCAGATTTTTTCCTTTGCCCAGAAGGATTCCTCAATTGGTGAGAAAATGTATCTCTTCCTTTAACCAAGCCCTTATTCGTCTTCTCCTTCTTAACAATACAAATACTTATTGGGGATGGTCTGATGAAGTTTTTATTGGCTCATATATTTAATAATTAGCATGATATCTCATCCTCGGCTATACTCTGTGATGATGCAGACTCTCTAGGTACTTGGAAAGCAGTATCTGAACTCAGAGAAGATCTTTCCTTTAATACAATCCTTACATTGTATAAAAACCTGTACATCAACAGCTCTACGTCATGTAAACATGTCAAGAGAACGATTCACATGAGCTTATAACTCAGCTTTACCTGAGATCAGACTCAAGAGTGGCCACTAATTTTGAAGCAGTAACAGAGCTTTAAGTGATCTGGTGTGTAGATCTTTCTCCAAGAGAGATATAATGCACATCCATGTGTAGCTGCCAGGATCACATCTTGGAAAGCGTACAGCTATGTCTGTACATCACCATGCTTTACGGCACTGGGGCTGGTGTGAGAAGTCCTTTCTCACAATTTCAGTATTGCCTTCTACCTAAGGTTAGCACTGTCATTAATGAAGCGGCTCTACCATTCCCCAGCAACTCTTCCTCATTCACACTCTCCTTTTTTTTTGAGTTGACATGCACCCATGTGTGGAAACACTTGGAGAAGCGACCAACTCAAGAAGAACTCAAACGGACGCTTCATTTTATATCTGCCCAGTGCCCTGCTTCACTTCATTGTGCAAGTGCTTTTACTTAAGGAAGGAGGTGGCATCAGACAAAAAACTCACTGGGACCAGACAACATTCCTTCTCCTGACTAACTTCAAGTTTAAGGAAATCATGTGATCATGGCACCAAGGAAGGGTTAACCAGCTTGTGAGTGTTGGAGCAGGTAAGGGTACTGACCCTGCTGATTGCTGAGCCAGTTCAGGTGTTTCCTCATTAAACTCTGCTATGTGAGTCCATCTTACTGTGGATCTGTCAAATAACTTGTCTTCAGCCCTAACTGTCATCCACTGCTCACAAATTAGCTGCAGGGCTTCAGAGGACCATTGCTGAACCAGCCTTTTTGGAAGGAAATCCATTTTGGAAGGGAAAAATTACAGTAGGCATTTGTAGTACCAGGATTTTTAGCTGACCTATTTCCTCTAGTTTTATCAGCCTTATATCACTGGTTAAATTAAGCCTCATTAGGAGAGCTGACCCCTTCCTGATTGCAATCTTCAATTTTGTATTCATGGGTTTCTTTACTGTTTTCTGCAGTCCCTAACAGAATCAGGATGAGTTTGGGGCAGGGCAGGGAAAGCTGACCTGATCCCTCTTGATCTGCACTAAGAAATACTGCAAAAATCAGATGCTAAATCTTTAGATAAACTTAGATGTTTTGAGAGAAGCCTGGAGCCTCTACTCACAGTTGAGTGGGTGGCTGTCCTGCAAGAGCAGCAATTATGGTACAGTAAACCAGTCAACATGTCTTGTGTGATTAACATGAATCTTCATTATTGGAATATCTATGGTGCTGACAAATCAGGCAAAGAAAGTCAAAGTCACCCTTCTTCATATGCAAATTTGAGCAGACATGAAGGCTGAGAGGAAGCTCCAAAACAGCCCCTTCAGTCCAGCTGAGGGCATACTCCCTGTTTTCCCCAAGCACCCACCACAAAGCTGGTGGGTTTGTTGGGAGAAATGGAAATGGGACCTGAGGAACAGATTCCCTTCCCCACCAAATGGCCACACCAGGCTAGAAGCAGGAGGCTACCACCTGACCCTGAACCCACTGATCACAAAGAGCTCTGATAGCACCAACCTCCTCTCCACACACATACACAGAACTCCCATCCCCTGATTTGCGAACCGCTTGAGATCTCACTTGAAAAGAAAATGAGTGGGAGAGAGAGAGACAGTATTGCAAACCGGCATTTAGATTTGTCAATTAAATCTGCAAAGATTCACTATTACAGATTTTTGCTGTATCACTTGCTGCTTATGTGCTTTCAATGCCTCCATCCTGCTCCCCTATGCAGGTTTTGCAGCAGCCAGCTCTACGTATGTTGCCTTGCAAAGAACTACAGATAATTTTCTGGTTTTTATTAGCTTTCCAAAAACACATGGAGCTGGGCTCCTTCGCTTCAGCCCCCTTAAAGTTTAATAGGGTGTCTATTGTAAACTAAACTTTTTCATTCATTTGCTCATACAGTGAATATTTCCTTTGAACAGCAGGCATGTTCTGCTAGAAAAATCCCTTTGGGAAAATATGAAGCTTTGAGAAATGTTCTGTCCTCCCTCAAAGAGGTCCCTCCTGAGCACAGACAACTTCTACTGCTATTTAACTATCAATAAACCCCCCTCCTGCTGTACCAGTATCTGCTGAAGCCCTAAGCTCTGCAGCAGTCCATAACATCCAGTGAAATGTAAGCAATTAACCTGATTGTAATGTTATGCAGGTATGTTACCAGCAGTCATCTGTAATTCTTTAACATTCTTCTCAGCACAAATCACCTCGCAAGCAGGGCAGCCTCTTTTCTAAGGAATTTCAACAAATGCAGAGTTAAAAGCCAAGGAATAACTTTCAAGAAGAAAACATACCTCAAGATTTTTCTGTAAAAAAAAGAAAACAAGGAAAAGGCTGTCCTTCTAGTTTTAGTCAAAGTATTAAAAGGCTTGGTACTATGTCAGTCCAAGTGAAAGACTCCAAAGAAAATCTTCATGGGATATATTTAAAATAAATTGCTGAAGATTGCACATGATTAACCAAATGTTTCCACAGATTTAAAGCTTGAAACACATTTTTACATTTGAACACAAATGTTTCTGTTGCTCAGAGACCACAAGGATGTGTGGGATGCACGTGGGTGCTGGGTGGCAGGAGAGGACAAGAGCTTTTCTGCTAGTTACTTTCCAAATCCAAAATGCAGGTTTCCATATGAAGGCTCCCAAACAATTCTGCTTGATATCTGGGCTCTCCCAAATGCAATAGCAGCACATTAGTTACCACTGTATGCCCCTCCCATGGCATCGAACCCACAAGAATCTCTCTTGATAGGCTAAGCTCCATGTTCAGTGTCACCCTGGCAACTGCACTCTGGCAACATCCCTCCCCCTGTCACACCAAAGAGGTGTTCTTGCCACCTCTCAGGTTTATCACGACCCTTGCAGCTGCTTGCAGGGGACATCTCACAGCCCTTGTTCCAAAGCTTGGAGAATATCTCTACCCACACCTCCTTTTTGAAACTGTTAAGTATTTAGTTTCTGCACAAAGAAATTCAAGAAAATATAGCCTGTTGTACATAGAAAATCAGATATTTTCTTTTTCTTTTTTTTTTGTTTTGTTTTGTTTTGTGTGTGTGGTATGTGTGTGCGATCCTGAGTTTATCTCCGGGTACTGAGATACCTAAAGTCAGTGGTACTACCCATCAACAAGACCAGAAAACTGAATATGTATTTCTGCAAATGCAGGGCACATAGGAAGGAGGATGTCTCAGATACCTAAACATAAGTTGGAGGTGTCCAGCTGTTAGTGTCTGATGCTAATGGAAGGGAGAAAGCCTATGGTCCTCATATTAGTTTACCAGAATAAATAAGCATTTCTACAGAATCATAGAATCACAGAATGGTTTGGGTTGGAAGGGACCTCAAAGATCATCTGTTTTCAACCCCCTGCTGTGGGCAGGGCTGCCCCCCACCAGCTCAGGCTGCCCAGGGCTGCATCCAACCTGGCCTTGAGCACCTCCAGGGATGGGGCACCACAGCTTCTCTGGACAGCTTGTTATAGATGGACCTGGAGTCCTGATCTATATCCAAGCTTTCCATGACTATGGTGGGGTCTTATCACCCACTCAGTCATGGAGTTTAGATAGGCACAAATACTCTCCTAAACCAAAAATTCAATTCTGTCTCAAGCTGTACAAAAAAGATGACAAGATCTCTTTCTAAAGAATTAATTCACAGACAGGTTATTACAAATAACTAGTGATGTCCTTTGAATCCCTTTGCATAAAAATGCAAGAAGAGATGAAAACAGAAGATAGTTGTTCTGGCCAGTTATTTCAGATGACAATATGGTTTAGTGAAATACAGGATCAGCTGACAAAAATATGAATAAATCATATTTTACCAAGAAAAAAACCTTCTGCTTTTCAATTTAATAATTTTGAAAACTGTATTTCATCACTGAGTTGAACTTGAATATGAAAGTAACTCATGGATGGCTTAAGCATCCACTAGTTACACTGCCAGGGTGGTTAACTACATCAGGTCATAAAACAGACATTCAAGACCTTTTAAAAATTCACTTGTTTAAATCATCCTTCATCCACTCAATGATAAACTCCCATCTCTGTGCATCCCTGTCAAATGGAAGGATACCCACCAGATGATGGACATCAGGGCTAACCTTGGGTGAGCTGATCCTGGAGGTGTTACCACACTTCACACCTTCAAGCTCTCACTGTGTTAGCAGCTCACCTGTGACTTGAGGCAAATGTCAGAGAAGCTTCTTTGCTAATCTGACAGATCATTTTGCAGTTCAGCTCCTGGATTTCATTTATCTGCAGCTGGTAGTCAGCATTCCCTCAAAAGTATTGAAAAGATCCTAAATCTGCAAAGAAATTGTCCCTCTAAAAAGACATTTTAGTTGGACGGGAAAAAAGAAAAAGAAAGCAGATCAACCTTTGCTGTAAGCTCATCAATACAGTTGCTCAGATTAGCGCTGATACAACTGAAATCTGCATCCCACCCACATAAGAAATCTGTAATTAGCAGGTGGGAGATCACACACGGTTCTGTGGAAATTTTACATGTATTTAAAAAAGAAAGTCTGCAATGGAATAGAGCTAGTTGATTCCTATTCTGGGTTTGTTCCCAACAGTGCTTTTGCAAAGTTATGTTGATTTTTTTTCCTCCACCCTGCAGATTTCAGTTGTGCGAAGCATCACATCTTCCTCTGCAATACACGGTGAAGCAGAAGTGGCTGCTGCTGGTCCTGATCTGCAGGTCCTGCTGCTCTTAAGGAGCCATGCCACCATGGGGCTTTATGGCTGGAGATGCACCATGTATGGAAGGGCTGAGGAAGCCTGGTAGGGCTTGGGCAGAGGTAGGTGCAGAGGATGATCCTGGAAGGATGTGGACCCTCAGAAGCTTCTGAATGTCTCACAGTATCAAGACTGAAGAGTTTAAAGAAGAGGGGGTAAAAAAAGGAAGTGAAAAAACAGGTCGACTAAAAGCTCCATCAGATCTGACACTGTACAAATATAGGAGACAACTGGGAAAAATGTAAACCATATTTCTTTCTGTGTCTTAAGCAATAAGTGCTAGTGAAAAAGGACACAGATCTCACTCCTGACAGTAACGGGAACTTATACCTTTGATGTGTTTAACAGCTCCCACTTTCCTCAGGGGAGGAAGACAGCTTCACAGTGCATTGCAGAAATTTAGCAGTCCTGCATTCTCTTTGTAAAGACGCATGAAAGATATTTGTAATGTAAAGATAGGAAAAGGAAGAAATTATTGATCTAATGACTGGGCTTGTAACTTGGCCTGGAGGGGGGACTGCAATTTGAAAACGAGACTTGGGGAGGGCAACCAACGTCACCCTCAGAAGATGTCCTGACGCAGAGCTGCTGAGGACTACAGATGGAGAGGGACAAAACCCTGCTGACAGATCCATGCTTGAGGAAGCACAACACCCCCCAGCACTCGCAGTTCATTGTTAGATGGTCTTCAGCACAGTACAGGCTGTGGGTAGGTGTAGTGGCTAGGCTGGCCATAAGGGTCTCTAGCTGTCTATATTAAAACCATCTATATGATTTGTTGAGCATTCAGATTTAGCTAACAAATAAAAGGCAGTGGTTGGGAATTTTTCCTGCGAGGAACCTGGTTTCAGGGACAAGGAGCCTGAATGGAGAAGCAGAAGCCACTCATACAAGATGCAATTTGTGCATTTCTTATTCCTTCCATAGGCTCTTCCCTTCTTCCTCTGGAGGGTTGCTTCTCACATTCTGGGAAATATTGCTGCGGGGTTGAAACTGGAAGGTAGGTGAGGAGCTGATACAGGGAGTGTTATAGTTTGAAAGAGCAGGGAAAGAATGGAGCAATTTGCAGCAATAGCAAGGGAAGGTTTGATTTTGTTTGTTTTGTTTTGCTTTGCTTTTTACACCATGCAACTCTTCTGCTATTTCATTCAGTTCCCAACCTCTCCCTCTCTGGTATTGCTCCATTCCTCCTCAGCCATCCCCTTATGCCTCCCACTCACACGTTCATTAAAGATTAATTATTTCCTTTACACTCATCCTTGCCAGCCCTGGCCTTCCCCCCTGTGCTTAAGACTCTTCCAAGCACAACCCAGCTTCAGCTCACTTAGGAATCCCATTTGAGTACAGACAAGCCCCTCTCCAACCAGCCTGGGCCATTTCTTCCTTCCCTCCCCCAAAGCAATCTACCAGCCAGCCAGCCTCAGGACTGGACCTTCCCTTGCTATGACACTGAGCACATGCTGCCACACCACTCAGAATTCTCCCCTTCCCATCACCCCCTGCACCGACCTCAGAAACCACTTTATTTATGCTGCTGGCCATAAATTGAAGGAAGCAGCAGAAAACTCTCTATCCAGGATTTATCAGGTCAGACTCATAAGCCAGAAGCTGATTCAGGGGCAGACATCAGAGATGCCTTTAGCCAGAGGATACAGCTAAGCTGCTCTGAGGCTGGTGGCCTCACAAGTAGCCCCCAGAGCTGAGTCATGGCAGCTTGCAGAACAGCCTCCAGCCCAGGCCAACCCAACGGTCAGGGTCTGATAGCTGCAGGTTGAGCTCTATTACTGGAGTTGGAGCCTGTAAGGAACAAACTGCAGCTACGTGGAATACAGCTTGAACAGGTGTGGCAGAAGAGGGGAAGAAATAAATTATTCAGGCACAAAGAGAAAAAGAACTTTTTTTTCCCTACAAGAACAACTACACCTTGCCCACAACAGGAGGAGTGTCAACAACTCCTATCAGCCAGAACCTGGGCTGTGGGATTTTTTGTCTGTTTTCCCCCTTTTAGAGACAGTGTTACTCCAGCTTCACAGCTGAAACCTAAGGAGCTTCCTGGGAAAGAGGGAGCCCCTCTGTTGTAAAGGCAAAACAAATGTGTTTGCCTCTGAGTCGACTGTGACACTGCTGGCTGCAAGAGCTGTTTGCATCTAAAATGGTGTGACTGCATGAAGTGGGAAATATGTATACAAGGCGCACACAACTGTAGCAGGCTTTTTTCTCCTTATTAGGAGCACTCTTTCCTTTTTTCTGCCATTCAGAGCTACGTGTCACCAGGAAAGTGGGCACGGATTGTGTTCTTCCTTTGTGTCCCAAAAGGCAGATGGGTGTTTGCCTGAACATGCAAGCACAGAAGCAGGGCTTCTGTATTTTGTATAGGAAGCTGCTTTTGTTTGCTGCCAGTAGGATACACAATGTGCTCTCTACGGGGGATGGAGATGTAGAGCTGGATAAACACCAATCAGCAATACCTTACGTAACTGGCCTGCAGGGAGAGTTACATCTCATGGGGAAAAACAGTCTTGCCAAGTAAGGTGAAACACAAGAGGTGATGTAGGACTCATGAAAGAAAACACAAGACTGGTGGGGATAAAAAACAAACTATCTGTACAGATTATCACTTGGCTGACTGCCTGAAGCAGTAAGTACATACACAAATGTAGCTCCTGGCCAGCTGGGGAGGTCAGGAGAGACAGGACTGGGGGAAGAGGTCCATGATTGGGATGAGAGGGACATGGCAGGCAATGGCTTCTCAGGTCAAGCACTGGGTTGGGAAGGTCTAGAGATACTTGGGGACCTGCTAACACTGACTTCTTGTCCCCAGGAACACATGGCTGGCCAGGACCTCCATGCTTCAGTGGATCTCATAGGTCTTTTCCAACAGAAGTGATTATATGACATGAATTCTGTCTAGGAATGTCAGGGATTTTGAGTGTTGTCTCAGGAGCTGTACAGACCACGTGGGGACATGTACATGAAAGCAGTACTGGCACTGTCCATCTGAAAGGAAGAAGTTAAGCCCTCGGAAGGAATGACAAATCACTCTTCCCTCCTCCACTTTCCCACAGCATTGCCTTCAAGGATGTTTCCCATCTACACTGATGCTGTGGCACCACAAGACATTGTTGGGAGCTGAAGGTCTTGCCCAAGAAATCAGTAAACATCCAAGCCAAACAAGCGTAACAGAGTCTTTGATGAAGCACATTATTCTTGCCTCTTCAGTGAGTGGTCTTCACCTTTGCTGATAGCTGACAATCACTGCAGGCAGAGCTTCAACAAAAGGATGGAAAACATAATGCTGGCTGGAAGCAGCAATGAGTTGCTGCACTGTGTCTGATTTTAAGCAGGGAAATGGATTTGATTTTTACAGACATCTTCTGCACTTCAGAAAAGTACTGTTATTGCAGACACCAAACTGAGTAAGGAATAGCAGTTCTGCTGCCAGTGCAGACAAAACACTTCCCAAAGCCCGTTATTAATATAAAAGCAGTGGCATTGCTGATGAGATTTAAAAAAAAAAAAAAAAAAAAAAAGTCAGGAAGAACCTTTAGCCATTTTCAATTAAAAAAAAAAAGAAAAAAAGAAAATTCTGGTTGCATTCCAGGGTGAAAGCAAAGTGTAGGTGAGACTGTTTGCACCAGGCTGATAACACAAATGCAACACCATGTTGGTGGATTAATTAAACCAAATGCCAACAGTGCTGACCATGCTGATGGAAAATGGGACGTGCCACTGTCTTCTGGAGTCAGACGTCTGAGACCTGGGTAACTGGGGACTGAAAGCAGGAGAGTGCTATTACTGTTCTTCTCGAAAGCAGTAGAGCTTCACTGAAGTTTAGAGAAATTAGTTTAGAAACACTCCAGAACTATTTCAACACTTTCTTGCCCATAAGACCAAAGGCCTCAGAACTAGCAGAAACTTATTAAAAACAGAAGAAAAAAAAGCAAACCAAAAATAAACCAACAATCCAAAAAATGTGAAGGAGATCAGGAAGGCTGGCTGATGAATAAAAGAGCCACCCTCCTTAAAAGACGCAAAACAAGTTGAATTTTAAGAAGCTGAAAATGCAGAAGCAGCCCATGCAACAAACCCCATAGAGAATAGATGCCTGACATTTGATTGAATGTGTGAGAAGTGTACTTTCTTCTTTTTTAAATACAAGTCAGGTTTGGGAAGGCTTGCCACATCAGATTCTTTTTTTCATCATGTGGGTATTTGTTAATCTGTTACTGTGCTTTGGATGGGCTCTTTCTTCTGTAGTAGTTCTTTTTAACAATTACAGCTGTAGTGACATCTATGAAAATTCTGTAAAAATATGGTACTAAAATTTATTTCTTATCTATTGTGAAAGGTTTGCTATAAGAATTTCCATAAAAATGAAAGTTACAAGAAGTGATTTTAGCTATTCTTATGCATTATTTTTATTTTGTTCAGCCTTGTCAAAAAAAAAGACACCATTAAAATCCTCCAACTTTCCTCTTTAAAAATGGTCTAACAGCACTCACTGAACCAAAATAACTACCTGAGACCTTACTTTCAGTCACATTTGTGGAACCCAAATTCAATTTACAATCACAAAAGAATGAAGTATTTGATCCTGGATTTTGCACCCTCATATTTCTGCTTGCAGGTCAGACTCAACCATTAATTCTTTTTCAAAGACATTTAAAATCCTGATTCTGAAATTATTGACGTTGCCAGTTTAAGTGTTTAAAGAATTGGAGCTTCTGAAAAACAGAATGAATTGGTAACCTGTGAAGAAAAATATATTTAAACTACAAACGCAGAACAGCTTCCAGTAGCTGTTTGGGTTTTTTTGTTGTTCTTTTTCTTTGTTTTGTTTTGTTCTCTTTGTTGGTTTTTCTAACCAACAAGAGAAAATACCGCAATTATTAGAGTTCTTTTTAGAATTCTACCTGAAGATCCTGTTTTGTTTTTTTTTTTAATCAGAATTTTGATAAAACAGAAGCTTAGTTCTCCTTACCAATTTTAAATATGTCTGAATATAAGATAAAGAAACTGTGACTTCAGCTATATTCCTTGACTTCTTTATAGTTTGTAAAACCCATGCAAAGATGAGTGTATGAGAAAACATCAAAACATTAAATATTCTTTAAACCAACAATTAAAAGAAGATATAATTGTTCTTTTTTTTTTTTTTTTTTTTTTTCTCTTTAAGATGCTGCAAATATGTTCACAGTAGGTTGGAATTACAGCCTTTTTTCTATTTCCTTCATGGCAGTAGAGTATGATCAATAGGCAGAAATAAGTCTTTCCAGAAACAAGTCTTTCTTCTTACTGTTGACTTGATCTTTGCAGCTGGACTTGATGATCTTGAAGGTCTTTTCCAACCTGAGCACTTCTATGATTCTATGATTTTCCTACATTAATAAGTAAGCATTGCAACTACCATCACTACATGATGAAATTCAAAGATGATTTTCATAGTTCTATGATTTAGTTTAATCATTTATCGCTTTCAGGATACATGTATCATATTTTGAGAGGTTTTATTTCAATCTAAACATTTGTTATACAGTTCAGTATATGCGATAAGGTGCCAAACACATTTTTATGGAGCAATTTTTCTGTTGATATAAATCACTACAATTCTACCACATAGGCAATTCAGTGTAATATGTCAAAAGTATATGTGTAGTTTTTGGGGGGGAAAAAAAAAAAAAAAAAAAAAGGGTTTAATTAGGAAGTTTTTGCCTCTAACTGTGTAATACAGAACTTGTAAATACAACTACTTTCAAAGGAACTAAAAAAATCTGAGATGCTCAGAATATGCACAAAATTTGTCACAATATACGTTATCATATGTATTATCACATGATAGTATTTCATTATGGAATAAGTTTTGCAAAATAAATTTGATAATAACTATTCAACAATTCATTGTGAAAATTAAAATCTTATTTTGGAAAAAAAGTCGAATTTTCTATCAATGCGTATTTTGTCATATTTTCCCTTACAAAATTCCAACCTCCAGATAAAAACTTTCAAACAATAAGTAACACAATCTGCCAACAATCGTCAGTTGTTCTCAATGTCAAAATGCTCAATTACAAACACTCTCAAAAAAGCAGATATTTCTGGTTATTCAGGATGCTTTCCTCATATTGAAAATAGAGAGTATATGAAATGTAAGCCCTTTCTTCCCCCAACAGAATGCATGTCCATTTTCAGTTCTATGGTTTGCATTCTTTGATGGGCTCTTTTCCTTATACTTTAAATTGAAAAAAGTCCGAGTGTGATCTTAAATTGTTTCAAATCAGAATAGGTCATTTGTGTGAAGGACCTTGTACTTCAGTGAGGTCCTCGTCCTGTCTCAGTACTGTGTATGGGAGCACTTCTCACTTGTAAGTTGGGGCAGCTCTACATTCCCTGTACCAAATTTTCCATGAGGTACAACTTGATGGGAACTCAAGGATATTTCAGAAAAATACAACAAATCGTGTGCCTTCAGTACATCAGAGTAAGTAAAAGTATGCTTCCACAGATGACATCAGTGAATGGAAGTTGAGGACATGATCTTGTGTCAGTCCTGAGCTGCAAGACTCCTGGCTTACAGAAAGGAAAGATTAATTCCTTTAATCATGTTGGGCACAGTTAATAATCTGATTTTGGATCACAATTAAGGAAAAAAGTTGGGATAGAGAATTAACAAGTTTTGTATCTTTGTATCAGTTTTGACATTAATTTTGTGTGCCATGTCTACGGGCAAAGCCTGCAGTTCACCAAACATCTTTACCTATTGCAGGAGAATATGCTTCTATTAGATGAGGAGCACAGAGAAGTTCTTCAAAGCAAGTATGTTCCTTGAGGCAATATCAATTCGTTATTACTAATGAGTGTTATACAATGTCTTTAATAAAAACATATTTATGAGTAATAATTCATTAATATTTATCTTAAGGTTCTTATATTGCAAGGATGCCATCCTTGCATCCATTGCTCTACAGCACACAATAATCAGAGGAATATCTGCTGCCCTGCTGTAACCTACTTAGCACTGTAGCTGTCTTTATGATGCTCAGGTAAGCATCGAACAGGAATGTTTTACAAAATCTACTAATAATGGGAGCTGTCCTTTGTTTTGGGAGATGCTCATCTTTTAGGCCTGAAGCTATTGATAGCACATCTTAGTAATGTAGGGTGATAAACAACATATCGTACACCCATGCTGTCCAAGTAGATTTTGTTAGAATGTCTTGTTAAAATGCATGGTAAAAAAAAATAAAAAATAAAAAATAAAAAAAGCCACTCCTGGAAATGTAAAAACATGATTTCCAAATACTCCTACAGGATTTTAAGCAAGCAACTTTAAAAATACGTGTCCTCAAGCACACCCAAACTTCACTTTTCTCTCTTCTCTGTTTTATAATTCCAAATTGCAGCCAATTATCAATGATTATGAAGATGCAGAGAGGTAAAAATAATGTTTCCTTTTGTGTCTATAAACAACTTGAATAATATTTTTACTGTATAAAATTTCCAAGGATGCCTTTCTCCAGCAGCACTACCAGGATGTCATGGATTTTCTGCTCCCCTCCTGCCTGCACTGATCCTTTCTACTTTAAGCATATGCAAGCTGCCCTAACTCTGCTCTTCTGCTCCACTTGATGCTCTCAGCTTCCCCTATGTTTGGTTTCCTTTCCTTGCTTTCACAGGGCTTTGCTATCAGTGCTTATCCAGTAACCAGGCAGAACCTCAGAGTTAGGTCCTGCTCCAACTGCCTTGCCTGCTCTGAGTTCCTCAGCATGTTCCCCTGATGATCCTTACGTATAAAGAAAGGAAAGCTGTCAGACTATAAATTCTCCTCTGAACACACCCTGCCATGGTGGTAATCACCTGGGAAGAGATTCTGCTTTCTTCAGCATATATACTTCCCTCTTTTCCATCCACCTGTTCCGCAGTTCTGAGTGTTGCTCCTTGCGGGTGCACTAGGCATGTTGTCAACAAAATGGGTGGCCAAATTAGGAAGCTAAAAGCTCAGAAGTGGCCGCTTAGAACAGCATCAAGAACTGCCTAAGAAATATGTCCACCTGGAGAACTCCAGCTTTCCTACCCCAGTTCCTTGCATCCTTCATGAAAAAGGGAATTGAGGAAGGAGCTAAAATTGCTTCTACCTTCCATGTTATTTCGAAATATCCTTTTTTTCTGTCTCATGTTTATGTGGTTTCTTAGTTTCCGTGAAGGTTTGAGTGGTGCAGCAGAAAATGAGGATGTCACACGTTTTTTATTCATTTACATTTATTTGCCTCAGAGTTGCCCCAGGACTGAAGCTGCCCCTGTGCATGAAACAGAGGGAGAAACAGGCTCTCTATCACTCTTTGCTGTTGAGAAGCACGTTTGGGTTCACACTTCCTTCTTGCTTCTTTCTTGGCACCTGGTTCTACTGCACAGAAAACCTCAGCAGCACAGAATTCAGGCAGTGTCTCTCAAATCTGCATTTCTCATGAAGCTTTATTCAAACAAGATCCCTTTAATTATGCAGAGGAACGATGCTCTAGTAGTAAGGATGGCAGTCTAAGCCTTCAGAGACGTGATTGTACTTCTGTTTTGCTCCAAGATTCACTTGTGTTTATACATGAAAATATATTCCACTTTCCTATAAAGCTTACTGGCCAGCAGCCACTTGGGTACAGTAATATTTTTAAAGTTTCAGAAGGACAAAATAAAGCAAATGCATCTTTCTCTATGGGAAATATCAATAATCTTAATTCTGAAGTTCAACATAGCAAGAATGTAGAAAAAAAACAGAAATCCCAAATGTCCCAAATGTCAATTATGAAACTCAAAATGCAAGTGAGTCTCTCAAAAGTTTATTGAAGGAAAGCTTGGACACTGCTTTACCTTTCAGTCTCTTATTTCCAGCCCCGCTTAGACAAAAGCCTGACTTTTCTGTTTAGGGGGTTGAAAGCATGGATCTGTTCCTTCAACATCACTAGTTTGCATGCTGAATCCTAAGTTTATACTTACTGACCTGGAAAAAAAAAAATTCCCATTGCCTTCTGAATCAGCCATCATTTCAGTGCTGTGCAGAACTGACAGAAGTAGATATACAGAATTTAACACCAGAGCAAAGCAGAACACATGAGTAGCAATCAGAGCAATGAAAGGCTGTAACATTTTGATGAACTTGAAAGATTTTCTGGAAGAATACTGACAGTCCATTTGCAAGTGGAAGAACTGCCCAAAACTTCGGAGATGATTTTTGGGAGGTTTATGTAGAGGTTTTGTATGTTTTGGATTTCACTGCAGAAAAATAACATATTCATTTATATATTGTACGGTCATTTGTGCAAGAATAACAAACATAAAACCATACACACATACACACAAAAATCCAAACAGCTAAAAGCAGGTCACTCTAAAAGTGTGTTTTGAAGACTGTAAATTTATGAAGAAAATTTTTAGGATCAAAACATCTGATTTTTGACTTTAAGGCACTATGTTGTCCCTAGCCTGTGGTCTAGAAGCAACTTAATTGATGAGCAAAGCTGTAGCATATTCCTATACAGAGATTTTGAGCTCTGGATAAAACTAGAAGATCCCTATGGTAAAAATACGGCTGTGTACATTGGGTGATATAGCAAGATCCAGATCTACGGCTTAGGGTCCAGGATACCAAAGTTTTACAAATAAATAAAGTGAAAAATAAATATGGACATACTAACATGCAAAAACTGAGTTTTCTAAGTCTTGAAGATCCTGGTTAGATCTTTCGGTCTCTGAATGCTTGCTGGGGCTGTGACAGAGTATAAATTTGCTGTAAATTTCTAGTTGTCTTGTGGACATCCTCAAGAAAAAAGGGTGAACAGTTGAAGACTGGAAATCAGTGATGGACCACATTAAAAACACAGCAAGGCAGAAAGATGTAATTTTGTGCTAGGCTGCTACAGCATCTAATCATGCTTGAAATGTCTCATTTTTGTCATGAACATGTCTACTGAATGAGTGAGCAAAAAAAGTAAGAAGGAACAAATCATTCTAAATTTCAGTGTGGTTGATGAGGCACCATAAAAGATTCCTCATGTTCAGTATAAACAAACAGACATGAGATGATGCCAACAGAAGGATGATGAAATGCTCCCTCAGGAGAAAAGGACAAAGAAAGTCCATCTGAGAGGAATAAATGAAAAACTTGGAATCACCAAAAACTGGCAACCAGAGACAGATGGACCTGTAAGTTCTGTTGGTGGGCTGGTAAGGGGCTGAACTAATTTGACTCCCATAATCCCATCACCCAGAAAAAATTTACAAGTCCTGATATTAAAAAGGGAGGAACCAATTCAAATTTGGCATCCAGTGCAAAATAAAATCATAGTTTGTGGGAGAAACAGGAAAAATTGCATACAGGTTTAAGCCATGGGGAGTCAAGCCCATCTTGTCTACTTCTCTTTTTGCCTCTACCCCATGCTCTCCTCTTTGCTCTTTTGAAATAAAAGTCTGAGATAACCTTTGAATTCCCCTTGACATACTCTGTGATGGGTGAATTTAAATATGGAAAATAACAACCTGTGATGTCAAAAGAATCCTTCCAGTTGGAAGGGACCATTAAAAGTCATCTGGTCCAATATCTTTATTTTAAAAATTACCCCTTTATAGTCCAGTCCAAATCTCTTCTAGTTTGAAACCACTTCTTGTTCTGTTACAGTATATCCTGCTAAAAAGTCTGTCCCTTACCTTCTTCTATCTCCTGTTTATTTACTGGAAGGCCACTCTCAGGTATCCCTAGAGCCTTTTCTTCTCCAGGCTGAACAGCCCCAGCTCTCTCAGCCTGTCCTCATACGGGAGCTGTTCCATTCCTTGGATCATTTTTGTGACCCTCCTCTGGATGTACTCCAACAGGTCTGTATCTTCCCTGTACTGAGGACTCCCCATCTGGACACAGTACTCTGGGTGAGGCCTCACCAAAGCAGAGTAGAAGGACATGATCACCTTCCTCATCCTGCTGGCGATGCTTCCTTGGGTGCAGCCTAGGATATGGTTGGCTTTCTGGGCTGCAAGGGCACATAGCTGGCTCATGCACAGCTGGCCATCTACCAGTACTGCAGTCTTTTAATTGGAGGTTGTCATGACCCGGTTGCAAGACCTTGCACTTGGATTTGTTGAAACGCTTGAGATTCACTTGGGTCCACTGCTGGAGCCTTGCTAGGTCTCTCTCTGGATGGTATTACGTCCCTCAGCTGTGTTGACTGCATCACACAGCTTGGTGTAACCTGCAAACGCACTGAAGAAGCACTTGATCCCACTGTTGATGTCAAAGAATAGCCCAGACATGCTGCAAAAGTCAGTTTTTCCTCCAAAACGAAAGCACATGCAGACCCTGCCCACGTCTCTGAGAACACCTTGCAGTGCCCTGTTGTCAGACACAGGTATGCAAGCTTGGATTGAGCCCCTCTCCACAGAGCTCCTGCACTGTGGTGGTAAAGCAGGCCACAGCCCTTCCTCCTTAGCCAGGTTGTGTTGGCCTTACTTATGCTCTGGGTGTTTTCCTGTGAGCTGCTGCCTCCTTTGAGGCTGTGGCAACTGTAGCTGTGCTGCCAAGTGCGGTCTGTGAGTCAGCTCAGCGGCTGCAGGAGCTTCCCCTTCTGCCTGTCCTTCCCTCTCCATCTGCACCCGTGCAGGCACTCACGCTAAGTGGGTCAGCCCTGTCCTCCCTGCTTCATAGAGCAGTTTCTCAGCTTCTGGAGAAAGGCTGCCTCCTCCATGGTTTGATTCTCCAACTGTTAGAAGCATCTGCCCTTTGCTAGCTCTCGACACCAGGAGCTCAGGGATGTGTGCTTGTTTTGTGAAGATGGATGTATTCCTTTTTCTCCCCCTCTGCCACTCCTCAGTCCTCTCTCTTTCCTCCTTTCTAACCCTCCCCCCGCTCCCCTTCCCCCCCCCAAAAACACACACCAACAAACAAAAAAACCCAATGCAATACTCTCACCTCCTGTTTCTGAAAAAGCCACTATAACTCAACTGCAAAATGGGGGGAGGGGTGGGAGGAGAAAAAAGAAAAAAGAAATAAATGGTTTCCATGGCAAATTTGCAAGATTTAATCTTGGCACAAAAGAAGAAGAAATTTAACATTCTTTCCCTGTTTTAGAACATGCTGGATAGCAAATGAAATTGTCTGTTGTGTGTTGGTTTCAAGGGTATTGCACTGAATTATGTCCCCAGAGAATATGTCCCATTATTTCCTTGTTTTGTTCTTATAATCAGAAAGTTGCTTATCACTGTCCTGTGAAGAAGATTAACATAGTTTAAACCAACAGCTTTGTACAAGAGCTACTCAAAAGCCCACAGAATTTACCAGAAAATAGGCAATTTGCTAGAGCTTTCTCCTTTCTGAAGCACTCCTCTGAAGCTCTCCTCTGAAGCACTGATAGCAATTGTATCACGATATCTCTAATCCAATTTGCTATTCCATTCTACTGGGTGGTACTGGGCACCCTAATGAGTTACCATTTCTCTCAGTGCTATAGATGTCTTTTCTATTGTGGCTGCATAAAACTCACTTGGTTCTATGAGCACCAGGACACAGTTACTTTATGTATGTAGCAAGATAGACTTCAGTTTCAGCTGGAACATGGGCATGAATATAGTGGTTTCAGTCCGTCTGGCCTGGGAAGGAGTCTGCGTGGCATCAAGTTTGCACATACTCCTGTTTTGCTAGTAAGGGTATAAGCACGTTTAAACAGAGCCAGCAAATGATGAAAGATAATTAAATAAATGGATCTTATGTCTTCTGTTCCTCTCAGCATGGTAGCTTTTCTCAAACACTCCTGACAAATAGCTCCTGTCCCACCCCTCAGCTCCACCTTCTTCCATAATTCATACAACTCCTGAGAAGAAACCAGGCTGTAGATCTTATAGACACACATCCAAGAGAGGCATCATCCATATCATTAATATAACCATCTCTGCATTGTACTGACACTTATATCTTCCAGTTATGCACTCCTCTCTTTAGAAACAATAAGAATCTCAAGAAAATCTAATAATTACTCCATTTTAAGTAAAACGAGGTTTTTGACTTCTGTTTGTCATTTGGATTGTTCCTGATATCTGGATGGATTTTCATATGAAAACAAAACCAGCACCTGTTTGCTTGCAGATAACACATTGAACAAAACCCTCTGTTCTGAAAAAAGTGAGCTTCTACCTGGTAACACTAAATGGCATGGGAGCTGATGTGTTCTACATCTATGAACATTTCTTCCTTGGTCATATAGGAATACACTTGCTGCTGTGGTGTGATAACGTCAAATTGTTCATCTTGACACCTTCTCCACGCTTGATAATTGATTGGCCTCAGTGCATTGAGTTTGTGTGTATGTCTAAAGCACCAGCAAAGAGCATGGGGCCTTTTTGAAGATCCTAAGCAAACTTGCCTCCATGGAATAACTGCCTACTGCAGACAGGAAAGAAAATATACTCTGATACTCATAAAAATGAACTTGTAGAAAGATATATATATTTTTTTTCCTGAAGAAAGAGTGCAATAATCTTAGGTAACAAGGTAGACAAAGGTAGGATTGGCTCCTTCTTGTGACTAGTGAATACAAATAAGTATAGCATAGGCACATATTTGTTGCATATACTTTCAAAATGTTTGTGTACTTCATGTACAGAAGTATAATTCATTGATTCTTTTTTCCAGAGAAGTTATAATTAAAAAATGTAATCAGCAGTAATTAAACTTCCAGAAGTGCAAGTTATCAGTGTTTACACCCCATCTTTACCTGGGTACAGTGAGGCCAGAATCTGTAAATATTTGTCATCACACTTCTACTTCCTAATATTTTTCTCACTAATGACTAGTGAAAGATACAAAGCCACTTGGCATAAACAAAATATTCTTGTTACCATAGGTTGTTTTTTTTTTTTTGCATATTCCCTTTCTTTGAGTACATTGCTTGCAAGTCACAGAGAGTGAAGCAGAAGAAGGAAAAACTTCATCAGGCTTTGCTTTTCTGAGGATCCCTTCACCTGTTAGTCAGCACACTGGCAAATTATTTTTTGCAAATTAATCATATCTGCATAAGTCCTGAGCAAAATGCTGAGCTGAAGTCCCACTTACAGAGATCCTGATAGTTTCATTTATTTCAGCACACCCAAATTCCCGCAGTGGCTCTATAAGGCACTTTTAATTGATGGTAATTGCGTGTCAGCCTCCTAATGAGTCAGATGAGCTCTTGCTTTCCTTCTGCATTCCAGTGAATTCATCTGGGTGTGGGAGCCAGGGAAAGCTTGTTAAATATAGTGCCCTGGCTCTGAGATACAAGTGCAAAGCTGTGGAGCTGCTGCTATTTCTTAAGAGGTTGGGCTGGGCGAGGGGTGTCCTCCTTGTCATTCCATATTCTTTCATAACTTGTTTCTAAATCAAATAGCAGAACTACAGAGTGCTAAACATATATTAATATGGCTTACTTGCCGTCTTCATTTCACCTTCAGAAATATAAGCACTCTGTATTTGGTGGGTCTTTTTTTAGAGATGGTTGCCAATACCTGTTCCATGGCTAATTAGCTAATTACATTAAATAGGTTAATCTCCTTTAGAAGTCTGGAAAGTACAAAACTTACAGTAAAAAATGGGACAATGTCTTCTCCTTAATTAGTGAACTAGATTTGCTGAAATTTTTGCAACAGGACGCTAGTGTGAAGTTCAATTCTTTCTTGACATCCATTAAATACATATAACATTAATTTAATACACAAAAATCATGTCTTGAAAATATTGTCTTCAGATATCACCATCTGTCGTTCTTGCCTGAAATACAACTGTACAGTATGTATGGATCTTTACTTTATGCATACTGCTCATCTATAAACATTACACAGCACCCATACATCTAGAGGTGACATACATTCATGTGAATCATGATTGTACACATCATCTGGCCAATCTCCTCCCCATACATGCATACAAAATACATTGCTTATCTAAATGTAGCTTTGCTTAATTCATCATAAAAATGCAAGTGGGGCAGATCCAAAAATCCTCTTTCTATGAAAACTCTGTAGGAACAAGACTAAGGAGGTATCCTCTCCGCCACATTTGAATGGCAAAAGTTGGAAGCAAATGGAAATAGAATGAGAAAGCTAATTCCAACCTGCAGGCCAGTGGTAGCCTGGGCATCAGAATTATTTTGGTGGGAGAGCAGGTCTGGCGGTCTTCAGCCCTTCCCTCCTGCTCAAAGATGGGCTGACTTCATGGTTGAAGAGATCACCTCGGGCCTCATCCCTAGGAATTTTGAAAAACTCCAGGGCCTGAGAGGTCTCCACCTCTCTGGTGAACCTGGGCCTACAATCCAAGTTCCTCGACTTCCAGCCTAATTGCTTGCCTAGATGGAAGGCTGCCTAGGCAACTGCTGTTTGGTCATGGCAGTCTATCATATAGTAGAGAATTTAGTTCAGAGATATTTTTTTCATTGGAAGAAGTTTCAAAGAGCAAGTGACAAAATAGCCACTTAGGAATGAAGTCCATGGTCCATATCAGAAATGTCTTGCTGATGGGAAATCAATAAATTTGATGTGGAAAATAAGTTGAAGTCATATTATGGTTTTCAGCAGTTATGCCTGGCCGCAGTACACTCACAGTCATGAAATGATGAAGAACATTTCTAGTTCATTTCAAACAGCACACTCTGGCCAAATTGTCAGGATATAAATAAGATTTGCCTAATGATTAATATGTGCAGTCCCAGCTCAGCGCAGCTTTTCAGTTGTTGTCTTTGGTAACTTTTCAGATGGGTTTCTGCTAAGGAATCTAATCCTACAGCATTCCTTTCAGCTATTAAAAAAGGGACATATAAAGAAATTTATTTATGCCCAACTTCAAATTATTACTGGTTAAATTCCTGGTATTTGTTACTTGCTTGGAAAACACCATGGTGATGATTTCTTGCATAAGGAGAAACTGGCATGGGATGTAAATGAAGAAGGCAGGTATATCTTCAAATGACAAAAGCTTAGATTGTTCTTTTCAAGGGTTTTAATCTGCAATCCCTGCTCCCTTTCTATGGCTCAGCTACTGCAGGAGGTGAGATATAATGACTTGCCATTGGTTTTACCAGTGTTGGCTAAGAGCAGAGGAGTGGGAAGATGTGAGTGTCCCAAGCTCAGGTTTATGCTGTGATAGGAGCACCTTCTTCCTACTCTCCTCAGGTTTGGGCTTTTCTGCACCAACTTTTCTCTTCTCATCAGACCTGGTACTTTTTTCCTTCAGTAGCTGCCTTTGCCCATTCACACACTCCTACCCAACGGGATTTCCAACTTCAACATCCTCATCCAGCTTATCCTTTCCCTCTTCTTGTTCCTTCCTCAATTCTTCCTTTCACACAAGATCCACTCAAACACATCTTTGATCCCAGTTCCCTCTCTCTGGTTTCTCATCTGACCTGCCTCTTTCCTTCCCCCCACCATATCTTGGCTTTCTCACCTCTTCAATGTTATCCATAAATCTCCGTTGGGCTGTTTCTCCTCAGTTCTGTCTGAAAATTGGGGGCTTATGTCAGAGAATTTGGGGCTTCTGCTTCATAGAGTAGTTGTATAAACTATTGCAGACGTTTCTTTTTACCAAGGGAAAGGGAAATGTTACTGCCATTTGCTACCTGTACCAAAAAAATTCTCACCACACAAGAGGCCTTAAAAGAGAGATCACACTGTTATTTCTCAAAGACAAGTAACTAAAAATGCTCATGAGGAAGGCCATCATTCCTTCTGTCTATGTATAAATGTAATCTTCTTCATGTCATGTTCTCTACTTCATTTCACCAGCCTCTTAATGCTGTCCCAAACATCTCCTGCTGCTGTCTATAGAGTCTATAGAGTGCTGGCACCTGCCTGAAAGCACTGTTTGTATAAACAAGGTTGGAATGAATGGAGGTGCACACACAGTGGGATATGCAGCATTTCTTGGGATCAGCCTATGCAGCTGTAGAAGCCCTTGAACCTTGCTCTCTATTATCCACTTCTCTCTCACCATCATCAGAAATTATGTGCCTTTGAATTCCATCTAGTTCTACATTCCTCTGCATGATTATTATTTGGTTGTATTTTAAGTGCTCTTCCAGTTTTCCCTCTGCATGTGACCACCCACTTCTCCACCTACAGTCTCCATAATGTGATTTCTATCTGCTGTAGCTTGTAATGGTTTAAATTATGCTAATTATATTCAGAGATTAAAGTAAAAATCAGTATGACTATTATTCTGCCCATATACTGTACCAGTGCTGGTAGTTATTCACTTCAGAAATGAACATGGCTAATAAGATAAGAAAATTACACTTGCATAGAGTTAGTCAGTTTCATATTTAATTAGAGAGAAAAAAATTATTTCCATGTCTTCTTACTGAAGCAAAATTAACCCTTTTGCTTCTGACTACACTAGTTCATGCCATGCAAAATGCTTTCAACAACAACTTGGGAATTGGTTTCCTAAATCACTTAATCTGAGTGTTTCAGAAAACACTTTTTTCTTGAAATATCATGGGAAAACAGATCCACACAGCATTGCTGATGGCCCATCAAGGCCAGGCATGAGCAATAAGCATGGAGATAGCCCACTCCCAACAGCCCCTCTTGTGAAAAAATGCACGGCAGTTCATTCCGTACACATTTCCTGATCTAACTTTGTTCATGTGCCTTGAGCAGACTTATCTCAAAAGCTCTTACAAATTTAAGATTAAACTTCTTAAACATTTACTGTAGCAACAGAAAAGTGCTTACAGAATTTAAGATGGCCATGATATGCTGTCAGAAGAGGCCAACACACTCCCACACTTGCTATAAATAACCAACCAGAACACAAGTACAGGCTCGATTTAACTGAATTTCTTCAATCGCTGCAAAGTACACTTTGCTACATGTCGAAGAGATAATGTGTCACAACACATTTTGCATAAAGTGAAGAATCTATCTGTGAGGAAAACTTCTGTTTCGGATTCCCCTGCATCTGGCATCATGACAGGGACCTCTACTTCACGGACGTCCAAACTTTTGCCGCCCTTGCCTGGGCCACACTGAGTGAAGAGGAACCGCCTTGGGCCATATATACATAAGTTGCTCTGAAAGTAATGCCTCCCATTGATTTGCATGGGAACTACAGCAGACACCAAGAGCACAATAACGCTATTTGATAGAGCAAATTCTCAGCTATGAGAAACTCTTTTTCACCATAGTCACTATCATTAGCTGTGCATTTTCATTAGCAATGAACAAAAGTCTGCATGCTGTGCTCATAAAAATCCAAGCTAGCAGAAGGCGTGGCTGCATATTCTTCATTGTTCAGAGCCCTGCGTTAAGCCAATATATTAAAATGCATATACTTGCTTACCATCACTTGAGTCAGTGCTACGCAGAACTGCTCCTCCTGTGCCCTGGTTTCAGTCACTAGACATAGCATTAATAACACACTGATTGTTTGGCTGTTGCTGAGTGATGAGTGCATGTCCAGGGCCACTCTGCAGCAATGAGCTGCTGCCTTCATAGTGTGGAGCAAGGGGATGCTGCATTGCCAGCCATGCCGGGCTACATGCAGCCATGGGCCGAGTTGGACACCTAACTAAAGTGGTCTCAATCCCAGTGTGAAGCAAGTGGATACCACCTCACTGAGAAAAACAGTTGCAGGTATCCAGTGAAGGGTGGAGTTTGCTATGTGGAACTGAACTGCGATTACAGGCAGGTGGCCAAAATGCTCTCAGAACTCTTGTACTGATCTCACTCTCTAACACGAGGTCACGGTGTTTTGTTTTTAAACCCTCTGGTTATTTTGTGGTAAAGCCATGAATGATTGGAGAGACTCAAGTACACTGTGAAGGGTTTGATTTTGTTTCCTGTCACCTTTCAGAATATCTGGGGCTAAGAAATTCAAAAAGAACTTGTCAGCAACTGCAAATCCAGTATTGTCTCTTGTGAAAGATGGTTCAGGGAGTCTATTTAATGCCAGAGCATCCCTAGATGTCACATGTTAGAGGGCTGGGATGCCTTAGGAGAATTAACTTGTAGAAGTGAATTTACTTGACTAGATCACTAAAATATGAATGCTTTTTGTTACATAATGTAGCTTCATCTACTAGGATAGTTTGAGAGAACTGTGACTCCAGAGCTTTACCCACCATGAGCAGCTTAAGCTCAAAGCAGGTTCAGCCACATCAGCAAAGAGTGGCTACTCCATTTAGCCTGATCTTTTAAAAACATTTTATATCAATCTCTACATGAACTCTGATGTAATTGTTACCAAAGACGTAGGGAAATGGAAAATAGATCATAAATATAACAGATGCTCCACCTTTCCTGTAATTGGACTTCTATTCTCCATGTCATTTTTGTCATGTCTTTTTTCTGATCCTGAAAAATCTGCCTCATTATCTAACACTGAATATGTTGATGTGCAGAATGTATTTCAGTGAACTACAGGCTGTATGTCCATGCTGCACATTAAACACTACAATTTTAGCTAAAAAACGAGGTATGTCTCTAATGCAATCCAGTATATTTATCTCCAAAACTCTGGAGAAGTTAACATTGCTCTACATTCCCTTCCCCGGCAGATTCAAAACAATGTTTGTAAATGCACACACATATGTATTCGTTGTCATCCTCTACGTCAGCAAGAAGGTGTAGATAGATGAAATTTGCATTTTATCACCACTGTAAAACCTTTAGTACACTTGTCTGGAGTATCCGGGACATCTAAACCATTAGCACATGCAGAAGAACCTTTAATTTTAATAACAAAACCTGGCTCTCTGCCTGGGATTTTGAACTTCTTTCAAGCTAGCACGGTTTTAGGGATTTAAACACCTGATTTATAGTTTTTATCATTCTCCTTAGTGCAATGAAAGCACTTCTGAGCATGTGACTGATGAAACCAGCAAGAATTGGGAATGGCCTAAATTTAAGAGATATAGATGTGTTACAGAATCATATTATTTTTATAAT
The DNA here is from genome assembly GCF_023343835.1 of Lagopus muta. Lineage (NCBI taxonomy): Eukaryota > Metazoa > Chordata > Aves > Galliformes > Phasianidae > Lagopus > Lagopus muta. Next base: position 109,886,056 of record NC_064433.1, read on the forward strand.
AGCTGCAATGAATTATCCTAGATCATTTCGTTTACTGCAATGGAGGATGGCATCTGGGAAAAATGAGTAAGTTATGTTTATGCAGCATACCCTAAAATGCACAGCTGGGCGAGTGCCTTGGCATGAAATTACTCAGGTAAAGGAAAAGCTGCTTCATCACCTTCATCTGGCCAAAGTGACTATCTGCCCTTCCCTTTTCCTCCTGCATCTTATTTCCTTGCTCTCTTTCACATCAGGACCCTCTCTACTCCCTCTGTGTTCTCAAGCCCAACGTTGGTCACAGCTGTTTACATGAAGGAGAGGCAGGCTCAACCTGCCAGCTGCCTTGGAGAATGGTAGCAAGGAAATCCACAATCTCAAAGAAGACATAAAGCCAAAAAAAAAACTTCTGCTGTGCCTGTTGAGGTAGGGCTTGAGAGCATATAGCAAGAAAGCTTAGCAAAGCTACATGCTAGTAACAGAGCACATCCTATTCTGATTGTGAGTTATTACTTCCAAGCATGTGCAAACATCCATCTCATTAGCAGTCTGGTCTAAAACCCTGTCCCATTATAGTCAGCGGCAAAACACTCCAAACTGCAGAGGGAAATTGTAGTTTAATGGAGCTACATTAGCACAAGACACCTTCCCTATGAATGGTAATAAAGCAACCAGGTTTAAAAATAGTTATCTCACAACAGTGACATTATTTCTCCTTTCTGACATAATCCGTTTGAAGTTGCTCTTCCAGAAAGAAGTTCTGTGCTCTCCTACTTCATCAATAAGTAGCTCTGCATAAATCATTCCCAATTATGTTTTTCTGATTTGGAAACCTTGATACCAAGTCTTTGTCTACTCTTCTGTTAACAAGGTAACAGATTCTGTGACAATAGCACCAACTATAGCCCAAAATGAATGTAATTCTAGTCATTGTTGGGTAAAAGGGTGGGTGGGAAAAGAAGTTGTCAGATCCCTATAAATCTGGTCCCACTCTCATAGTGGGTGTCCATGTTCTAACTTGGTTTTACCTATGAGGAGTTAGCAAATCTGATCCTCTTAAAGTCCTGGAGCTTATCTTTAATTTTACTCATTTATGTTTCCTGGGATCTCTAACACAGAGTCACACAATAAAGCATCTGTATTGCCTTTTAAAGAAAAAAGCACCGACTCTAAACCCTGAGCAGAAGTAGCAGTGATAGACTGTTGGCCAGATCTGAATAACATAATTTTACAATAGATCAAGAGTAGGCCTCTGAAAACAAGACAACAAAAAAGATTCATTGTACTGCAAAGATAAACACTCAGTAGATCTCAAATGCTTCTATAATATAGGCTCTCGTTGGGCTCCTCTCCATCCCAATAACCTCAGCTGGACACGAAAAATGTCTCTGCACTCCTCCAACCTTAATTCTGATTTCTCACGCAGTATCACATAGACCCCCCAAATGCCTCCTGGGGATCCTCCGTATGCACAGAAAGGAAGAGAAAGATCAACCTTGGCAGAAAATTGAGCTGAACAGTTGCTTTTTTTTTCTGCTGATGAAGCAACAAAACGTCATGAAATAATTTGTTTTTGCCTGAAGTAATGATTGTGGTGTCGCAGGGAGGAGCCAGTGCCAGAAAGTTAATCATCAGAGCCCTTGCACGCGTGCTTCCCACACTTTGAAAGTTTAGTGCTGAGATGTTAGTGCAAGCTCCTCACATTGCCATTTCAATCAGGAGACCAAGTACCTTAGGTGACTGCTCTGGCCACTTAGATTTTACTATAATTATTCCTGTGATTTGTCTTAACTGCAGTAAAAATATTACTACAGGTAAATTGAATCTGTAGATCACCAATGAACTGCTCAAACTAAAAGACCTGTCAGTATTTTACTTTGTTATCACCCTGAAGTATTAATTATTAAGCTTATCTAGAGATGCTCAAAGTAATATAGCCACATATTGCACAGACATAGATTGCTTGTAATGATTATGTAGTTAAAAGGTACAGAAATCCAGGCTAGTAGAAATCAAGTAGGAGAGGTCTTTTTGGAGAGGACAGGGAAAGATACAAATCTTGTGTGTTGAAAACTTGAAACCTAATTATTCTTACTTAATGATATCTCATAGCATGACTCCATGCAGCTGAGGAAACAAATCCCTTACCTCCTTACGAGTCCAAGAATAGCTAGTTCTACACGCTGTAATTGATGAGAGCCTTGCCCAGACTAACGTGAGTTCTTTCTAGAGCACTCTGCTTGTAGAATCTCATCTTTCCAGTACTTATTATGCTTATCTGAACTTTTGTTTAACTCCTTTGCTCTTCTGCATTTCTCTCTGAAACACAGGTTTTGATCAGAGGCTAGAAGGAGGGTGGAGCTTTCCACAACTCAAACCATGGCAGCTGAGACTGCCAGGATTAAAGGCATCAGGCAAGAGGGCTGCCATTCTCTAGAACCAGCCCTTCACTGACAGTGCCCAGAGATTTCACAAACGCAACCATCAGATAATTACAGACGCTCACACTGGCACCCATCTTGCTCCTCTTTCGCAAGGCCCTTCTTTTCATGCTTACCTTGCCACAACTTGGTTTTTTCTGTTAGAAGGCACTGATAGTCAGAAAGTGAAGGAAGAAGTCAGAAGCCCCACAGATCCATTTCAGCATGTCTTGGAGCTGAGTACACACTGCTGTCCTAGGAAACACTCTGGTGAGCCCAGGGCATGCTTGCTGGGCTGCTCTGTCAGAGCCCAAGCAGCTACGAAATGCACTCACAGGATTAATGCTAGAGCACAGCTCCACTCTTCCATCCCCATCAGGTTTCAGGTTTATTTCAGAGTCCATCTACCCCAAATAATACAAATTTGGAAAAAGCCTCCAGCTACATTCTCCTATGCATCTTCAGAAGACATCTGCAACAAGGCAAATATGCAAATTAATTATAAGAGCGCACCTTATATCCCCTGAGACCAGAGGCTTGGTTCTCTTTAACCAAATTGCAGTTCCTTCTTGGTTTTTTTTTATTTATTTTTTTGTTGTTGTTGGTTTTGTTTTGTTTGGTTTGGTTTTTTGAATGCCAAGAAGAGCTAGATTGAGCTGCAGGCAGCTGCTTTGCGGTCAGACACCATTACCGGTTGGTCTCTTCTCTGTACTACCTCACTTACTGGGCAATGAGGATGCTGCAGCAGGGTGTAGGGTCCATCAAGACAAACAGGGCTCTGTGGAAAAAGCTGAGCCTGTTTGTGCAGGATCTTCTGCACAGCAAGTCACTGAGGCTCTAAGGGAAGGATCCTAGCTGTTGAATGACTTTGTTCAAGCAGGCAACAGACCAAGGCTTTAGGGTTTTGATAGAGCAAAAGAATTGGTCCTGAGCTCGGGTCCCACAGCCCTATGCTCCCACTGGACTTTTCAACAGTGGGGCAGTGATGCAGCAGGATTATTGGCTCACCTTTACATGCCCTGGATGGCATTCATGTATCACACCTTCCCAGAGTAAGATGTGTGTTTGTTGTGTTTGTTGGAAGAGGTTGTCTCCATTCAGATTTTGAGATAGGGAATGGGAGCGTGAGGTGCCTAGCCCAGCTTCAAACCCAATGGGAGACAGACTTTCTCCTTGAGGATGTTTGGAAGTAGGAGAACTCCCACCTCCATGTTGGTCTCACGATATTTGAACAGAAATATCATGTACCACCCTCCCTAGGTAGAAGTAGGTCAGCTACTTGAGTAGGAAAAATAAACACTCGGGTGCAGCAATCTTCATCAGGTGTATGGTGTCTCTTTCAGTGAGATGATGAGGCAGAATCTGGAGATTTAGCGATTCTTCCAGTCTAGGAAACATGTAGCTTCAATCATGGTTAATCATATTCACTGCTATACAAGCTTCTCACTTGCTTGAGGCTAAGACGGGTTTGGAAATCAACAAATATAATTTTTTTTTCGATAAGATTTGCCTTTCTATTTCATTTTCTTCATCTGAGGTGTACAAAGCAGCTATTAAACATGAAATAGCTATCTTGGCAAGGTCATTTTGAAACAGATGAATATCACTCATACTTTTATGCTGGAAGCTGGGGCATGGGAATGTGGACCGTCTGCTGTCTATGTTAGTTCTGTAACACAATCAGGAGATCTGTATTCTTCATTATACCTATCTAACAGTAAAACATTCTTCAGTATTCCATCTATATGGTTTCAGCGAACAGCTTGTGTGGCTCTCACTGAGTTAGGTTTAAACTAAAATGCTTAGAAGCAAGGTGCTCTCTCTGAAGCTATGCTTCTCCTTTTTCCCAAATATCCAGCACTGCGAAAATTCCTCATTTTGCAGTTTCCCAAGGATCTTAAAGTCTCATTTTGAGTTGCAAGACTACGTAACTCAGAGCTTCCCATTTATCCTTAACATCTTCGAGGGAGAAAGAAGTAACATTTTATATGCAGTAGATTTAAAAAGGGGAATCGAAGCGACTAAAAGCTTTCCTAGTACATCAGAATTTCAGCTTGGAGGTGAGGCCCCACTGCTGGCTCATTAGCAGTCCACCACAGCATCTAAATTTCACAGCTGTAATTTTCTATTTCCAACAGTGATGACAAGGTGAGGCTGCTATACCTCTACCACTTCATCCTCACAAGTTATGATTTTACTTACGATTTTGAAATCTGGATCTCAAACACCACAAGAAATGGAAAATGCCAACGCTCTGTAAGCTCAATATGCCAATTCCCTTTATGTAGAACTTCCATCAAATTCATTTTCCCCCTGCGGACTTCATACCTGATCCTCATTTCCTGATCCTCCAGCTAGTGCACAGAGTGAAGATTCTAAAGGTGTCAAATCTCAAGGTTGTGTCACTGCATTGATGCATGAAGAGAAACAAGTTTTCAGCTTGCATCAGTGCTTACAACAGAATCTGCAGTGGCACCTGCATTCAGTGTCAGCCTCGTGGGGCTCTTCCCTGTACTACCTCACCTACTGGGCAACGAGGATGCTGCAGCAGGGTGTAGGGTCCAGAAGACAAACAGGGCTCTGTGGAAAAAGCTGAGCCTGTTTGTGCAGGATCTTCTGCACAGCAAGTCACTGAGGCCCTAAGGGAAGGATCCTAGCTGTTGAATGACTTTGTTCAAGCAGGCAACAAACCAAGGCTTTAGGGTTTTGACAGAGCAAAAGATGCTCCCACACTGACCTGAAAGAAGTTGATCTGACTGTGGAACAAAAGATGAGCTCAAGATGTGCACACCATCACCTTGCCAGAGCACTTGGGGCTTAGGGCAGGGAAGCATCCACCCCTGGGACTCAGCAGTGCCATGGAGCATGGGGCTGGGAACATGGGGCTGGCCATCTCATCAGCATGTCTGGCTGCAGGGGTGCAACATGTCAGGATACATATCACCACCAGCATCCATGGGGAATCCCAGGCCTAAAAACCCCACAACGTTATTTGATATGCCCACCTACATCAATATTGTAGGCTATAAATTTTGCACGTGGTCACTGTACTCTTCCAGAGTGTGTAGGCAGCTGTCAGCTTCCTAATCCTGAATTTATTGGCAGCAACAAGAGGAAAGAGGAAAGGAAACAAGAGGGCAAGCCTCTCTCAGCACTTTGGAGCACTCTGCTTTTGGTGTTTACACGTTCTGGGTTCTCTGTAGGCTCCCTAGAGTGTCACCCTTCCCAAGCCACCTCCAGCAGGGACGCTCTCCTGTGGTCTGTTTTGATAGGACAAGTGGAAATCGTTTCAAACTAAAAGAGGGATTTAGACCAGATATAAGGAAGAAGTTTTTTATGATAATGGTTCCAGGGCACTGTAACAGGTGTCCAGAGAGGTGGTGGGTGCCCTGTCTTTGGAGATATTCAAGGTCAGGATGTAGGGGGCTCTGATAAACCTGATTGAGCTGTAGGTGTCCTTGTTCATTGCAGGGAGTTGGACTAGGTGGCCTTTAAGAGCCCCTTCCAACTCAAACCATTCCATGATGCTGTGAAACCCACCAGCTCTCAGTTTTCCACCTTTTGTCACAGTTTCACACTGAGCAGTAACTCAGAAGCAGCAACTTCATCAATGCTGCTGAGGAACTCAGGAAGAACCACCATCAAAAGCTTCACCTCCTTGCCTCAAGTTTCATTTCCAGGATGCCTCAAGCCATGAGAGCTCTTGCTGTAAGGAGCCTCACCAAGAAAAGCCCAGCCTTGCCCAATCAGGCCTTATGTTCAATATGGAGTATTGCTCTCTCTTGTTCTATTGTGAAGAATCTACCAAAAAATAAAAATAAAAATACAAAAACCTGCAAAGAAATACCAGTCATCTGTGCAGACCTGCATGATAAAACAAAATAAGGAATGTGGCATGATTGAGAGAAAACTAACAAGAGAACACAAATGCAATGCTCACAGAATTGTTTGAAGAACTGAAGGGGAAAGACAGGAGGCAGTTTTGGATGACTTTATCTTAGTGAAACAATATACCTGTAATAAAACTGAATTGCACAGTATCACAGGATCACAGAGTTGTGAGAGTTGGAAGGAACCTCAGGAGATCACCTTGTCCAACCCCTGCTAAAGCAGGCTCCCTACAGAAGGCCACATGGGAAAGCATCCAGCCTCATTACTTTACCAGGCCTGTCAACTCAGATCTTGCAAGCTGTGCACAGACCCCTGACTCAATGAAGTTGTTGTTCTGATTTTTATTTTATGTTATTTTTTGATTCCTGGCTAACAAGACAGCTTAGCACAACCCTCAGCATGCTATGCCTTGGCACAGGGAACAGGGCTGTCACAGCACTATCTACAGCGGCGCTGATTCCAGGCAAAGGGCTCTCAGTCAACTCTTTTGCGTTTCCCACTTGGGCTTCAGTGCTAAAAACTGAGCCTGTTTCAGCATAACTCACAGTTATCTCTTTCAGATCACCCGTAACGTGTTCCCATTTAAAAATCCCTTTGTACTGCAGGAGCTACGTGACGCAGTAGCTATGGACAGGTGTGGCACCCAAATGAATCTAATAATGTGGAGGAAGGAGGGACAGAGAAACTTCTAAAAGGCCCCATTAAACCCTCCCTATGCACGAGAGCCCTCCACCAGGTGGGTTGATCGGTGATAGGTGACACCATCCACACGCTGCCAGAGAGCTCCTCGGCTCCATTCGAGGAACCAGGCAAGACGTGACTCACGCAGCTCGCTTGCAACGAAGGAGGACCATCTGCTAGTCATGAGCAGATGACAAATTCACTGCATTGCGTCTTGTCGCTACTTCCAAATTTGTAAGTAAACACATTTTGTAACCTCTCTCAGAATACTTGAGAGCTTCGATAATGGAAAAGTTTAAATTTATGTAACGCGCCGAGCGGGGAGGTGGGTATAGGGGGGGGTGGAGGATGTTTTATTCTGAATGGAGACCGAAAGCATCCGCTCGGTGCCAGCTCCTACCGCCTCCTGCCCGCGCGGCGATGCGAGGCGGTGTGGGCGGGCGCGGGGTGTGGGGCGGCGGCGCCTGCGCTCCCCCGGGCGGCCGCGGTGCCGAGGTGCAGCCCCGACATCTGCCGGCCCCGGCTGCGGCACAGCCACCTTCATCCGTACCTCGGGACGCGAGCCTCCAGTGAATGGAAAATCGCCGGGATTTCAATTCTGGAAGCTCTACGCTGAACGCAGAAGGGCCAAACTCGCAGGACTATCCTCGCCCTACGTGAGTCCAGCCTTCAGTGCTCCCGACTGGATGTTCTCAGCTGTCTTTTCCAACTTTAATGGTTCTATGATTTTATGCTTCTAGACATACTAGCCTCCACTGAAGGTAACATGACTGCTTTTGGAGACGGTCAGTTCTTTTCCAGACAATCTCAAGTACTTCACTCTGAGTTGCTGCTACACAAATCAGACCTACAGAGTGGCAAAGGAATAACTATGCTGGCTCTGAAAACAGGGTAACAGTGAGCCTTGTATTTACACTATCCGTGTAGAATCACAGAATCATTAAGGTTGGAAAAGACCTCTAAGATCATGTAGTCCAGCCATTAGCCCATCACTACCATGCCCAGTAACCATGTCCCTCATGTTAGCCAACTCAGGGATGCTCTCTGTTACTATTTTGTTTGTATTCCACAATGTGTCTGCCTTCCTGACTTGGGCAGCTTTCAGCACCTCTTTTTCTTTTGGGTTTCGTGAATATTGATCTTCCAAATACTCAAGGTGATAGAAGATGTCCTGTTCTGTCCTTGGCCTCTTCAGTGGTCACTCACAGTTGAGTGAATAGAACAGCTAAAGGTGGAAGAAGAAAGACAGAGGCCAGCAAGAAACCTCTGCAGACTCACTTGTGAAATCACAAGCAGTGTATAGACCTAAGGAAAGCAGTGGGCTCTTGCTGACAAGGTACACATGAAGCCATCATCCTTACTTGGTGGTCCATTGGCTTCTGTGTCTTCTTTGTGTCTTCCTTCTGGACATGATCATCATCCCCTGCCCTTCTTCCTAAGGACTTTTGCACCTACTTCTTTGTCTTTTGTCTCTTGATGTAACCTGTACAACCTCTCTTACAAGCACAAAATCCAAATCCCTCTTCCTGTCCCTGGTGATTACAGCTCTGTTTCCCTGCTCCAATCCATCCAGGAGGCCTCACCCTTTGGTGTTATCCATAAGCCACTGCCCCTTCCAGCTGAAGCCCAGTGTGGTGGGAACAGAACCACTCAGCTAACAGCCTTGGGTCACACTGCATTGCCTCAGGAGCATGCCGCTTGCTGTGTGCATACCCCTGAAAGATATATTTGGGCCAGATTTCTTCTCTCATCTACAGTGATAATGTTTTCCCCCTGCTCCCATTTTTGCAGCTACTCCCATCTCCTTTTCTTTATGGCTTAGACAAACACTACCTCATGCATCTTGAACATTGCTATAAGCATATTTTGCTTATGGGTAGCCTTGGCTCTGTTGCTGATGAAGTCCACGCACCCCTCGCCTGCCATGGACAGGGCTGCCCCCCACCAGCTCAGGCTGCCCAGGGCTCCATCCAACCTGGCCTTGAGTGCCTCCAGGGATGGGGCACCACATCTTCTCTGGGCAGCCTGGGCCAGAGCCTTGCACCCCTCTGAAGAAAGAATTTCCCCTTGACAGCTAATTTAAATCACCCTTCTTGTAGTTTAAAGCCATTCGCTCTTGTCCTATTGCTATGAGACCATGGAAAAAGTCAGCTGTCTTCCAGATTATAAGCTCTTTTTAAGTACTGGAAGGCCACACGGAGGTCTCCCCAAAGCCTTCTCCTCTCAGGTGCCTATTTAATAGATTTCCCAACAAGCTTCTTTGCCTACTCCCTCTCACTTCTCCTCAGGCATGAGACAGGCACACCACAAACACCTGTATGGCCAAACACCTGTATGGCCACTCCCGTGTCCTCTGTCAAAACCATCATCACAAACCTCTGGGATGCTCCTAGAAAACCTTTACTGCAGTCAGCCCATGTGCTGAGCTCATTTCTGATCTCTCAGGTGCTGCTGTTCCATTATTTCCTTGTACTTTCCCTTCTCTTTGCCTACTCAGTCATCTTCCTCTGCCTCTGCTTTAGAGCTGAGCTCTCTGGGACAGGGACCATCTTTTTTACTCAGTCATTCAATACTTGATCTGGAGATGTCCTACTTCTTGATTAAGATTCCTATGAGCGATGGTGATATGAATAGTAAATCATTAGGATTGACTCTCTCTGTTGTACTATCACTCCAGGCATTCGCTGCAGCTCCTGTTAGTAATTCATCTCTAACTTTGCCTCAGCACCGCAGTTCAGAAGGTAGAAAACGAGTAATGCTACTCAGCTGCAGTCAGGGCTGCCACTGAAAACACTGGTAGATAACCTATAGAAATAAGTGTCATAATTTCCTACTTCATAATGAAGATGTTGGTTTCTCTAGACTTAAATTTTTAACCCATTTTATTCAAATTTAACATAATGTAGCCATTTAACTTTCGTTTTATTCCAGCTGCTAACCCCTCACCTAGTTCAAATGATTCATCCCTACTGCATTCACTGCCCAGGAATGTTGGCTTTCAACAAACTACAGCAAATAATGTAAAATAAACACCAGTGTGCTTTCATCTCACAACAATCTGGGTTAAGTACATATTTCACACACTGCACCACAGGATATGTTAAATTAAAATCAGAACCACCAGATTTAAAAATCCAATGCCAATTCAAACCATTGCTGATTTATTTCTGTATTCACTTATATTTAATAGTGGGCATGACTAACAACCATTGCTTTTTAACCCTGAAATGTGCAATTTGACAACTTTTTTCTCCATTGGCTGAGTTTCTTTGGAACTACTCTTAGTAAATATCCTTCTTATTTTTGTCAAGTATACCGATCTCTTTGAACAAAACAGAGAGCCTATAACTAGTCATGTCTCCATGTTTCTTTTATTTTAGTGTTCTACGTTTTCAAAATTACTTCCAATCACACTCCTGGAATGGCTTACTTGAAATGACAAATACATTTTTAAATGTCTGCTGCTTCATGCTGCCAGAATCAGGAAGTCTGTATCTTGCAAGCATTCATTTTCTAGTGAGAAGATATATGGGGGCTACATGTGAACAAAATAGTGTAAAAAGAGATTGTAGAGACTGGGATCTAACAGGAAAATATGTGTGTACTGAGCAAGACTCAGATCTGCTCTTATTTAATGCACTCGTACTCCTGATTTCTGCAGTGAAATTTTATGAATCTTGCTTCCCATTCCCACAACACTAGGATCATGCTTTGGGTGTTGATCTGTTTTAAAGATAAGCAGATAAAGCATTTTATTGCTTTGAGACTTCAGTGAATACAAGACTAGAAATTTCCCCAGTTTTAAAAACCTTTCCTTCTGTGCCATGCTGCTGTGTACAGACATATACAGAGGAGTCTAAAAGCCAGAAATTGAATTCTGGGCTTAGTAAGAGAAGAATTTTTTTGTACTCCATCTCTTTTCTTTCTCTTTCTAGACAAAGCTATTGCTTTGACTCTGAGGTGTTTGGTTGAGGAGATGAACGAGAAGTTTTGGAAGCTTTGCTGATTTTGACAGCAAGACTCAGCTTTCTCTGTGTTGCCTGGAAGAATCTGCTCTTGTGGGAATGACTAAAGTGTCCTGAGGACAGAAAAAGAAACAGCTTCATTTTAAGAGGTTAATGGTTCCTGGATTCTGAAGGACCCACCACTTGCCAAAATTTCTGCTTGCTTTTCTCCTCTCAGCATTCACGCTGCTGTCAAGCTAGACAACATCTTTCCCTCACCAAGGAAAAACATTGACCTTTACTGGTGTTGACAAATACAGCAGAAGACAAATCCAGATACAAATATTTTCATCCATTGCCACAGAAACTCCCTGAGAGCCATAGAGCCTGGTCAGGTCAGCTGAAATTTGAACGCAGTCCGTTGGCTGAGAATGGATGGAAAACCTTTCTCTCCCTAACAAAGCAGCTTCGTGTGCTCTTCTACCCAGCTCAGGAGGAGAACATCTCTATTCCTGCAGCCCTGCTTTATTTCTCTTTTAGGTCAGCTTTTGTATGAGGAGAAAGGCAATGAAGCTTACAAGTGGTTGGAGGAGGTGGTGAAAAGTAGAGCAGAGGAGCTGTTTTAAAAAGCTGTGCAGGTCAGGCACATTATTGTTGCTGAGGCTTTTGAGAGACAACTGAATATTTGTATCCCCAGAATTAGAACTGCTTTCTTATAGCTCTACGGCTGTAATTGAAGTTTAGAGCTCAGTTCAATAGCCAGCATCACCATGACTGGTATCAGTAAGAAAAAGAGGACAAATAAGATAGTAGTTTTTCTGCTTTTGAAATTAAAAAATGATGAATGCCAGGATCTTCAAAATTTCAAGAAATTTCAGCCCAAGGGATTTTCTCAGTTGGCTTCAATTGGTTTTTGGATCCCATCCGTAGAGAACACTTTTAGAGCAAAATGTAATAACAAGCAAGAAGAACACTAAATCCCCATAGCCACTGTACTACAGAATTGTATCAAGCTGCATTCCTTTGCAGGTCTATATACTCAATTGGGATAGCATTTCAGATTCTTTTAACCACTTAAACCCTTGTTCTCTAATATCCAGTTTGGCCTATACTGCAGGTTAGGGAAGTGCTAGGGCAGGCTTGAGCTAGGAGATGCAGAGCAGAGGTAAGTACATCGTGGTGAAAGGAGAAGGCCATGTTTCAAGTAACACTTCTCTTTGCCACTGCTTCCTAGTAAATCATAGAATGGCTTGGATTGAAAGGGACTTTAAAGATGACGTAGTTTCACTCCCTGCCATTGTCAGGAGCAACTCTCACCAGGTCAGGCTGCCCAAAATCCGAATCATGGTCTGTTCATGGGCCTGCCCATTGCAGAGCTGAAAACTAAACAAAGCAACAAGAACAAAAAATTAGTTTGTCAAAACCAAAGAGTTTTGTCAAAGAGATCATTTTGTAAAACAAATTTATCGAGAGAACTCAGTGAAGGCTGTTGGTTTTGTTACAGGTGATTTAGGTGAATTTATTTTCACCTCATAGGAAATTTGGAAGAAAAATTGAGTACTTCTGTTCTGAGAAAAAATGATTTTTCAAAGCCAGTGCTTTCCAATTAGACCAAATATATCTGACTCTCACCCATCCCTCATTCTCAGGAACCCATACCATTTGCTGTGGTTTTCTGTAGCTGAGGTTTGGGTGCTTGGTGGAAGAGTAACCAAGGAAAAGCACTGTGCTGGCAGGGCAATAGAATTGTTGGCTAGTGGCTAGGAGTAGCTGAGCTTGAGAATTACCAATGGATGCTTGCAAGTTGGCAGCATGGCTGGAAAGCATCCAGGATCTCAGAGTGCCCAGAATTTACAGGCCTGCCCAGGAAATAGCCTACTTTAACAGCTCTGGGACACCCGGGAGGCCTTTTTTGGTTAGGTGTAAACCTTTGCTCACACGCACACGCCCCACCTTAAGCAGCAATCGAGTCATTCTCAAAGAATGTCTTAAAAAAAAACGATTTAACAGCTTTACATAATGTTACAGGAGATTAAAATTTTCTGCCTTCCATTTCTTAAAGCTACTGGCTCACAAGATAGCAAGTTGAAGCAATGAAATGTCGTATATAGCTGTACTTGCTGCCTCCAACCAGAGGGAGTAGCCTGGTACCTTGTTGTGCCCTTTCTTGGGTCAAGAGAGGAAAGAAAAGTGAGATAATCTTGGCTTAAGCTGCAGAGTGTCCCCTTGCATTTTTCAGACAAGAGCAAAATGATACATTTGGGATCACTTTACCTCCTGTTAAATAATGGATGCCTTCCAAACATGTGTTCAACATCAAAAGTATGTCCTCTTCAGGTGGAATTTGGAGATTCCCTTCATTTCTCCAGTATTTGTGAAAACAAACAAACAAAACCAGATTAGAAGTAAGGAATGGCTCTAAATAGTGCCAATGTGGTATCACCTGCTTGACTTGAAGGGCTGTCTTGTTTTTCAAACAAACTGAAAAGTTTGCTCACACTCATAAGAATTAATTAAACATTGGTATTTTAAGGCTATCTGTTCTGAAGGAAAAATAGTGCCATTAGCAACAGGCAGAAGCAGCTGTTAGAAACAGTCTTTATAAAACTGCACTGGGAGTAAAAATCTCAACTTCGCAATGAGAGATGAAGAAGAACAGAAGATGGGGCAGGTCAGCTGACATCTGCAAAGCCTGACCATGTCTGCCAGCCTGTCTAGCCAGTGGGCTCACCAAGAAGAGGCTTTCTGGGGACCTCTGCTCGATTGTGATTCTTGACAAAATCTCCACTTTCTTCTCCTATTAGTATAACAAAAAATGTAGGCTTTGTTGTGAGACACTATTCTACACTGCAGCTCTTTGCCTTCTTCCAGTCCATGACACCCCAAACTGCAGCAGGGATGTAGCTCTAATAACCACTCACAGACAAGCTGCTAGCATCCTCAGATGGAAAAAGGATGTAAAGCAGAAATAGTATCTCAGAACAAAAGAAAAGGCTTTTCTGAATTTTTCTCTCTTCTCAAGTATTTGATGAAAATGTACCAAGAAGCAAAAAGGGACTAAAAGAGAAAACGACAGTGTATGGGGCTTTCTGTCAGGCTGTGACTATGAAAGATGAAAAAGGAAAGAAAGAGACTAAAGAAAGGGAAGAAATACTAAGAAAATGAATAAAGGGAGGAAATAGCCAAGATGTGAAAAGAAAGTAAGAGACAAAATGGCTGAGAAAAGGAGAAGAAATTTTGAAGGAAACATGAGGCTGCAAAATAGTAGTTGTACATGTCTCTAGTGGAAAATGCTCATTATGGGGCACTTACAAGCAAATATGACATTAAAAATTACACAATAGCAGATAAGTAAAGGCTGTGGGTAGGTCTGGATAGTTCTCCTCCAAATAAGGCTGCCAAAAGTCAGCGTTCCCTTATTGGAGCTATTGTGAAGCTAAAGTTCACTTGTACTGAAATGTTTCCTTACTTTGTATCTTAGCCTGATAAGTGATTTGTTCCACTGGGAGAAAACCTTTTATCACCACAGCCCATGTGTGTTTTGTTGGCACAGTATCTGAAGTCCAATTATTCAATATACTTTTTCAGCTGGTGGGTATTTGTTTGAATTTTTAACAAAGGCGGGGTAAAGCAGTGTTTTTGAAAAATTCTGTTTTCCACTTTCTCCCTGTCTGGGCCTTGGCTCTTGTCTTGCTACTTTCTCTCTCTGTCTGCAGCCAAATCCACTCCCTGAGGCACCAAAGCTCTACAACCCTTAAATAAAAACCTTTTGAGTGTTTGCAATACTCTACACATCCACATGCATCCTGTTACTTCCACTGGCCATTCCGTCTGCAGAGCGCTGATGTGCTCTGGGCAGGCAGAGGAATATCTGTTCTCACAAAGGTACCGCTAAAGGGACCAAGCATGTAGCAAAGACAGCACAGCGACCACAGCAGTGCGCCTGGGCCTCCAAGTGGTATTGCAACCACTGCTTGGAACGGCCTTGACAACAGTCTCTTGTTAAATCCGTCCTCTTCTTGATTTTGCATGTTGGGTGGTAATCAGAGCTGTAATCTGTGATTTAGTGGGTGGCCACCCTGTCCATGGCAGCGGGGTTGGAACCAGGTGATCTCTAAGATCCTTTCCAACTGAAGCCATTCTGTGATTCGGTCATTCTCTCTTTCAGTCTTTCTACCTTGCAAGCATCTCCCAACCACACAGTTTAACAAAGAGGAGTTCTGTTACAACTAAAGCTACCTGGAAATGGCATAGAACTTCTCCAAAAGTCTTGCTGTTTTCAATATAGCTTTTTTTTTCTTCCCAACTCTGCTTACACAGTATTTTGTAGGACATTTTTCTCTTCGGTTCTCAGTGACACAGGCTTTACATTTTAAAAAAAGTTACCCCCTTCTTTGCTGTGCATATGTATGTTCTGTTTAACATGCCTACTATGAGGAAAAGTTCTAACATTTATGCTAATAGTACATTCCTTTTTTGCCTTTTGACCAGTGGTGCTACAGAAGTTAGGCAATGGCTAGTCAATCTGTAAACATTATACATCCTCATAAGAGATGCTGGTAACAGCAGCTATAAATCACAGACTCAGTAAAAGCTGGTGACAGTCTACATTCCATATAAACAAACATGTTGGTACCCCCCAGCACCCTCTTCATTTAACAATGTCTGAAACAATCAAAACCATCTCCCAGACCACTGACCACACGCCTTGAGATGCACCCATAGGGATTTCCTTGGAGACGAGTTGCAGCACATTGGAGTGCTGCTTGGCTGCAGCTCTACTAAGAATCAGAGTAAAAGAAAAGAGAAAACAGTCATATGACCCCCCCCCCCCTCCCTTCCCCCCCCAAAAAAAGACAAAAAAAAAAGAAAAAAAGAAAAAAAAGAAAAATTGTGGCTCTGGGTAGAAACTTGGACCCCAAACTTCTTTTGTATATAGAACTTACCGTAAAGTCCAACCTCCATTTCCCACCAAGGCAATGATCTTGTTGGTTGTTCCCAGGAATAAAAACAACACAGGATAAATAAACAGGTCTACCCCCAAAAAAACATGTCTCTGAGGATCAGCATCAAACCAGTATCCTCCTGGAAACAAACTAGTAAGCTGCTGTCTCTTCTGCTGGGATGAGGGAATTATTGCATGTAGCCACTAGGAAGAACTGGGTTTGTCAGTGCTGAGCTGGGTAGCTGAGATTTGGCAGTGCAGACCTGCTTCCCATTCATTTGCAAAGATCCTCAGGTCTAAATAAAAAAAAAACATCCATGAGAGGAAGAGTGACATAAGGTCAGTCTGACTTCCAAGGTAATATCCCTTCCCACTTCCTGAGCTAGCACTGCTCCCCAAGTGAGGTGGCTGAAAACTGAAGGGAATTTTGCCATTTGAAACTGTTTACATTTCAAACAAAAGGACTCTAACTATGGCAGTGATGGAAAATACCTTGTGTGGTATTCTGAGACTTCATTTGAAAGTTGTTTTACCTTAATGCACAGCTTTTCATTTTTTCCATTGATTACAACCCTGAGAAGAGCAGCAGTGCTCAGTCGTGTGCCCATGGGCGGCTCCTCTGAAGTTGCTCACTGTAGTTATGCATTTCGATGCAGGCGTGCTGCAGTCGTCTCAGGAGTGAGAAGCTTCAGTGCATGCTAGGCAAGTGGCCAGCAGGTGCTGTGCGGTAATGGGGTGATGGCATTGCCCTGCCATCCGTCTGTCCTTCCGATCTGCTTTCAGCTAGAGGGCACTGTGAAATCGTTGTGCTTCTCAGTGTACAACTTGCCGCAAAATTTGCACAAACCGGGAGAAAAAAAACAGGAAGAAGCTCAGCTACAACTCCTGTAAAAGCTCTGATTTCAGCACAACTTTCTACCTGCTGGCTGCCCCCTGACATTGCAATCCCTCTTTTTAGTAATAGCATTTGAAAAGCATGCATTGGAAAAGATGGAAAAGATTACTTGAATGCACGTTGCTATCACTTTCTACCTATATCCAGTAATGATCTTCAAAACCTGGCTTAAAAACCACCTTAAAAACAGTTTTCTGACAACATTGCTTAACATAAACCTAAGGTACTGAGAACATGCCGACTTCAAGCTTTGAAATAACCTTTGAAAGTAGTTCAAGAAGGTTATTTTCTGCCATCAGATGGCACGTTATCCTGCCATGATATTTGCCTTCTCTCCACGTGTGGCACACTGTGATTAAGAAGTGCGTTATCTTCTGTTCATAATCACTTGTAAAGGTCTTGATTATCTGTGACGCTTCTCCAGCCACCCCTCCTGTTCTCTGCCAGCCTGTCATTGAGCTTTACACTCAGTTTAACGTTCTTCAGCCAAATATGAATGTATGGAACAGTGTAGTATCTGTTCCAGACACATCCACTGAATGCTGAGACAAAATGTTATGAGGGCGGCTCTGAAAGTCATGCCTCCTTTTTTGTATGTTGGCCCACAAAATCAGAGGCAGATGTTGGTGGTATGGCAGTAGAGGTTGAGCCATCTCATCAATATCCTGTTCCATTTTGCTGCCATGTGACAGATGGCAGTGGAGGGGCACTATGACATAATGTCATCTGCCATGGATGTGCATATGAAGCAAAGGTGTGACAGTGAATTCCTGCTTGTGGAAAAAAATGGCACCTTTGACATTCATCGATGCTTGCTGAATGTTTATGGACACCAAGCAGTGGATGTGAGCACACTGAGGTGGTCCATGGTGTATTTCAGCAGTGCTGACAGCAACAGCAGGTCACCTCCACAGGTGCAGATGTTTACAAGCACAGCATGCAGGCTATTGTTCATTGCTGGTAAAATGCATAGAACCAGTGGTGGAGACTACACTGACAAATAGTGTTGTGTAGCTGAGAATTTGCTTTATCAAATAGTGCTGTTGTGTTCTTCATATTTCTTGCAATTTCCATTAAAATAAGTAGGAAGCATTACTTTTGGAGCAACCTAAATGTAAGTATTTCTAAAATCTCATGCTATATTCTGTTAGAATCCCTCCACTCACAAGTTTATGAAAAATTTGCACTTCAAGCCAGGAGTGATGGCAATTGCCATCAACTGCTCTGGGCTCCTGCATAACATCTTCAGTATTCCATCCACTCCATCCCCTAACATCTCTAAGAGAATTACTGTTCCCTCTTGTGTGAATGAGCTATACTGAGCAGAGCAGTTTCTGTTTAAGGTAAGAGTATTCCTTTAGGAAAAAAAAAAAAAAAAAATCAGCCTTATTTACAATAATAATTACTCCTTTCAATATCAAATACTTTTTCTTTAATTAAGAGCTAATAGATTACAATTAAACCATCTGTGAACTTCATCAGTAAACTACATAAATGGAACTTCACCAGTGGAACTTGGTGAAGCATATTTTTCCACATGTCCAAGGTTTGTTGTGCATTCTCCTTGAACTCTCCCTGACTGGTCATATTCACTTTGAAGAGAGTTCCAAAACAGACATGGTGCTCCAGAAATGGTCTTTGAGCCTGGCTCAGTCCGGGTATTTTAAATACAGGTGCCTATTGCTGAGGCTATCCCAAGGGCCAAACCCCCTGGAAATGTGTAGCAAAACATCCCTGTGTTATCCACAAAGAACCATGTTAGGGCACGGAAGATGTGTATCATTTATTTGAATCTCAATGAGGAATTGGGCTAAAAGCTCTGGGGACAAGAATAAGGGAAGAGCCTTCTTTTGAGGACATTTATTTCTAAACAGCATTGATACAGTTATCTGCTTAGGAAGCAGGGTTTTGAATGCATATTTTCACTGCATTAAGAAGTTGCAGTTCGGGGTCAGGGCCCCACTGTGCTGGACATTACAAATCCAAAACCTGTAGCTCTTTCGTGCCATGTGAACAATTTCTGTATTTTTATTTGCAACAAAATCTGAGTGCACATAGAGCTTTTGTTTACAGTTTGTTTCAGTCAATCTGGTTCTTTTCTGTTTCTGGTTTTTTGTTTTTTTTTTTTTAATCAGCACCCTATTTCCTTTCCTCATACTACAGGTGTGTTTCTAGTGGTTCAAGAAGATCCTAAGCTAAGTCAACCTGGCTTGTATGTAGTAAAAAGCAATAGCAAAGACATCTTGTTTTCTGAATCATTTCATTCCTGACCTATAATAAAAAGAAAAATACAAATATTGGTATAACAAACAAAACAAAGAGAATCAGGAGCTTTCTATAGAGAGTATTAAAAATAATGATTTAGCAGATCATTAGAATTTGCTTTTCTCCTTAATTCTAAGTCACACCTTCACTAGCCATGCCTGACAGGTAAAAATATTCAGTAAAGAAACAGGGATTAAACTCAATAGGAAGCAGTTGTTGAATACTTTTCAATAGAGCAGCTTTGTGAAAGCAGAGACTTTATTCATTGTTTTCACTGTGGAAAAACTGTACTGGGATGTGGATGAGGAAAAATTTGATACATGCTGTTACTCTTCACTCATTCTTCACTTATTCTCTAAATAATAGTTGAGTTGAATTCAAGACATGTCACTCAACTCTGAAGTTGTTTAGAAATAACTTTTAAAGAGTGAAGGAGATGGCATCCATCTGAGGTTTCCCATCTCAGAATCTGTCCCATTAAAGAGATGGGGGAAGTTGTAGCAGAACTTAATTGCTATCAAACATGGTGGATTTTGTTTCAGTTCCTCCCTGGAAAGAAAAATATAGTCTATGCTGTGTCAAAAAATGATGGAGCAAGATGCAGAGGCAGGAAGACTGGATCCTGGTGGCTTCTCTTCTATAGCTGGCTCGAGGTGTGGCTGTTCTTTGTGATTTAGCAGAAGGATAGTGCCGTGTTTAAAGTACCAGCACAGAAATCGGGAGAAACCAATTCTATTTCAGGCTCTGACACCAACTTTCTCTGTGACACTGAACAAATCAGAATAAGAAAGCAGAAAGGTAGTGAGATAAATTCATTACAGTTGGTGCTCAGACAGTACAGCATTCTGACTTTAGAAACAGTGTGATTTAAAAACAAAACAAAACAAAAACCTATGCAGTTTTTAATTGAAACATAAAATCATAATTTCCCCTGTTACCTAGAAATTTTCTCCAAATTACAGCTTGGATGATTTTCTTTTTGGTAAAAACAAAATTAAATCCTTTAATAACAAAAATTCCTGTTTAAAGAGAAAAAATAATATGTGTATGTTATTACAGCCTTTCAGAAATGAAGCCCATCTGCAATCTGTTCTCTAATCTCATTCCACTGAGCTCATGTGAGCTCAGACCCTCAGTGAGAGAGAAGGGAAGGAGTTAGAGGAAAATGAAAGAAAGGCTCAGCAGATAAAAAACCCAATAGCAATACTCAGTGAAATGTGTGGAAAACAGCAAGTGCAAATGTGAAGCATGAGTTAGGAAAAGGCACTAAGTTCATTTTGCCCAATCTGGAGGGATAGCTGGTTATCAATTCAAAGCTGAATGTGAGGGTTCAAAAAGCTTGGTCTTCTCAGAAAGCGCTCTGTGCACCAGAAATTAGAAGGCCACTTCTGCCAGCCCAAATCTTAGAACCATTTACTCACGCTGCGGAGAAATACAGAAGTATCTGCCAACCTCCCAAGCACCATCTGGACCAAAGCTTATGGCATCTCTTACAGAATTCAGAAATAATATTGTAATTTTTCCTCTTTTTGACTGGAGGGGAAGATGACCTGAAATTGTAAAGGATTGAGTAGTGAATTATTTAAAGCATAGAAGGAAAAATCCCACCTTCTAAACCCTTAGTGCTTCCAGCAAGAGGAAAGATGCATCCAAATTGTGAGAACTACAGGGAAAACAACAGTGATTTCTAAGGTCAAAACCTCTTCCTTTGTGCTGTATGATGTATATATTTTTGATCAATGAATGTGTGTCTATATACATATATATAGATATACATATACATATACAGATATAGATATACATATATACATATACAGAGAGAGAAAACAAGACTGAGAAAGATCATCTTTGCTCAGAAAAGTTAAATTACAAGAGAACTTTGGAACCACAGAAGGTAAATAACATAGTTCTTGTAATCACGTAATTCATGATAGATATTAAAGGACATGTTCTGTAGAATTGGCTTCTATTTTGGCAATGAAATAAGTTAAGTTAGAGGAGAAGCAGCAGCTCTGCTTCTCTAAGACAGCACTGGCACCTCAATGGACACAATGGCCATGGAGAGATTACTTGTTATATAAGTTCAGCTGGGAATGCCAGCATTATTCCTGGTGCACTGCAGAATACAAAATGTAAGTACTTCTCACTAAAAAGAGTTTTGATGTGAAGGTCCAACCCAGAGTCTCCAGAAAGGGGGAAGGCCAACTGTGTTCTGGCTGCATTAAAAAAGGGGTGGCCAGCAGGGAGAGGGAGGTGATTGTCCCCCTCTACTCAGCTCTTGTGAGGCCCCATCTGGAGCACTATGTCCAGGTCTGGGGCCCCCAGTACAGGAAGGACATGGAGCTCTTGGAGCGGGGCCAGAGGAGGGCACTAAGATGATCAGAGGGCTGGAGCACCTCTCCTATGAAGAAGGGTTGAGGGAACTGGGCTTGTTTAGCTTGGGGCAGAGAAGGCTCTGAGAAGAGCTCGTGGCCTTCCAATACTTGAAGGGAGTATTTAAACAGGAGGGGGAATGGCTGCTTACAAGGGTGGATAGTGATAGGACAAGGGGGAATGGTTTTAAACTGAGACAGGGAGGTTTAGTTTAGATATTAGGAGGAAGTTTTTTACAGAGGGTGGTGATGCACTGGAACAGGTTGCCCAAGGAGGCTGTGGATGCCCCATTCCTGGCGGCATTTGAGGCCAGGCTGGATGTGGCTCTGGGCAGCCTGGTCTGCTGGTTGGAGACCCTGCACGTAGAGGGGGGGTTGAAACTACATGATCATTGTGGTCCTTTTCAACCCAGGTCATTCTGTGATTCTGTGATTCTATGATTCTGTGATTCTATGAAAACAGTGGAAGGTCTTTGAAGTCAGCCACAAGAATGCAAGATTTCTGTTTTCCAAAAAGGTCTTACATTTTCATGATTAAAAGTGAACTAGACTCTCAGGATTGTCAGTCTCACTGAAAGTCAACTTAGAAACATCTCTTCAGTTTTTTCTCTTGAAAATGCTGTGCTGAGGGATCTACCACAGGCAACCCACCCTGTGGAAAATATACTGAGGAAATAGCAGGCTCCTTGAATGTCACTGGATTTAGAAAGCAGATCTACTAGCCACAGTGTCCCCAGCTTCCTGCTTACAAACTACTTCAGCATTGACTCAGTAGGAATAACACCATCCACTGAATCACCCACCCATCTGCAGCACCTGCTTCTTCCTTAGCTCTTACGCCTTCCCTGGAATGACTCAGTTTAGCCCTTCTTAGCCTGTGAGGTGGAAGAACACCATACCTTAAGACACGCAAGACCCCCTACTAATCATCATCCTTCTGCAGTCTGGGACACGATAATCCTATGTCCACTCCCTGTGACTCCACACAGTTGGGGGTTGTTTTGTAAGTTTTCCAACCCTGCCTATCTGGAACACTTTCCTGCCGAGACACTGACTCACTTCCTCTTTAGGAAGCTCACCCGAAATCCTTTTCACTTTAGCTTATAAACTATTATTAACTCCATCTGTAAAGCAAAACTTTACTCATCAGAAAAGCTAGATGGGAATTTTCCAGTGATACACGTTTTTTATTGGAAGATGTTGATCTGTCAAAACAGAAATTTTATTTAGAAACACAGCAGTTTTGCCTAAGTTTTCATCAGAAAAATTACTTGTGTACAGAGTTCAATTTCTTGTTAAAAACAAAGGAAGAGAACAGCTCAGCTTAGCCAAGACACTAATATTTAAATCACTGACACAGGAGAATTGGACTTTTTGGCAAGATAAGGACCTGAGCCTGGTTTCCCTGTCCTACACACTGCCATAACAATCATGATCTCTTAAGATGAAGCCAGTTTGTGGGTTCTCCTTGATGCTGTTTTATCAAGTCACTCACTCAAAGCCTTGATCCTCAGAGCTTCTCCACTTCACATCAGTGCTTAATCTTTAGGCAACTGGTGGCTCTGGAAACATATCACCTTTTTCTCATTTTCATGGAATCATAGATTGTGTCAGTAGGGATCTTTAAAGATCATCTAGTCCATCCTCCTGCCACAGGCAGGGTCATCTTTCATTAGATTATGTCCACAATATCAGATTCATCTCTTCTGAGAAAGTTCAAATCTTCTCAAGTTCTTTACTCTGAGGAGCAGAATATTTTAAAATCTTGCATGAATCAACAAACAGATCAGTTTTGATTACTGCTTACTAACCTTGCTGTACAAGCAGAAGGTCACTCTGTTCACCTTGCAAATACACAAGTTGTAAGGAATGTGCTGTGTTTTTCTTGCTGGTGGGAAATTTTTTGATATTGCACCTCCATCAGAAAAGGCACGCTTCAGTCAAAGTGTTTCCTCTGGAAAGCTTCATATTTATTAAATTTCTGAGTTAAGCATTGTTTTTCCACAGCTGATGGGCACTCTTTGTTTGGTAGAACTTAGACACAATCACGCATTTGGATTTTGCTACAGATAAAACCTGTATCATTACCCATCTGTCTATGTTTTTTCATGAACTTAAGAAACAAGACGTAATTAACAAGTGTGGCTCTTTTTTCTTCATTTTCCACCCAAAGTTCAGAATGTATTTCTAACATTTCTTTGACATTTAAATAGGTATTCAGTAGCTTACACTGCTGCTGTATTTCCATCTCTTTGAAGACATGCATTACTGCAATATGTGGAATGCCTGATGATAATCTGAACTATATAACTATTTTGTATTCCTATATTATTGATCAGTAGCAATTATGTGACTAATGAAATCATACCATTCATTTTAGTTTTGTAATCTGTTATTTATCAAGTGTTGAGCACTGTTCCTTACCTCATTCTAGGAATCTTAGATACTTATGGGTTGCATCCTACTTGATATTCAAGAAGTTCTGGCACTGCTTACTAGTCTCTCAAAGGCAAGTATGTGGTGTCCACTATGGCTGCAAGCATCCATTCAATCTAAAACATCAAGCAGGATAGTTTTCATCTCTCTGGAGAGCAAAGGCTTTGTTGCTGTTTATGCTGGAAATACTGTATGAGGACACACTTTCTTCCAGTACTGCTTACTTAATTGTGAGACTTCATAGTGAGAAAAGTCTTTCTTCTAAAAGAACTGTATCATTGTAGAGATCTCATTTCTAGGGGAAAAGCTTGTCATCTATTTCTAGAAAATACATTCTTTCAGGGAGGCTTAGTCTTGGCTGTGTTCGCTTCCCACAGGCATGCCATGGACCCATGTTTACTTCTAGAAAAAAAAGGACACAGAAGGGAAATGTCTGTGCAGATGAAAATTTCAACCCAAGAGTGAAGAATCTCAAAGGCTTTTGATTTCAAAGCAGTGGAAAAAAATAATCCAAGCCACTCTGCCTTTTCCACCCCCTGTATTTGTCAGTTGCTCCCCCTTCTCTAGACTGTCAGATTTCACTCCCATTAGACTGTATGAGCATATAAATCTTGCCTGAAATGCTTCACTCACTTAACACCTACCTGCTGGAGCTTAGATTCAGAGAGAGGGGGAAAAAAATCCATCCTAAAATCGTGGCAATTCTTATAAATCACAGTGTTGCTAATCTCTTTTCAAGAGAGTCAAATATAAAGTCATGTTCCTTCTTGTGAAAACATTACTAGCCTGTGGGTGTCAACACAGCCTTCTTTTCCAAGAAATCTGTTGCATCCCACAGTGACTGTAGAGAAATTGCTCTCTGATGACAGTGAAGAGAGGCTGCTAGAAAAACATCGCATGCCAGTTCCATACAACAGCAACCTCAACAAGCTCTTGTTTTTGTAACATCAGCTCTCTTCATTTTCATGAAATGCAGAGCCAGAGTTCACAGATACATTTTAGTGGTTTTGTTTTTACATTGTCATTGTTGTGAGCTCTCCTCTCCACCCCAAAATTACATTTTTCAGCTTTCTTATCCATTCCATGCCAAGAGACACTACCTCACTTCTTTACAGCTCTCTTGAAGACTAGATAGAAACTTCACCCACCTGGTTGCTACTTTACATGGCTTTCTTCACCTTGTCTTCTGACAGTGGGGCTATCTCCTCCTCTGGAATTCACTCACTATCAAGTTATCTGTTTATGGCTGCTGCCTTGGTTTGATAAAGGTCATACCCCCTGATGAAAAGACCATTCTGGGTCCACAGAATCACAGAATCACAGGGTAGGAAGGGACCTCCAGGATCATGAATCTCCAACCCCCCTGCCACAAGCAGGGCCACCAACCTCCCCATTTAATACTAGACCAGGCTGCCCATGGCCCCATCCAACCTGGCCTTGAACACCTCCAAGGACAGGGCATCCACAACTGCTCTGGGCAGCCTGTTCCAGTACCTCACCACTCTCTCTGTAAAGAATTTCCCCCTGACATCCAACCTAAATCTCCCCTCCCTCAACTTCAAACCATTTCCCCTCATCCTGTAGTTATAATGATTTGAGGTTCCTCAAATCATTGCAGAAACCCCACTACTGATGAGATCTTAGGGAGATCCTATCACAACCAACTTCTCAGATTAGTATCTGAAAGGTGTCCATAGAACCCTTGGAAAGAAAGAACTTTTGCCAGGAAGCATTTTTACAACTAAGTGAAGGAAATAAGTCATGCTGAATGAAGAGCAGGTAAAGTCTCAGGCAGTCAACATCCAACATACTACCACAGGACAGCGCTCGTGAAGTACTGTAGTAGCACTTAGAAATCACATGCAACATGTCAGATGTAAGTTCCTCATTATAGGAACAAGAAGATCCTTTGAATTCATGTGCACAATGAGGAGCACCATAAACTGTCATGAGATCCTTCCAGTTCCTACACTGACTGATCTGAATCATTGACTTCTACACTTTGAGTGTGTGTGTATTCAGTTTTTTGTGTACATTCACTCAGGCAGAGGAAGAAGTTCATGTATCCATTTGGTGAGGTGTCTAGAGCCTAGACCACAGCTTTGCCTTTGCTATTTTTCTGTCCAAAGGAATGACTCGGTGTGTACTAAGTTCATATGAAGTCATGGGCTGTCTGAGAAGGCTTCACTCTAGACGACATTTATACTTTCCGATCCTCCTGCTTCCCTCCCAGCAGTTACCCTGCTGCCAGAATGAAATCAAGATAGCACCTTTTTAGACTGCCCTAAATAAGCAATAGCACATACCACAGTCAGTGCTTGTCAGCATATAAATGCACACCTTAGGCATGAACAGGCAAAGCTTCATGCCTCACAGCCCTTAATGGGTGAGTTTCCTGTCTGACAGATGTACGTGTCATGGTATGATACTTCATTACAGCAGTGTTTGTTAAAAAATATACAAACTCTAACTACCAAAAAGAAGGAGAAAGATAAGATCATTTCAAATGCAGCTATTCACATGGAAGTAAGTGTCTGTTCAAGAAGACAAGAGGTAGCAATAAGATGGTTGCACTTAATTCTTTGGTTTGACCTCCAAAGCTACCTTCTCCTTCACAGGTTCAAATTCTCACTTCATTAGAAAGTAGAGATGTCTGATCCTTGAGTACTGACTTCGGTAAAATCTCCATCTTTTCTCCGCCCTTGTTTTTGATTCTCTCTCTCCCACGTTGCAACCTGCACTCCTAAAACTCAGGTAAAATGAGCACAAAAGCTGTCTGTGTGAAGTGGTGAGAATCAATGACTCCATCAGGGACTACCCATGGTGTCAGCATGCCCTACTGCCACAGCTCATCTGACAAACCTCTCACAAATCTCTGATGGTAGAAAAATCTGGCAACATCTGAAAAACATTTTTAGAACCCATCAACACTAAGGCAGAGAAAAGAAATAGAAAGAAAATCATTTATTATTTACACTGCAGCAGAAACTCAAGTCACAATCGGGATGAACTGTATAGTATTAAATGCCGTAACAATATACGCAACACTATTCCAAAGATCTTTCATTTTTACTCTGTTGCTACCTAACAGATTCCTACACTGAGTCCATCCAAACAGATTTTCACCAAGCACTTAAATGGCTGAGCTTTGGCCAAGAAGGCACCATGGAATTACTCATAGTGGCAGGCTAGATGAAATGTAAGCATCACCAATTCATCCAGTTATTTTTCAATAGAGCTTGGGCCAGAAGGGACTTCGTATGTCATTACTCTTGATATTCCAGACATTCTTGTTTTGAGTTTGGTTCTGTGGAAAGAAATAATATTTTGTTTCATTGACAGCAGAGGACAAGTAAAAATTAGCACATTTTATGAGACATAAAAAAGTCCATTAGAAAATGATGTTTGGAGAGAGACGTTTTTTATCCTGCAAGTCAACTCTTCACTGTGTTTCACAATAAAATATTGATGAAAAGAATATGGCTATGCTTACCAAACATTATTTTTCAAGTCTTCTATATGTTTAGAGAGATTTTAAGAGAGTAATGTCAGAATGTGATGGAGAAGTGTATGGGGACAACAGCGGTATTTTAAATTATATTCTTTTTTTCTGGGCTCTATTCATGGAAGGAGTTAACAGTAGCCTCCTGAAAGTTGATTTTGGTAGTGCTTTGTACTTTTGTGTTTCAGTTCACTTATTGCCCCTGTAAAACTATATTCAGCCCAAATTCAAATAGTAAATATAGGCACATCAGAAATTCTAGATTGTTTGAAATATGAATCCAGATCTCAGTTTAGTACATTGGCCAGAACAAAAATCTGGATCTGAATGCCCTCAAATACTAGTGCTTGACTTGTGGGTCTACACATCCTCCCCTGGGGATTCTCTCATTGGAAATGAATTATTATCCAGAGAATGAGGGAAGGACAGTTTCTTCAAATATATTTTAAAAAGGCAGTTGAACAACTTAACATGTTTTCTGCGTACATGTGCATGAGCATCAACCTAAAAGAGATTCGATAAACAGAACTATCCATGAATACAACATCTCTTTACATTTTATTGTAACTTGAGTTAATGTTCTGGGTTATTCGAATTTTTAAGCGAGACTGAGATCAGCTTCCAAGATTCAGCCACTTTTAGTAGCATAGGGATACATAGGGATACAGACTTACCAAATCTGCTGTGAGAGCTGAAGCCTGGGCCAGTTTTTCATCCACAAACTGAGATGAGCATCACTAAAAAAGACTTTGTTCTCTTCGCTCACTTTCTATACAACTTAAGATATAAATATGGGAACACCAGCTTAAAAAAAAAAAAAATCTTTTTAGACAAGCACAGTCTTTTCTGGCATTGGCACTTCCACCTTGATCAGATGCCTTGTCTTACACATTTATATCCTGTTTGCATATTCCAGATATGCACATGAGATGCACAGTCTCCTTACGAATAGGGCTAACTTAGAGATGACCCAGAGACCTGCTCAGCAAAGCATGTGCCCCAGGCAGGGTCTGTGAATGGCTAAATTGGCATCTTAACATGTAGAGAGACACTGCTGCCAACTCCACACAGTATTTCTCTAAGTCACTGTTCCAAAATAAATATCTCCAGCCAAAAAACCCTCCTGGCCTGCAAATATGTTCATGCATACACCTCTGTGCTATAAACGAAGTATCTGTAGTATTGCAAAACCATACTGAAGGAGCCAACTGGAATAGAGCAGAGCTAGCACTGGGAGGTGTCTGAGCTGTTGAATTCAGTGACTACACATATGTCATATCCAAAGGAGCATTACACATTTCACATTATTTGTCATGTTGGTGAGTATGAATTTATCACTTGGTCTTCTGAGACCCAATAGCAAGTATTTGAGGAAGACCGCTTTAATTGCCATATGTGGAAGACAACCATCTGTAATCTCAATTGCAAAGGAAAACAGAGACCTTGTGACATCCACCAACCTCAACAATGAAATATAAAGGACTCAAGATGTCTTGTTTAGTTCCAGTAACAAGGTTTTTGCAGGACATTTTTGCCCAGGCCACATTTTTCAAAACCATGCCAAAGGAAGCAGGGCCAGTCTATGCAATTGATAGTGAATAGTGAAAGGACTGCAAATTATGAGTGCCTTTAGGTACACAATGCAATTCTAATACGATCAGTACGAATATTTTAGAATTTAATATCATGTTGTTTCTGTTTGTTAAATTTCAGTCCTTTTTAATCACTTAAGGAGACAAAAAAGTGACAAAATGCAAAGTACTTAGAGAGCTTTCCATGTTTCCCAGTGAACTAGTAAAAACTGGACTCTATGTCAATTGTGGCAATGAAAAAAAAACAAAGCATCAAATTTGGGCTTTCATCGTGAGAATCAATTTATACTGAGAATTGACCAGACAAATGCAAACAGTCTGAATTCTGCTCCTTGGTACATATGCATTCAGCTTTATTTCATCAGAATACATGAGATATTACATAAAAGTAGCCTGAAAAACTGAAACAATCTTTAGTTTCCCCAATTAACAGCAGTACTAGAGTAGCTAGCAGTCCTGAAATGCCATGCAACATTTCCAAAGCACTATATCAAACCGTTATTGCACAGAATTAAATGTTACCATCATTTTCCTCTAGATTTTGAAATCTGGAGAGGCTGGCAAAGAAAGCACAAAAGAAGGTTAGATGGACCCTCATTGGTCTATTATTTTCCTGAGGAGATAATTCTCTCTATGCCTAAAAGACATCTGTCTGATCCAGTATCAAAAATCTCCAGCAATAAGATATCTCTTAGGGACCACTGTAAGGTCCCATATGCCTAAAAGAATATGACATTACAGCAAAATATGAGAGGCAGCACCTGGCCATGTAAGATATGAGCATCCCTCCTAAAAACAATCAATACTTGCAGATGAACTTTGCAGACAGAAGATACTCCCCCTAGAGCATCAGGATCTCACTTTCAGCTGTTGTTGGCTTTCCCTGAAGCCTGAAGTTTGCTGCTGTTTGCCTTTGTGAAGTCTCCGTGTCCAGGCTTTCCCTTCACTTAGCTGTCAGAGGAGCAAAGGTCACCTTTCTCCTTGGATCTCTTGGCTGAAAGACTTGCAAACAATCTGGGATGTGCCTGAGATTTCTTCCCCATTTGGTACCCAGGTCCTTTGACACCTGAGATGCTGTGCTGTCCTCTGAGCCCTCAAGGCCAAGTCTGCTCTGAGGCATTTTATCTGACACTGATATCCAATCTGGAGAGCCCTTGGTGGAGTGCCTTGATAGAGCTGCCAAATGCTCCTGTTTTCTCATCTCCTTTTAGAGATCCTCCTCAAAAGAAAGCATTCTTTTGCTTGCAGCTAGTCAAAAAGCAGTAGTTCTTTCTATCTTTACCTAAGGATGGGAGCAAAGAGCTCTTTACCTCTCAAGCTCTGTGTCATTTATGGTTTTAAATATCAAACTCTAATTTAGGAAAATGAAAGACATAGGAATTGTTCACAACAGTCAAGAGGGATAGATTGTCACATCAGACAGTCTTGGCAAAAGTTTTGAATTTTCCATGCATTTGTACGTTTTATGTGGTGCAGCAGACTTGCTGCACAAACCAGAAAAAACAAATTGGCCTAGATTGGAAAAATATCGTGTACTTCAAGATATTTGTCTAGGCTCACCAAGTTCATTTTTGGTTTTACTTTAAAATTCTACAAGGATGCAGAACTAACCACACACCAACTATTTCAGAAGAGGCAATATGTTATTGTGTTAAACCTGTAACCTGGGCCTGCTCACCATAATAGTCTTTCCTTGGAGGAGCCATCTTTTATTATCATCTTTGGGAACTCATTTTTGCTGTGCACAAATCTTATCCTCAACATTGCATTTTCTATGCAATTTTTAGGAAGCTAGAAATAAGTTATATTTCTAGCCACTTTTGCACAATATATAACTCATATATACATAGATGCTTATACATATATATAAAATGCAGCAAAATACTAAAGTAAGTGAAAAATGCCAACACATAAATAAATGAGATAATGCTTTCAATTGAGGATTTTTTTTCTGTCACTGTATCAGAATACGAGTACAGGTATAATTTTAATACTCTTCCAGATTTTTTTCCCCCACATTTTATACATGACCAACTAAGTATTCCATTACAGAGGAAGAAACTGTTCTATTTTTCTTCCCAGCACAGCCTCTTTATTCCAACTGAAAAGCATTATTGTTTTTGATAATGTGGTCAAGTTTGCAGAGAAACCTGCAGCCTATCCTTACCAGGTGAGTTTCTGGATCTGGTAGGGTCCAACCCCCAGTAAATGCAGAGTTAGAGATTAATTTTGCTTTAGGCAGTCTGCACCATACCTCTTTTCCAGAACATCAGGTTCTACGTACAGTCCTCATTTTATCCCCAGAAGATTTTCACTGCAGCTTGCATAAGAAGCTGTCTCCTGCCCTACCTAGTTGTTCCTCTTCTCCTCCTTTCTCTCTCAAGTTCTACTGAAGCACAATGTTTTTGTGCAAAAGGTATTCCCCATTGTTTCCCCCCCCCCCCCCCCCCCATGGCACTACTGAATGCAGCATGATTTGTTTCCAAGATTTAGTTCAGGAAGAGCATCAAGAGCTCCATATGTTTAGCTCGTCAAAAAAAAAGACTGAATAACATTTTATTATAAGTACCTTATGTACTTTAATCTAGCAGAAACCAAAGATGAATCAATGTCTGAAAGTTAAACCTGGGCAAATTCAAGTGAGAACTAAAGAACAATGCATTAAGATAATGATTAATTTGTTGTGCAAACTACCACATGAAGAGGGGAATCCTTCATCTCAAACCCAGGTGCCTTTCTGGAAGACATGCTTTAGGCAAATACAAGAAGTTGAACTCAGACTGAGGGTAGATGAGTGAAATTTTCTGGAAGTTGTACTACCAGTTTATTTGGACTTGAAGTGCAGGTATCTACTAATCACTTAGTTTCAAATTTACTTCTCTTGAATACAAAGGGTTCAAAGCAAAAGTATATGCTAAAGGATTACAAACCAGATCTGCAGTTTATACCATCCAAAGCTGGTAAACCACAAGAAAAGATAATGTTCTCTTCACCATGGAAACATATTGAAGAAATAAAAATGTTGGTTGTTGCATAATAGAAGACAAAATGGGACGTGACTGCTCTGAAGGGACCTGTTTAAGACAAACAAGAAAGGATTGAAGACATTTGGGTGACTTTGTTGCAGGCAGAATATATAAAGACCAGAGTACTCCATGAAAAGCAGCAAACTTAAAGACTGGGAGATACATTTCATGGAAAATACACTGATAAAATCTAGCAACTATACTCAAAAAGCCAGGCATGCTGCTGTAAGTTGAGAAGAAAGGTTGTAAGAAAGCATGGCGAGTGGGAAGATGATGAAAAATAAAAATCAAGTTATCCAAAAAGTTAAGTCAGCACTTAATAGATTTAAAAATGTATGTCTTTTCAAAAATGTTAACTGATTTTAAAATGATTCACTTGATTCCACTGTGAGAGTGGAAGGATAGCAGTGTGAAGAAGTTTTAGCAATATTTTCTTTTGCTAAGAAACAGATGTGATTCTCCAGATTGCCTGAAATTGGTCATCAGTAAGTATTATATTAGAAATGAATGTATAAATTGCTCAGTTCACAGTGGACATAAAAATCAATGTCAGTGTCATAAATGTGAGGACATACACACTTGGAAGGACAGCTGTAAATCCAAAGCCCATGTTTGGGTACTTGGAAGATCAGGGTCCCAGGTCCTGTCCCAACACCTATTCTTACATGGATTCAGACTTCAGCAACACATGCATCCACATAAGAAGTAATAGTTTGAATTTCCATTAGCACTGATGAGTATACAGACACTTGGGATGCATCTCAGCTTACATAGAATTCCTTAAGAAGGTGAGACAAGTTTTTCACAAGAAGCGTCTCTGAAACTCTGCTGACCTTTGAGTCCAGATGACATGCATGAAGTCATGCAGGATGATTCCTACATTCTTTTTCTGTGCTTTGGTTCCTTGGAAAGATGGGGATGTTACTGACTGTGGTCTGGTGAACCAGAGCATTGTTAGCTCTGCAAGAGGAAGAAAAGTAGAACAAGAGTTCATGTAAAGAGAAGAATCACTATTTGCTGCTCATGCTATATACCTGAAGTCTTTTGTCTTATAGCTAGATTATGTTACATGGCCTCATTTATCTCCAGCAACTCCAAAGTCACCAGAGAAGTTGCTAACAGCTTGTCTCCAATATTCCTCCTTTTCTGGCACATTTGCACTCTCCCTCTGTAGAACATTTTCCTCCTGTGTAGTGTTTCTTCTTTCCCTGAGGTAAATCAGGAGTGAATGGGAATGAGTAAGGCCCCATTTGCTCTCAGCAGTTTCTGGGAACACTTCTCCAAACCCAGGGCACTGTGACTTGTTGCTGGGTGGTAATGGGGATTAGGTAACTCCCCATGGCTTGACCTATGCTTTCTTCTGAGAAAAAGCAGCACTTATTTTCTCAAAGTGACCACAGAAGTTAGCCAATACTGAGCACCTTAAGGGTTGTTTTCTTTGGAAAAGAAATTGGTGCTGGAGCTGGATGCTTTGCAAGAAGCTGATTGAATTAGGATGTCAGGAGGCTTGTTTCCCTGAATTCAGTATGGACAGACAATAGGATGCAATTTCTATTTCAAGGCTCTTTTCAGCCAACATAACTCATAACTCAAATTCTTTTTTCTTTGCTCTCTCTCTTTCTGCAGCTTTATCTTAGTAGCAGATGACAAGTAATTTTTTGGTGTGTCCTCATTTTCCATCTCTCTCTCTTTATTCCTTTTGCTGCACATAGGGAATTCACACTCAGCTGGTATTAATTCAATCCCTAGGTAGTTTTGTTCTTTGTATTTTCATTCAGGCTACCACTTCGATGGTAGCAACCATTGTGTTTCCCATCAGAAACAAAGGCAGTATTAATCTGCCCACTCTCTCACTGACTAGAAGGCATTATGCTCCCCAGATTCAAGACAGAAATGGGATTGTGTATGGATCAAAGACAAGGTATGCTGAGGGCGTTTCACATATCAAGATAATCACACTGCAGCTTTAACTTCTTTGGTCTTTCAACTTGCCGGCATGTGCAATGGCAAAACACTGAGGAGATTCTTGTTTCCTAATACAGATGAACTTCAAATCAAAGACTTCATTTTCTGAAAACCGTGTCATACTGGTTTGTGCCTCTTTAGATACAACTTTTTAAGGGTGCAAAGTCAAAAAGGGAAAGAGCTCTCCCAAACATGGAAGGGTGTTTATGGAAATGCTGAAGCACTCATATGGTTCTCGTTCTACACTAAGCAGACTACTTTGTTTTTTATTGTTTAAATTGCTTGATACTATGTGATATGGCCTTTACTTGATTTCAGCCTAAACCACATCCGCTGTTCTGGAAGGCTATGCATAATGGACAGGCAGAGAGTGAACCAACACTCAGAATCTTCAATAATGAGACAGAGTCTCTCAATAGTGAGACAGAGAACACAAGGAAATATATGCAGAAGTTTCAGTTCAGTTCCCGAAATCACTGTTTTGTTTGCTATTTATTTTCCAGGTTGATTTGTTATTGGGTTGTTCCCTGTCAAACTAGCCTTAGTATTTCAAAGATACCTCCTAAATCGGACCTGTGATAAAGTAGCATATAATGCTGAACTGTCCAAATGCAGTTTTTCAAAAATCAGGTCAGAGAAATCCTGTCTATGAAGAGTGTCAAACAGAAAAAGGAGAATTAAAAAAAGAATGGATATCTTTCCTGTTCCCATTTAGCCTGAATAAGAAGGAGAGAAGGGAAGACAGAGATAGGCAGAACTAGAACAAAACTATTTCAGGCTACTTTGTGACTGACAATCTTTATTATTTACATATAAAACCATACTGGACAAAGCACTAAAAATACTCTGTATCTCATTGGGAACAATCCTATACCAGCAGGAAAATGTAACAGTTGACATAAGTGGCCTTTTTCTATCATTAGCTTCTATGATTCCATACCCATTTCATCCACAGCATGCATGCTTCTTACAAGTCTCTCTATAATAATAGTACCAGAAATACAATCCACTGCAGTGCTCGTTCTCTGCAGTACTGAGGAATGGGCTCTTTTTCATGCTTGTCATATTGATATGGACATTGATGACAGACACCCTGATGCTTCTTTCTATTTCAACAGTATTATACCAGCATAATTTAAGTAGAAAAAACGTACAAACAGAAAATCTCATAAAGGTTTTTGGGTGATTTCTACAGACAAGAACAGACTACACATTATGCTACAGAATCCTGAAGAAGATGAGTGCTGTTATCTGTCAACTTACTTACCAGCCTTTAAACCACTGCCTTGACTTCTCCACATTATTCTAGTTCTCTACATCTGGAATTATCTGTCTTGATTCCACTGAAGGTGTTCTGTCAGTATTGAAGCAGAAAATATTTTCACAGGGCAAATTCACCCAGCCCTGATAGTAGAGATCTTCATGACCAAAAGCATGTGTCTTATGAAGAGTTCAATTTAACATATACCAGCTTATTCCCTAGTGCACTTTCTCAGAAGGCAGAAAGCCATACAGGGTGTCTACTCTAGATTTCATAACCTACCTGGCACTTGAATAGCATATGCTGTGGGTTTTTTTTGAGGGCACCACTAAACCAGGAGACTCCAGCTTGTTGAAGTGTGAGAGTACTCTAACTGAAGCCAAAGTTTTCAGGAACTTTGTTCAGTGAGTTGTTTTATTGGGATGTTTGTTTTGTTTGTTTGTTTCAAGTGTTTCCCACTGAGGTTACCTGAAGATCACCTGTGAGGCTGTCTAGTTTCTCTGTATTGTTAAAAAACTCAGCTGGCATGGCATGTAGGTCTCTGCCAAGCAAGTATTATCTAGATTGACATTCTTGTCCACACCTTCAGCTTCTCATGACTGGCTTGTGGATTTGCTTCTTTCCCTCTGAGGATGGTTAATCAGTCCTCAGGGAAAGGGGGGTCTTTGGGTTTGGCTAGCCCACATTTCTTACTGCAAATTTTCTCAGTAGGGTTGTTCCTTACCTAACAGTACCAGTTACAGTACCAGTTTAACGAGAAAATAAAGACTATTCCCCACAAAAACATACATTTCCTATTCCAGCTGTCTACTCTGTGACGTTGAGCACTCAACAGATGATTATTGTAGTGTTTTTTGTGCATGGATGAGTGTATCAAATGCCTGCCACTCTCTCCACTTAGGTTTCAGGCTCTGGGCACTCATCATGCCACACCTCCACACCAGGAGCACTGTCAAGAGAGCTTGTGCAAAAGTCCTGAAATGCCTTGTTTAACAAGCTGAAATACACTGTGCTATATTCAGGAAGTTTTTTTGTACTTGGAGAGGTGAATGAGGGAAGAAGCAAGAGTATTTGTACAGAGCAAGTGAATTATTTAAGCCAACAATTTGGTAACACAAAGCATTCATATGAGGTCTCTGGAAGAAGCTGAAGCAGGCTGTGTTCCTTCATCATCAACACTAGCTCTGTGAGTGTTCAGAATATCACTGAGTCCTGACTGTTCGCACAAGATTTTAGGTGACCACAAAAAACATCTGTTCAAATGCATCTTCACCAGCACTTCTGTAATGCAGCAACTTGCCGGTTGCATAATAAAATGAAACTGGGCACACTGCCTTAAGTTTGGCACATTGGTGTATTTACATTTTGCGTAGGTGTCCAAACGTAATTGGGTAATGATGGATGAGACATTCACACTATTATTGCAGGTTCTTGGATTATTAGGGGTTCTTGAAGAACTGAGACACTGTCACACAAAAGCTGAGAAGGCCAGAGGGCAGTTTTCAGTCTGCTTTTCTAAGCTAATGAGGTTTATGCCTTCACACTGTATGTGTATTTTTAATTATGTGCAAATTTACAACACTTTTTGTTCCTTTTAACCAATTTAAAAGAAAAATTAATAATAAGGAAAAGGGAAAAGATATCAGATACAATTTTCATTCAAAGTCATTAAAGTAAGCAGAGAATATATTAATTAAAATCTGCACTGGAGAAAAGAAATGGCAAGAGGGACAGAAAGAATGGAAGACTAACTAGCTATGGGAAAACCTGCAGCTACAGTTAATATCTTTGTAAAAATCAAGTTGATCAAGTTAAAAAAAAAAAAAAAAAAAAAAACACCACAGTGAACTAGGTTCACTTAATTCTAGCCTTTGGGGAGTTACTCTGATTTTTGGTTTCTTTATGCAATAACATCTTCCTGCAAAACATTCCTTACACATACTACTCAGCCATATATAAAGGAACATTAAACAATGGGAAGATGGAATATTTTAAAAGCAAATTTAGAAGCGAAAGAGGAATTCTGCTGCTACAATTGAACTTCACCAGCTCCTTTTCTTTGGTATCAAGAGAAAATCCTATTAGAAAAACAAGAATATATAACACAGTAAATCACATTTCTTTCAGAGAACTAAAGATGTACTAACGAGGTTTTGCCAGATAGCAAGTGCAATTGTATCAGTTCCAAAAATCTGATTCAAAAAATAAACAAAATGAAAGCACCTTTAGAGTTCTCTCAGCTTCAAAACTATGAAGGCTGCTTTGCAGAAACGAGTTTGTTCTTGTATTACAAATGCTTATGCCAAATTTCAGCTTAAAATGCTTTCGTATTTGTGTGAGCAAGTATGTGTGAAATTATTAATTCTTGAAGGTCTGCATTGGTAGTAATGGAGTTATTGACCTTTTCTTGGCTCTAACTTTGCAAATGTGATGCTGAGGACATTCCTAGTGTTTGATGAAAGGGGTTCCCAGGAAGCATTAACAATAATCATTCTTCAAGCAGAAGATGTTTTCCGTCATCTGTCTCTAGACAGCTATAAATAAAGGATTCAAAGTGATTTTTATACACTGTTCCTACACTGCAAGAGATGTAATGATTTATTGCACAGTTTGCAATGGAGTGCATATACACAGTAAGATCATAAACGAAGTTCATATGCAAGACAAATATAAGTGTTTTAAGCAGTGGTGCTAGGGAGAAGTTCACAATTGCAATTGTTGCCTTGGTTAACGTAGAAGGCTCAATTTCTTGTGCTGTAGCTGAATTGTTTTAGAGAGACGTTGATATGCAAGCAGAGGATGAAGTCAGTATTTTTTGCCTAGCATAAAAGAACAGTTAATAAAAGCTACCAAAATAATTGCTACAATTTTCTTTTCTCCTCAGCTATGTCAAATTAAATTATTTGAAAACCAAAATAAGGGTAGTACTGTGTGTTACTCCTTCCCCCACCTTCTACTCCACCTTCCCCTCATTCTTGGGCCTGCAAGATATGAAACAAAACACACACACTGCCTTGGAGAGCATGAAAGATAGGGAAGCCTGATGGGATGTTGTCCTGTTGTCTGTATCTGAGCTCTGCTCCCCTGCTCCTCTGAGACAGCAATGAGCTGGTAGCTCACTAGGAAATGTTCATAAGAGATCATCAATGAAACCTCTGTTGTTAAGGGAAACAAACACCTTGGAAGTGTCTTTACTCTGCAAGGGAGTGTGTTTTGGTGGGCCCTGAGCTTGTGTCGGTCTAAGTCAGACAGCCCAGCAATCTCTTCAGTGGTGAGGCTCACACAGACAAGGCATCAGATGTAAGCTATTAAATCTCACCAGCAAGATTGCTGTGATGCAGCCATGCAGCTTCCCACTCAAAGGAAACTGCTCGTACCTCTGCAACAAGTTCCAAGTAGTGAGTGCTACTAGCATACTTGTGGTGTATGGGCATCAGGGTATTCTACACACTCCAAGAACACAACTCAGTAGCGTGTTCTGACCTGAAGAACACAGAGTCTTGCTTTGCTTTGCCTTGTCTTCCCTTGCCTTCCCTTGCCTTGCTTTGCTTTGCCTTCCCTTGCTTTTCTTTGCCTTCAGGCCTGGCCATTTCTTAAACGCTTAGGAGGAAAATGGTAAACATAAGACTCTTGGAGTTGCTGGACAGGTAAAGAAGGTACCAGACTCCATTTGGAAATGTATTTGAATGTTCAAGATATAGCTCTGTCTATATTCTGTAGCCCAGATCAGAATGTGCTTGCTCATTATAATCTCTGAGTGCCCAGGAAAGTGTGTTCCTTCACCCTTGTTCCTTCCTGATGCAGGATGATGGTCATTCAGCCATGCTGAAGCCATCATCTGCCCAGGTGCAGCATGAGACAACACAATATTAGGAGAAGAGTGAAAAATAAAAATTGACAAAATTCATAAGTACACATATTTGCATCACCAAATTTGTGATGAGGGTAAATTTTCATAGCCATACCCCAGAAATGGAAAATTATAGACACCTCTGGAAAGCAGATTTGACTCTCTTGCCTTTCCCAACTGATAATGTGCATAGCAAATTTACAGCAGCTTTTGCATCTTCGTGGCATTATAGCAGTGTATCTCTGCAAGCAAATGACCAGGAGGCAGGAGTTCTCAGGATATCTAATGTCTATATCAGTATGGATGTGTCATTGCTAGTTTCACAAGGCATCACGGAGCATTTCACAAAGTCATGTGAGAGTGAATGAGAAATCAGCTGAATCTAATAACAAAGAATGGGATAATTAATACAAACTCTATGAGGAACTGCTCGTAGTCATGTGCAGGCTTCTCTATTAAGCAGCTCATTATTCAACCAAACCATAGAAAACCTTCACTGTCTTCATGGAGTATAATGCAAATTAAAAAACAACTTCATTTTCCTCGTCTTGTCCCTGTAGTTCACAGTTTAAGATGACGATACTTCCTTTTTTTTTTTTCCACAGAACTTTTTCACAATGTGTTTATGATCATCTAAACTGTTGCTAAACGTGTGAGGTGAGGAGGAGGAGGCAAGCTAGCCAGAGCTTCTCCTCGCTTCTTGTAGATGAAAACCACACTGCCCTCTGGATTCTCAAGAGTCTGCCCAAAGGATGAGGAAGCTGCTGGTGAAACATGGGAACTACTGATGAAGCAAGTTCTGCAAAGAATTTCAAGCCCGTGTGGGGAAGTCTTGGAAAGTAGCTTTCTCTTTGAGTGATAATCAGATAAACCCAGCAGGAGACATGGAATCTCACCCACTTCATGACGCTGCATTTTTTGTAAAGGGAAATTTCAGTCGGCAGAGGGGAGGAGGGAAAATCAGCATCAAGCTGGCTGCTGCTGAATGGTTGTGACCCAAAAGACAGGATGTAATGCTGCCACAAGTCAGGCAGTATCACTTCTGCCCCACTGTCTACCTTAGAACACTTACCATGCTCTTCCTTTCCCTGTTGTCAAGGATCTGTTTGCTAATGGACTGCTGACAGATAGGTGAGAACATTTCTTCTAATTTTTAAATTTTCTTCCCTGTATTCTTTAAAAAACTCCCCTTGTGAACAAACAAATGCCATCCGCTCATCCATTCCTCCATGACCTGTTGAAATGGTGACATCCCCCTGTTGATTCAAACAGCCTTTTTCAAAGCAAAAATCAATCAATCAATCAATCAATCAATAATAATGATAATAATAATCATAAATAAACACCCACACCTGCTGTGCCCTGTTTTACGAAGTGCAACAATGTGGAATTAGACTTTCTCACAGTTGGTGCAGGAAATCCAGTCACGTAATACTTTTTTGCTTATCAGAGCTGCACTCCGTGGCTGCCACTAACCCCAAATAAAACACCAGAGTCACAGTAGGGCACTGTGACCCAAGTTTTAGTATAATATCTAGGTAGGAAACCAAGGTCAATAGATTTGTTTCCTTAATGCAGAGTCTTTGAGAAGCGAAAGTGATCCCAAAATCTGGGTAGTGATTCGTATGAAAATTTGAGGCTCATAAAATGCATATGGGATCTCTCAGTTGAAAGAGAATTGAAGACCAACCTTAAATCCATTGCAGAAATGAAGGAACAGGAGTGTGGGTCAAGGAGATGTGGGTTTCTAAAATATCCTCTGGAACAGCAAACCACACCAATGAATTTAAGCATCTTCGCTGAGACACTAAGCTGTTCTTTAGTTAATCTGTCTGGAGAGAGGCTGGTATATTGCTGCACGGTACATTGTAGATTATGGTAAGAATGCCCCAAAATGATGTTTTTGTGATTTGAAGTACTCTGTATGTTATTTATGTCAGAACCAATAGAACAATTTATATGAGAAGAAAAAAAAAGTGCTGCAACAGTCAATTGAAATGGAGCAATTTGTATGCAAGTGGAACTGACTGATCAGTCCCATAAAAATGACCATCAAGTTTCTTAAGCCTTACAGAAATACTTTCAAGACAGACATTTAAAGTAATAATGATAAAATAACAATAATAGATTAAATGTATAACAGCAGAAAGTTCAAGTGAAAAGGAGACATTTTCTAAACAAGCGAGAAAAAATCTTCACTTCAGTCAAAGCCTATTGTTATACAACAGTTGCTGCAGTAATGATGCTTTAATAAGGACTATCATTCTTTTTTAAATTCCAACCCTTGTCCAACTTTATTGCCATTTTAGAAATACCTAGTCGTGGAAGGGGGATGAGGGAGAAGTGTTTCCTTTCTCTTGGCATTCCTTTAACTCATCAGCGTGCTGTCAAACAGCCTAAAACAGGTGAGAGCAAGAAATTCCACATCTTATCAGCCAGAAAGGGTCAGAAATACAAGTTTAAGAAGACTATTTATCTAAAAATGTAAATACATTTTCTGGCTACAATGACGACTATCTGTTGCCAAGAGAGTCAACCTTCACTGGAAAGCAAAGCACATAGCTGATATTCAGTTGTGCTAGCATTGGGCTTCCACAGAGAGAAATTCTTCTGATTTAGATAGTAAAGTTCTTCCTTTCTCCTGACTGTCGCAGGGACTTCTTCATACCAGGACTCTTCTATTCAAGTTATCTTTTAATCACAGCTGGTTTAACTCTAAATTCCCAGGTTAGGTGATGGCATGGTAATACTGAAGTGTGATCTGCAACATGTCATGGCCTTTCTGTGAAGTAAATAGCCACTTGCCCTGCTGCAGCTATGTCTGTAGCTGATCAAAGGCAGTAACACTGATGTTCATTTTGCATGTGTTGCTTGTCATTGTGCTGTAACATGAACTTGTGTCGTGATGATTTGTTTATGCATCATCTCTTGGTAGATGAGGAACACTTGCCAGAGGCTGCTCACATCTCTAGGTGAGATGGTTTTTCTTATGCTGAAGCACAAGTTTTTCCTTACACTATTGATAGATTCACATGAGTGTTCTCTGGCTTGCTAGTTAGAGGGAAATCTCATACATTAATGATTGCTCATATAGAAACAAGTCCTTAGAAGTTGCTTAGACAAAAATACTGGGTTTGTAAATAGTTCCCAAGCTAAGATCTGATGGGAGCTACTCAGTCTATTTGGGATCATTTTTTGGAATTATGATTGCAGTATGTGGACTCATCTCTGTGAACTCACATAAAGCATCCTCCAGCTCACTCACCAAAGCAGTGTGTCCACCCAAACTTGTCACTATTACTTGATGGTGAGAAGGGCAGAATAGCCTGGTTAGAGGTCTGGCTGCTGTAAAAGCCACTTTTCTGTCTACTACAATTCCCTCAGTCTCTGGAGAACTATGAGTGTTAATTCTGCAATAATTATATCAGCAGGAGAAAATTCATGTATCTGAGGCCTTCCCACTATAATCACAAACCCAGATGACAGAGGCAAAACAATAAGTGTTGCCACGAGTCACCATCAGACAGACCTAGGCTTGCATATTTGCGTGGTATGTGAAATGAATGACCTTTGGTGTGACACATGCTGAGCCATTAATGCACAAAACCCAGTAATTCAGATGACTGTTTCTCCTACATTACCGTATTGTTTTCATATTCCAGAAAATAAGTATTACTGTGAAGTCATCTCTCTCAACCTGCTGCCTTTTCATAGATTTTATCCTTTTCAAACTTGTATTAAAACTCTGGACAGCAACGTGCAAAAAGCAATCATTAGAGACATATTTAATTAACCTCTAACATTTAGACTCACAGGTACAAAAGTAATCATTCCTGCCATCAAGGTTGCCAGTGACATATGGCAGCATAATTTAGGTCTGCATGAAACTGAAAGAAATGGAAGTCTAAAATGAGTAATCAAGCTCACGGAGATAAATAGGTATGGTAGTTTGGAAGATGAGATCAACCAGTTATCTTCTGACACTACAGTAACATTTGTGGGGGCTATTTCTCTATCAGGAAAAGCCAGGAGAAATTCAACAGCTGGATGGTGACCGTAACCAGAGAGGAATATGCCCTTGCTAAAAGTATTTTTTTCCTCCTCTGAAGCTTAGCTATGTGCTCCATGAGATTCTAGTTCACTAAGGGATCAAGGGCATCTGACGTCAGCTTCACAAAACCAGCTCAGAGAAACACCCTCCAATTTTATCTTCCAGAAGAAAGAATTGTTATCTCAAGACCTTGAATTCCCCTTCCACTCATGTGTGCAGTAACTTGTGTCGAAGTATTGCCAATATGCTTGATTTTTTTTATATTCTGACAATACTTACATCCCCCAGCTTTCCTCTTCCGCACTCCCTCCTCCCGATAAATTATGATAGTTATACACTTTAGTCCGGGGACTTCTTC
This sequence comes from Lagopus muta, assembly GCF_023343835.1. Lineage (NCBI taxonomy): Eukaryota > Metazoa > Chordata > Aves > Galliformes > Phasianidae > Lagopus > Lagopus muta. The sequence goes on from NC_064433.1 coordinate 109,929,489, forward strand.
CTTCAGAAAGCAATGCTTCTAAAAACCCAAGGTTCTATTTTGTGGGATTTAAAAGGGGAAAAAAGCCCTGAATTCTTCTTTCCAAGAAGGTTAATTTCCCCATTTTGACCTGCAGGTACATTGCAGATTACTGTTCTCATGCTAGTAATAAATTTAAACATCAAATAAGAAACGTTGCAACTTTATTGAAGCCAATACCTGGTATTTCTGACACACATAACCTAAAAAGCTCTTGTGCCAATGATTTAAAATTGTGAAGTTTTATTGTACTTTGGAACAAGAAGAATCACTGGCACAGAACCACAACATTCCCTAAGGGAATCATTCACGTTAACAACAAACACAGATAAAAAATTTCTCAAGAGCAATTTCTATACGTTTTGCTGACCACAGAACACATGGAGGTAAAGCATCATGCATTGGCCTGTTTAATAAATAGTTTCAAATTGTTGAAAATACTGCAAACTTTGGATTCAAAATCCTGGAGTTTGTAGAACTACAGACTGAGAGCTGAGACCCAGCAGCTACCCTGCACTCTAGAGACTGCTGACGTTACGATGCAATCATCTGATGTGACAGGGATCATATGCACTCCCAAAAGCAGCTCCTCAGGCTTACAGTCCTTGAGCAGTCATAAAAATAAAAATGTCTCTTGAGACATTTCAAAGATAAGGCTTGAGAGAAAAGGGCCACGTGGTTTACTGCACTCTTAGATAAATCCAAAGTAACCCTCTCTCCCATGACGCACCAAGATCATCCATAAAATATCCGCCTCTCTTCATGACAATGGACAGCTGTGCTGAGAGATGGGAGCAAAATAGGAAGAAAGTATCTGAGGTTTTTCCACTTTTCCAGAAAAAACAATGTTTTCATGAAATACACTCTCAAGAGCGGCTTTGTAATGAAATTTCACTTCGCTGTTGTGTTATTTCTTAACACGATGCCTCAACACCTCCACCCCTACCCCAGCAGCTTCTGCCCCACAGAAGGACAGCTACCTTTCAACACCCCGCCTCTGTCAGAAGCATCATTTTATGGAAGATTTACACAGCCTTGCCAGTTTGTGCCTGGAGGGCATCCGGTGGTTAGTCACACAATCCTATGAAGGCCTAGCAGCTTCACTTCTGCCAAGTTTGCCAACATTAGTAGCAATCCTCCCGGTTCCTAGTGCCTGTGCCGAGCATGCTGTGGGATAGCACTTTCTGTTCTTCTGCCCTCCCTGTCCCACCTGGATGGCCTCTTCCTGCCCTCAGCGGCCTTGAGCTCCATGTCAGGTGCCCCACCATCCAGGTGTCCCTGGCTTTGTCCCATAGCACTGCCAGCTACAGGAGAGGGGTGCGGCAGGCAGGGCTGGGATGTTTGATCTGAGATCAGAGGCAGGGAAGGAAGCGAGGCCTCATTTCAGTTCCCTTGCCAGCTGGGGTGGTTCTTCTCTACCCATACCTAAAGCAATGAAAACCAGCATTTACATAATGCTGATGGTTCACCTTGGAAGCACTCTGCCACTGTGAGCAAAGCCCACACAGGGGCCAGCCCCTGCAAGGGGAGTTCTTCTCTTCCAGATTACCATAAGTAAGGCCATCTGGGCTATCTGGAATGGTGGCTCATCCTCCCAGTGAGGGGCTGAGGAAAGCACAGCACTAGGAGTGAGCACCCACCTGCCATGAGAATCTTGAAATGAGTTTGTAGAAAGATGCGGGTTGGTCTCTCCTCCCAGGTAACAGCAATAGGATGAGAGGTAATTGCCTCAAGTTGTGCCAGGAAAAGTCCAGGTTGGATATTAGGAAATATTTATTCTCAGAAAGAGAGGTGAGGCAGTGTCACAGCCTGCCCAGGGAGGTGGGAGAGTCACAAATGCTGGAGGGGAACTATGTGGACGTGGCAGTGAGGGACATGGCTGGTGGCATGGCAGGAAGTGAATTGGCTGTTGGACAAAATGATCTTAATGGCCTTTTCCAATTGAAATGATTCTATGATTCTACAGTTCTCCTTTTTTTCCTCCCAAATCTCAATATTAAGTCACAGCTTCTTTATTTCTGCTGTAGAGTTCCTCAGAGAGTTGGGAAATGCAAAGAGCTGTAGCATCACAAGCATTCAAGAATTCTCAGCAACAAGAATATATTTTATGTGAAATGCTTCTTGTGTTAACATCTCTTCAGCACAAATGCCTGTAAAAACACTCAAGGGACAAACTCTCTTTGTGGAAATTTCAGTACTGCTACCTCTTTCTCAGAAGGCAAGAAAGGACTCCTTTCTATAATGGAAAGGAGAAGAGTGTGATATTCTGGATATTTCTCAAGGAGAAAAATAAACTGATATAATTTCCAACGAAGCCTTTGAAATATCAGCGTTGTTTGGAATGTGATCTGTACGATAAATTATCATGTATACATAGAATTGCGTATTTATATAGAGAGATCTGCCTGTACGTTACATGCAAATGTGACTAGATAGATAGATGGAGATATGCAGAGCATACTTAAAAAAAACACCACACTCCATAATTGTAAGACAATAGTGTGATACATCATAGAACACTGGTTTAAAAATCACAGAATGTGGAGTTATGGTCCATCTCTTCCACTGAGTTTTGGTATCATCCTGGGGAAGTAACTTTATTTCTCTGTGTCTCTTTTTCTCTACTCTTCTTTGTCTGCTTAAACTGTATCTCTAAGGACTCTCAATTGCCTTGTGTTTGCACAGTTTTTCACCATGGAGATCTCTAAGTGCTGCTACCATAATCCCCAGAGAGATTCAATCCAGCCTGTAAATCTGGGAATGCATAAGAGGTAAATGCATTCCCTCTAGACTTAACAACTTCCAGATTGCAAGTCTAACAGTTTCAGTTCCCTCTAATTTACAAATGACTGTGCTTTGAAATGTCAAATTTCAAAACATTCAAGCAAAAAAATTATGCCTATGTAAGATTTAGGAACGATGTGCCCTCATCAATCACAGAGCTTCCTATTCTGCGTCTCTGGACTGAATCAGTAAAAACTTCTTTTCAACAAGACCACCAGTGTCAAATCAGAACTACAAAGACAAGCAGGTTTTGCAGTAGAGAAATAGAGTCCTGGCCAGTAGGTTGACTTAATCAAGGCTGTTTTGAAGAACTGCTAGTGGGAAAGACTTTTTGTCAGAACTATTTTTGCTGGTATACCTGAAAGAATATGATTCAGAAATCTACCAGTCACCTACCCTCTCCACTTGCTCTGGACAGGCAGATGACCTCCAGCCTAGCTTTTTGATGGGAGTGGCAATTCCACCACCTTTGACTGGGTGTGAATGGAGGCAACACTTTTCCAGCAATACTTTTCTTCCATCATCCATCCTCACAAGAAAGAGCATGAGGAAAGTAGTTCTTCACTAGCTGTGCCAGTTTCCTAAGCTTGAGCAAGGAAATAGTAAGGGAAAGAAGGAAGAGAATGGTATGCATACATAAATATTTAATCTTCAGTAATGATGTGCACATTGAAATAATTTGCACGCCTGCCTTATAGATGGTGATATAGAGGCATGGGGGGATTTATTAAATGAATTCTTTCTGAATGCAAAAAAAGCAAAGATAATGGAATATTTACCTCACCGAATTCTGCTTTGCTAGTTTCTGTCTCTCAAAGGTTATGATATTTAAAGTCTGAATATGGATTTTGTATCATAACTACTTTATAAATCCCTTTAGGCATTTAAAATTTATACTGTCAAAGACAGTAAAGGCAGAGTAAAATTTGTGTGTGTTTTTGATAGGGGAATCAAATGTTCATTAAGATTCAGGCATGATGCTTTTTAGAGCACACAGAGTACAAAAATGCACTATCTGCAGATAATCACTTCAGATCTAACAACAAACTATTCATTCTCTGTATTGATTACCCCCCTGAACATTTTCTGTGAGGAATGCATCTTCTCCATAAAATAAAGAAAAAAGCCCTAAAAATATGTAGCTTCAAAATACTGACAGTACATCACTGAGTGAAGAAAAACATGGATTGCTTTTTCAAAAATACACACAGAGAGACAAATCATTGCTCTTGCTGGACAATTCTGCTCAAAACATCATTTGCATTTGCTTTTTGTTTCAACTGAAACATCGTCATTTCTCTTGGTATATCTCCTAAATCATTTTTATTCAGAGTAACTGTAGTATCGTCAAATGATAAAAGCCAAAAAGAAGACAGCATATGTTCATAGCTATGCATGTATATATATGCACATGTATGTTTTGAAATAGCTTAACATCGTGCCTTAATGTGACAGGAGATTAGAGGTTAAGACAACATACATTGTGGGGAAGAATACTACCTAATTTATTAATAAATCGCGTATTTATTCTTTAAGGCCAGATACGGTGCTTAAAAAAAATGACTGTGCATACCTGATATCTTATCTTACCTTATGAAAGCTCCTTCTATAAGAAAAAAATTACCCAAAACTCCACCCAAGTATCAGGCTAATTCAGAATACTCTGAATCTTTCTGTTGGGTTAAATATTTGAAGTGTTGGAAGTAGATTCTCTGCAGAGCTCAGTTTGGCTCCCTCACTTGTCCTACTCCAGTATCCAACCTACAGTCTCACATGCAGCATTGCTGCCAGAGCTCATCTATCCACCAAGTTCTCCTAGAGCCCCTGGGAAGCACCTGTGTCTGCTCTACAGGGCACTGCTGGGAGCAGCAGATCTAATGGCAGCCCTGAGCATTGCAGCATCCAGTAGTTCACTGTATGGAATGGGTTTAAACTCCCAAGGAGTACAGACTCTGGGGGTGTCCATACTCCCACCTTGCAGGCAGGGCAGGGAGCTGAGGAGCATGGCAAGCAGAGATGTCATCCTGGATACTTGAGCAGTTTTTCTTCCATCTAAGGATGGTACCTAGACTGAGGCCAGGATCTCCATTGCCAAAGTCAGGGGGAGTATCTCAGCAACTGAGGAAAGAAGGAGCCAAATACCAGCTTGGAAAAAAAAAAAAAAAAAAAAAAAAAAAAAAAAAGAGTAAACCAGTGGTAGCTTCCAAGAGAGCTTTAGAAGGTAGTGACAGGCTTTGGCAAAGAATTTAAACTTTTTGCCAGAAGCAGAACCTCCTGTTTGCTGCTGGGGTGCTCCTTCCAGGCTAGTTCCCTAGTCTGCAGGAAAGCACATGTACAGTCATCCTCACCCCTGTTGGAGCTCTTTTCAAAGGCAGTCATGAGGGCAAGATCTTTGCAGCCACTTTGAGCGCACCAACTTGTTGTGATGGGTCTGTACTGCACAGATGGTTGGGCAGTAGGGGTTGATTTCTTGGCCACTAAAGCAAAATATAACATTTCACTCTAATATCCAAATCAAACACTGGACTCTATTTGTTCAGATAATCGCTTTGCTACTCCCTCTCTTGATTAACAGCACAGCAGAGATTGAACTAAAAGAAAACCAGACAGGATGACAGAGAAGAAAGTCCTCTCCTTGCCTTTTCAATAACTCTTTCCCCATCAGCAGCAGCACCATGCTCCAGGAAGAGACAGACTCCCTGCCCTGCTTCCCATTTCATAATTGCTTGAGTGCACTATAGGCTGGGGCAGTGGGAAGCAGCTCCTACTGTCTCCTGAAAGAGAAGGGACTGACCAGTGCCAGAAGTCAGCACTTGTCTTGAGATATGAGTGATCTGACCGATAAGAAAGTTAGCAACATACTGAGGATACAACCTACCTATAAAGAGTGGAGTACCAAAAAAAAAAAAAAAAAAAGACAAACTGTCTTTCAGATTAACTTTTCCAGCTTGTGACAGAGTTCCTAACAAACACATCTCACATGGAAAGACTCCAGGAGACCTGGAAAGTACATCTGTGATAAATGCTGTTCGAAGGTCAGAAAAGACCAATCTGCCATCAGAAAGAGTTCTGTTAAAGAAACAAAGGTAAGAAGTCTTGAAATAGATGGAAATAATTGGCTGTTTGTGGAAAATGTTGCTAGAGGAAGACCTCTCTTACACTTTTATATCTGAATACAAAAGTTTGCAAGCTGTTTTTGACTAGCTCCTCAACTCCTAGTGTTGTTACTGATCAAGCTCAGCTTTTTACGATCTAGTCTGAACAAAGTCAGAGGTGTCTCAGTGCTGGAAGCTGATTCCTTAAATCAGATGTTGACATCCGGGCATCCTCTGGTCAGATTTGATACTGTGCACAGGACACAGAAAAGCCTTCTGACATCAAATCTTTATCTGTGATCTGTCCCAGGGAAGTTTCCCTTCTGATATTTCCAATGTCTGCAATAAGGATATTTTTTAAAATACCATCCTTGTAACTCTTAACCTCTCTCCCATTCTTTGAGTTTGGGCAAACTGATAGTTAAACAAGAGATGGATTAGCTGCTCCGTACCTTCTCAGGTATGGAGGTGAAGCTGATCATCCTGTAGTTCCCTGGCTTCTACTTCTTGCACAGGCAAGTTGTCTGCATTTCAAAGATGCTCTTCTTCAGCCATTTTAAGCTTATGAAAGTTAAAACATGAATGTTTTTAATCATGTTCACTTGAAAATTAGACTAAGCCATGAACCCCAGTCTGGTAGAGTCTCTAGTATCTCCCCAGATATATTAGAGCATTGCTAGTTACTGACCTCTGTCTCATAACAGTGCTCCCAAGGGGTCAATACGAGGTCTGATCTAGTCCAACCTTACCATTAATGATTTAGATGGTGCAGGAGAATATACCTTTGATGACACAAAACTAGGAGTAACCGGTAAAACAAAGGGTCATGCTGACATCCAGAGAGACCTTGATGGGTTGGAGGAATAGGCTACAGGAATCTAGCAACAGGAAGTAAAAGGTCCTGTAGGTGGGGAGGAATAACCTTGCCCTGAAGGCAACTCTGTAATAAAGGACCTTGAGGTTCTTGGTGGACACTAAGCTGAACATCAGCCAACAATATCAAACCATTCTATGATTCTATGAATATGCCAATGTGGGGAAGAAGGGTAATGGTATCCTGGGCTGCATCAAGAGGAGCACTGCCAGCAGGTGGAAGGAGGCAACTTCCCCTCAGTGCTGGTGAGGCCACACCAAAGTCTATAAATATCTGAAGGGAAGGTGCAAAGAGGATGATGCCAGGCTCTTTTCAGTCATACACAGAGACAGGACGAGGCACAATAGGCACAAAGTGGAACACCAAAAATTCCACTTGAACACTAGGAAGTTGATGGAACACTGGCCCTGAGAGGTTATGGAATCTTCCTTGGAGACATTCAAAAGCCATGCAGACACAGAACAAGACAAGTAGTTCCAAGTGTCTCTGCTTGTGAAGGGGGGGTTTGAACCAGATAACCTACAAAAGTATCTTCCAAACTAAACCATTTTATGATTTAAGCTGCTGGACAGGAGCTTCTCGAGGTTCTATTTCACTGTTTTTAAGCTTCCAATATTTGGTGAGTACAAACATTGCACACCATTCTTACCACCAGCTTCCTGATGGGGGTGCCCATGTGACAACTCATAGCCACAGACAGTGCAGCTGACAAAAACACTGTCATTTCATGGTCTGAGCTGCTCAGATCTCCCTTTTGTGGTTTTATATTATAGCTAAGCTGATCTATTGGCTAGGTGGTGCTGAGAGGGGAATTTCTGCATAGAAAACGAGATAAAGAAGACTTGTAGAATTTAGCCATGTCTGGCCTTAAATTCCTATGAATGACCCAGCTCTGACTAATCTGCTTTACCTGAATATCATATCTCAGACTTCAGTATGTTTGGTGGCTAAGTCTCTTCTTGACACTGGAAGAGGTAGTAGAGAGAAACATGGCTTTTTGTAAACATTACTGACTCATGGGCCAAGAAAGATGTGTCTGGTATTGAGATAGGGAAATTTGTCATTATCCTACACCATTTTTACAGGAGCATTGCTATAATTAATGTGAACTTTTTCTTATTAGGCACAGAAGCATCCTGAATAAATACCTCAGTGAATGGGTCATTTCATGTGCCTATGGTCCCAGGTTCTTTACTGGTCTATCTGCCTTGCTTTCTTTCATTTCCAGTTTTTGAGGCTTTCCTTTCCAGTCACAGCGTCTGAAGCTGTAGAATCACAAAATATCCTGAGTTAGGAGGCACCCACAGGATAGTTGAATTCAACTCCTGGCAACACACAGGACCACTCCAAATTCAAACCCAATGTATGAGAGTGTCCAAACACTTAGGACCTCTAGCAGATTTTGTATTGTGACCTCTGTCCTGGGAAGCCTGTACTGTTAAAAGACAACAGAGAATAAGGTTGTAGCTCAGCAGATAGACACAGCTACAGTAAATGGGCACATACAAGTCATGTCCAAAGTTGCTTGCAGTAATTTGCAGCAGTTAGCACAGCACTTTAGTTCCATCCATGAAGTACCATTACTAATGCTGGTTCTTGGGAACAGATAACAAAAGATATTAGCCATTTGCCAGCTCATATTTTCTCCATATTGAATTCACCTGTTTAAATTCATCAGAACACTGGCAAGAAGTTTCAGGCATTCAAACCTTTCTACTGAAATTCAAAGTAAATTGACATAGGACTTAAAGTATAGGACTGAAATTTTAACTCTGCAGTCATTGCTTTGTGTGTTGTTTTCTACATGTGTCCCGCTGAGAGAAGTTTCACAAGCTTCTTCATCATGTGTACAGAAGAGGTTAAGCTGTATTTTAGTGGAAGTGGTTATAAAGATTCATACAGGAAGAATTTGTTCTGAGCTTTTGAATATCCTCCATTTAGGGGTGCAGGTGCTGGAAGAGATTAATGTTCTCACCCAGTACCCAGATGCTTATCACCACTTCCATTGAAAGGCCCTAATATCCCTTGGTCTACCAGCAGAGCTAATCATGTAAGCCTCCTCTAGCCTTCCTTGGTTGTAACAACCTGGCATGGTGTTTTCACACCATTAGTAGTTGAGCTCCACAATACTGATCTCTCACTTCCCCTCTGCAAGAGCATAGAGGGAGAAAATATCGCAAAATAAAAACTCATGGGTGGAGATAAGACAGGCAGATCACACAGCAATTACTGTCATAGGCAAAACAGACTCAGCATTAGTGTAATTTCTTGTCTAAGAGATCAGAGTGCTGAGAACTAAAAGCAAACTATAAGCACCTTCCTTCCATTTACCCTTTTCTGTCTCCTTCCCCAAGCAGAACAGGGAATGGGGACTGCAGTCAGTCCATAATGATGCAGTCATCTTTGCTGCTCTTCTATGGTCAGTCTCTACGCATGCCTCACATGGGCCCCTCCTGAATTGATCCCACATGGGCTTCCCACATGCTGCAGTTCTCCAAGCACTGCTCCAACACAGCTCCGTTCCATGGCACCCCACCCTTCAGGCACTGCTGAAGGATGTTCCCACATAGTTCCCACATAGTTCCCACAGGCAGTAGTTCCCCCAGGCCTTCCTGTCCCACTGCAGGCTTTCCTCCATGGCCTGCAGATCCATCCCAGGGTGCTCCTGCAGGGGTTCTTTTTGGGCTGTGCCTCTTTCAGACAGCACCCACTGCTGCCCCAGGCTCTCTTCCAGGGCTGTACAAGGAGATCTGCTCCATTTGTTTCCTCCCGGCTGCAGGGGGACAGCCTTTTCCTCCATAGGCCTCTCCTGGGCTGCAGAAAGCTTCTGCTCTCTGTCTGGAGTAACTCCTGCCCTCTTCCAGCACTGACCCTGGTGCCTGCAGGGTTGTCTCTTTATCATTTTCTCACTCCCTTTCCCAGCGGCTGTTGCACAGAAGTTTTTCCCCTCCTTACATCTGCTCTCCTACAGCACATCCAGCAACGCTCACGGCTCAGCTCTTGCAGCAGCTAGTCCCTTTTGAAGCAACTGGAGCTGACATCAGCTTTGGGATGTATTTATTCAGTGATGAATAAGATTGAAGTCATTTATTTACTGTTCAGGTGATGGAGAACTGACATGGGTTGCCCAGAGAGTCTTTGGAGTCTTCTTCTTAAGATCTTCATAAGCTGTCTGGTTGCAATCCTGGGCAAACTTCTCTGGGTGTCCTTGTGTGAGTATGTGTTTGGGCCCGATAAACTCCTAAGGTCTCTTCCAAACTCAACCATTCTGTCATTTTCCAACCTACTGAGGTCTCTCTAAATGGTAGCACAAACATCTGTCAACTACTTCACCTAGTTTTGTGTCAGCTGACCCCTGGAGTAGACCACTAATGACTGTCATTCAGCTGGACTTTGTGATATTGTTCACAACCCATTCAAAAGAACCAGTTTTCAGTCTACCACAGTGACAATTTATCTAACTGGTACTTCATTGGTTTGTCAGTGGAAATACTACAGGGAACAGTTTGGAAAGTGTTACCAATGTCAAGACAAACAACATCCACAGCTCTCATCTCATCACAGGTGGCTATCAGGTTAGTCAAATATGATTTCTTCATAAATCCATGATGGTTACTTTCAGTCACCTTGTCCTTTGCAAGTCTGGAAGTTATTTCCAAGATTATTTGTCACTTTCCGAAGGATGGAGGTGAGGCTGACTGGCCTGTAGTGCCCTGGCCTCAAGATCCTCCAGGCATGACCTTTCAAGGATAAATGAGAGTGGTTTCACAAGGACATGGACTAGTCCCCTTACTACTATTTGTCCTGCATGTGATGGGTTACTGGCTACAGGGATGTGCACAGACAGCCTTCTGTAGGCTCAGATAAAAGCAAGTTTAGTGCTGAGGCATGGTGTGCCACTGTCCCGTCTGCTTTCTCGATATTTCTCATAGGCTTGTCCATGCTTATCTGCCTGATGGAGAGAAAATCTATATTCCTCATTGTTAGTACCTACTGATATCTATATCACAGTCTGAAAATGGGACTGTGGCAGTTTTTTCTTATGTTTGAATGAGGACAGCCTAGATGTCTTTGGTGCAGATTATGTTGCAGGCATCACATTCTGACCGAACTTGGTGAGTAGTATTACTGCCTAAGTAATACTACGCTTGTTTTACTAGGTGCAGAGCCACATTGTTGTTCACTAGTTGTGACTGATCTTTGAGAATGAAGAGGCTGTTGTGATACACAGTCGTCAACTGAACATTTGCAATACAAGTATTAACGATGAAGAGAAAAACCACTTTTGCTTCTTCTCGGATTGAAAGCTGAATCTCAGACAGATAGCATGACTTATTTAAAGCCACATCACAGGTCTGTGGCAGAGCCAGAACTGTATCTAAATCTCCCAAATTCCATTCCAAGGCTATAGTCAAAGCACAGTGACAAACTGTCCTTTGTTTTCATAACTAACAGTGATTTCCAACACCAGATTTCTGAGGATCCAGCATGCAGCATACTGAAGAAACATGGTTTACAGTCCTCTTACTTCTGCAGAGGCAGAACCTAGATTAAGGTTATCTTAATCTATTAAGATTGCTCTTTTTTTTTTTTTTTTTTTTCTGCTACTTTTTTATCTTCTGGGACTGACTTAAGTAAAATATGTGAGAAAAGTTCTTTTCTTTACATGCTGGGAGTGCTCTTGCCATTAGTCTACAATGTGTACTTCAATACTAAAACAATTGACAGTGTTTATCACTAAGTAGAACTTGAAGGCCACGACAAAAACAAGAAACTACAGTACTCCTGTAATTTTAGTTGCCATGGTGATGTATTTGGACAGTGAATATACTCGTTGGTCTCTTTTCCCTGCAATGTGGCACACAGAGAGAACCACGTAGTCTTGATTTGAGGGATCATTCAGCACATTTGGTGACTGTTTTGCTTGAGAAGGAAGAGAAGTTGGAACACACATGGTGCTTCAGAAAGTATTTATAAGATGGCTTCCTCAGATTGCAGTCAGAAGCTGGGACTGATTCAATTTCAGAGTTTTTCCATTCTTAGTTCAAGAGCCACATCAGTTGCATCTCCCCACATTACAGTTTGTAAAATGTTGATAACAACGCTGCTCTTCCCTAGTGGTCGTGCCTGTTTATCAGAGAGTGCACTGTCTCCTACATTCTATTTACATGGGAACATTCATTCTGATTTTGGTTCTAGTATCTGTGTTTTAAGGAAAAAGGTATGTTAATATAAGAGTATACTATTATAGAGCAATATTAAAACAGTAGAAAGTTGCATTTCCCCATTTTCAAAATATTTGAAGTAGCAGACAGCACAACTGAATTGTCATTTTCTTTGGCCTGTGGTAATTGAGAGTGGATATATTCCAACAGTATCTCATACATGCACTTAAAGGAAGAGGAAACAGACTGACAGTGTAGCCTGTATGGCTATGGGCTTTAGATAGGTAGGTAGGGATACAGCTATTTATTTTACAATTCAGTTGTTCAGTAGCTTGTGTTTGAGCTAAGTCTCTCACAGGAGTCTTCAGTCTGTTGCCAGTAGGGCAGATTTCCAATTCTTTTTAGCCATCACACAAGAAATAAAAAAGGTAGAAAAAACAGAATCAGAAACTAATTCTGGCTCCTTAGTAGGCATAGATGGCAGCTGATCTGAGACGTATAGATAGAAGTCTTTGCATGGGCTTCTTCTACAGAGGTTCACAGATGGCCTTACTTCGAGTCACCCCTTCAGCTATGGATAAGCATTTATTCCAGTCAGCTGCACTGGCTGAGCAAGTTCCAAACCATCAAGTCTTGATGATGGCCAACCTTCCCTCCCCAGCAAGCAGGATCACGTGCACTTCCTTCTCCACTCCACTTGCAGAACAAGCGTTGGTTATGGGCAGATGTCCCCATAGAGGAAGTAGTGGCAGTGGCAACAGGCAGCCCTCTACCATTGTTATCCTTCAGGCAACCCAGCTGCAAAGTTCCTTCAGTACCACAGAGTTTGTGTAAGTGATATTCCAGATGGAGGCTGCAGGTGGCAAGGAGAAGTATGGGGGAGCAAGAGCACGGTACCAGCTCTATTTTCATTATTTGTCCCAGCTGGCAACAGCCAAAAACACACGGGTAAGGTGTTTTGCCCAGCAATTTCATCCACAAGCTCAGCCCTTTATTCTGTGAAGGTCCCTGCCTGCTGCCTTATTTTCCCCCAAGCAGTCCTGCCTACTGTCTAACGCAACTCACCATGAGTAAAACCATGCAATGATTTAGTGATAGGTAGTGCAGGCTGGGGCAAATCCTCCTGTCCTTGTTCACCATGAATTGTGCTGGAGGCAGTTATAGTCCCAGGGAAATCAATGGGATAATGAATACTAATTAGTGGCAAATCACAGTGGAAGAATCTGGGAAAACATGTGTCCTTGCCCTAGGACTAGGAGTTCCTCAGATCCCCTCCGTTGTCACATAGTTTTGGGGCTCTCACAACCCTGGGAAAAGAAAGATTTTGAATATTTACAAGCAATATAGAAATTGGCCCCAAGTATCATTTTCTCATCAGTTTCACTAATCTCTAACTGTAATGTAAATTGCAAAATTGTAAGTAATTGTGAGACAAGCAACAGAAACAGTTAAAAGTATTGGAGGATTGATTTATGATGAAAGATGAAAAGACCTAGGAATTATGCAGTTCGACAAAATGATGACCATGGGCCTGGTCTTGCAAACTTTTCCCAGATGTGGCTTTCCACATCAAGAAGAAGCATGATTTTAAAATATCTACCATGTTCTCTGGTGAAAAATTTTGCAAATCAGTAGTCCAGGAGGGAAGTGTTAGTTCTCATCTTGCAGAAGAGAGAGTAAAATTTTCTAGTGTAAAAGAGCAAGGAGTGTTTGCCTCTTACTTTTTTTTCAAGGTTAAACAAGAAAAAGAAACAGAATTTATTCATATCAGGTAGAAGCGCACGAGTACATGCAGATGTGAGATCTGGCAATGACCAGCATAACAGAAGTGATAGAAATGAAGCTTTTCACATAGAAGACTATTAAAAGCCTATAAAATTTCTAGAGGAAAATGGAAATCATCAGGCTCCATCCCAAAAAGTCAAAATTCTGAAACTCATGAATTGCACCTTTCCAATACTCAAGAAAATGCTACTGAGATACATGGATGGTCCTGCTTTTGGTCCTTTTCTCTTGCTAGCACTGGTGCCTTGCTGGGCTTCCATGATAAGCAGAATTAAGGGGCTAAACTGGAATAAAAACTAATCTTCTATTCTGGTGGAACTTAGGTATTTGCATGTCTTTCTCTACAGCTCATCCCTGGCTTGGCCAAGTGTTGGTGCTGGCATAGGGGAATGATGGTGGGGCTATAGAGTCAACCTAGGAAAGGTGTAAGCTGGCAGCATGGGTTTTATGGAAGCAGCCAGCTGTTAGATTGCCCTAGCCATAATATAAAGTTGCTAGTAGTGGAGTAGAGCACAGACTTTTGGGACTGAAGCAATCCTATTGACTCGAGATTGAAAGTTTTTCTCATCGTCCTTGAGACAATCGAAAGAACTGAAAGTGCCCACTTTTCTGCTCTACTTAGCTCTACAGCATGGCAAGAGCACAGAGTAGTGGATATCCCAAACATGTTACTGTGTTAATAATCAGCACAAAATGAAAGAACTAAGATTTCAGAACAGGCACTGTGCTGTGCCATTCATATGGGCATCTTCATTGCTTGCTCAGAGGTGTTGCGGATCAAACAATTCTCGGAGGGGTTTATTCAACTTTGTTTTCAGTGAAGTGAGGGACAATGCTGCACATTTGGGTGTTATAAAGAATTACCTCTTTCACAGCCCCAGCACTGATGGAAACAAATATGAATGAAAACTCCCCTCCTGTGTGTAGTCTTCAATGAACCTTTGTGGTGTGCTTGTGTGGAGGGATGCAGAGTGGACATGGATGCAGTACAGAGATAGGAAAACAGTGAAAAAATAGCAGTTGCTCCAGAGGTTTTATTGGGCTATTTCCACCAAAACAGGGCTAAATCAGCATCACTTAGTATGTGCTGCTTCCCATTCATGCAGGCTGTGCTCATATTGAAGCCCACTGTTACAGCTCTCGGTTTCTTGCAACTCTAGGGTCATTCTGCCTCAGAGCATGGCAGCTAAGATAAAAAAAGTGGTGAGGGGAACAGTTCACATGCAGAAGTGTGAAATAAAATCCAGGATCAAGGTACTGAAGTCCTGTCTTTTTTTTTCTTTTTTTTTTTTTTTTGTCCTAACAGTAATGCAATAATTGATAAATGAAATCTGTTTACAGTCCTTGCCTCTAAGGATAAACTTAGATAATCACTGTGACAAAAATACTCATGTAGAAAATAAAATCTCCCTTGCTTTCATCCCACAAGAGTAAATAGAGACAAACACACTAGAAATTAAATAAATATTATTATGAAAAGAAAAAAAAGAGAATTTTGGAAAGATTAAAATTCTTGAGAATTTATCATAATTGGGTAGTACTTTTTCCTGGAGAAAGAAATGGAGGTAGTGTTTTCTTTAATGTCAGATATAAATGTTTCTCTTGCTGAAGAAATGACTTTCTTTTTGTTATGTTCTGGAAGCATCAGAACTTTCAACTTGCAGTTTTTTCCCAATTAAAAATCAAACCAATATTGTGTAAAGCAAAATAGTTTTTAAAGAGTCAGATGAATCTGAATCAAAAGCAATACTGGATCAGAAAGTAATCAACTCATAATCAACAACAGTACTTGGATTGGCCAAAATGTTGCGTAACAGCTTATTCAGTAGTCAAAAAAGTAATCAACCCTGAAGATGTTTTGTGTTGGCTCAATCTTTAAGCACAAGTGAAACATTATTTTATTTTATTTTATTTTATTTTATTTTATTTTATTTTATTTTATTCTATTCTATTCTATTGTATTTTATTTATTTTATTTTATCTATCTGTCCATCTCCAAAATCCATTACTCATTTAAGCTCTTGTCTTGGGACACTAATCTGCCTGTTGTGCCAGAGCCTGCCATACACACTGCATGACACAGTGGCTCTGCAAAGCAGGATGCAAGACAGGTTTCTGATCTAGGTCCAGTAAATAAAAAAAATCACAATACTGAAACACAGCTTGACCCAGAAAGATTTGTCTGTGCGAGCCTCAGTCGCAGTAGGAGGTGATGATAGGAAAGGATGCTGACATGAATGCAGCATCCGCAGAGGCACTGATGTGCTGCCCTAAATGGCCACAGCACTGCGCTCACACAATGCAATGAAGAGAAACACCATGTGAGAGGTGGACAGCAGTAATACCAGAGCTGGGCTGCCAACTGTGAGACCACCAGCACCAGCTCTGGTAAGGCAGTTCCCATGATTTCAAGCAATGACTCTGCTGGTTCAGCAGATGCAGGTTTAAACCAGCAAAAAAAGCATGCCCCCCAAAAATGCCCTGCCTTTTTCAACGAGCCTGGAGCAAAAAAAGAGAACAAAACAAAACAAAAAAAACAAGCAACTATCTTTCCAAAAAAACTCACAGCTGCTTATCTGAAACAATTCATGACAGTGAAAGAACTGGATAAATATGTCATGCAATGCTGCAGTATGATTTTTTTTTTTAAGGCAAGCATGACAGCACTGAGGCAAGCAAGGGAAGAGTGAGTCAGCAGATGATTTCATAAGAGCACTTGGCAGCCGCTGCAACATGACAGCAAGGAGGGAGGCTCACGAGGTTGATGGGCAGCCATGACCCCAAACTCACATAGCATACAGACAAGTTTGCAAGCCTCCAAAATCAACATGGGAAGACTTGAACTGAGGAAAAATGCTGAGGGAGAGAAGGCTCTTGTAGAAGGAGCAAACATCTTGGGAGAAAGGCCCCAAAAGCCTTTGCAAGGCAGGATAGTCCCAGATAGCCTCTCTGTTCTATCCCATAGCTGCTCCCTCTTGCATCCCACTGCCTTCCATAAAACTTCCTCTCAAGAATGAGAGGAGGAGGAAGAGGAGGTGGAGGAGGAGGAGGAGGATGTGGGAGAGAAGGTGGAAGGCTCCAGTAGGCCTGAGGGCTCCTAGCAAAAAGCCCAGGTGCAGAGGCGCACATATAACCCAAAACAGAGGCTGCTGTCTGCCCATGTCAGCATGAGCAGCTGTTGGAGCAGGTACAGAGGAGGCTACAAAGATGCGCAGAGGGCTGAAGCACCTCTCCTGTGAAGACTGGCTGAGGGAGCTGGAGTTATTCAGCCTGGAGAAGGCACTGGGGAGACCCCATTGCAGCCTTCCTATTTAAGTATTTAAAGGGAGCTCATAAGCAGGAATTGGATTGGCTTCTTACATGGCCTGACTTTTTACGCAGTGATAGAACGAGGGGGAGGGGAGATGGCTTTAAACTAAAAGTGGGGAAATTTAGGATAGATGTTAGAAAGAAATTGCTTATTCAGACTCTGATGAGGCACTGGAACAGGTTGCCCAAAGAAACTGTTTGTGCCCTGGAGGTGTTCAAGGTCAAGTTGGATGGAGCCCTGGGCAGACTGATCTAGTGAGTGGCCACCCTACCCATGGCAGGGAGGTTTGGAACTGGATTGGGTTCCTTCCAACCTAAGCTATTCTATGATTCTATTATTTCTCTAGTCACTACTGCCCAGGTTGAGAGCAGCTGCATCATATCTGTGTGGGAGCAACCAGGCAGCAGCCATATCCAACCCCCAGTGTTGCTGAGTGGCCTCTCTGCAGCCACATGTGGGATTTCCACTCAGGAGCCCAATGGAAATGCAGAGAATGGTGTTACAATATGTGAAAAATCTAAAGTAAAGAGCAAAGAGCTCATGTGCTGGGACTGGCAGGGAGTAGGTTATCTCTACAGCACCCAAACAAGGAGTGGGTAAGAGTCCTTCTTTCCATCTGTGCTTGGGTACATCAAGGCTTCCTCCCTTCTTCTGCCCCCATAATGCACATGGCCTGTAAGGAGCAAACAAAAAAAACTCATGGAGAAATGGACAGGGACTTTAGTTATAGGTACTGGCACAACACCCTCTGTCGCATGTGGAGAGTGAGTGAATCACCTGAGTGAACAGAGAGGCATAGCCTTTATATACCATTAACACTGGCATAAATATTGAACCAAAACGTGTTCTACATCACATCTGAACAAAACCCAAGCAATACCTAAGCAAACCTCCAGATACTCATGAGGAAATGTGAAAACATCCTCAGGGTCGGCAAAGGACACGGTGAATAAGAGAGCAGGGGCAATGAGCAAGGAATAAAACTGAAAGAGGCTTCAAGGAAACATTAATTAGTTTGCAGCATTTTTTAATCAACAATTTGATTAATTGCAATCAATGCTTTCAAGTAAATTTTGCCATGTAAACACCAGTAGGTTCTGTCAGCCTATTCTGATACTGCTGTTCTGCTTAATATTTACTTTCATCATTCCTGCACAGGTTCAAATTCACCATTAAATTTTCTCCTTTTTATTTATTTATTTTTTTTCCAAATTCCTTGCAAGAAATTCATAATCAGCTTCCCCGAAAAACTCTGTAGTTCAAGACTGCCATCTTGAGGTTTACTATATTTAAGGACTAGCACATTGATTGAACTACTCCTGTTTCAGTAGTTACTGGTGAGCTCAAAAATACTGTTTTAAAAATACATTAACATATGTGCAGAGAGGTGGTTCTTTTCTGCTCTCTATTACTTTGAGCTAAGGGATCTAGCCAACAGAAATGTCACTCTCAGTCAAGATTATCAGGAACAAATAGTAATAGTGAGTATTCTGCTCTGAAACATTCTATGCAGAATGACTTAGGATGTAACTAGTATTCAAAATGTGACCAATTACAACCATCTGATAATAAGACACAAATTTCCAGAATACTTTTAAGTCAGGCGTACAAATGGACTCATTCTGATTTATTAATTTATTTATAGTTTTGCAGTTTTGTTTGTGTTTTTTTTTGTGTGTGTGTGTTTGTGAGAAGGTTTACTTGAATTCTTAACTTGAAGCTGATATTGGAGATCAAATAAAATCGTAGATGTTAAAAAAATTCTTTCAAATCAACACAGGAAGTATATTTCTGTGGATATTCTCACGTTTTCAAATAATAAAGAGAATGTAACGCTTTGAAGTACAATTTTAGGTGGTATTATGAAATAATCTGCCTTCGACAGCATTGTGCAGGCATTGGTTATTTATCACTGCAGGAGAGTAAATGAGTAGATCATTACAACAGATCACACGTAGGTTTTGAAGCTGCGCTGAATGGGGGATGTTGCTTTTCATTCTTCCCGCTGCAACTGCCAGGTGGCTTTCGGTTTGGGAAAAGGATGTGTGCCAACACGTTCACAATCAAGTGCATTATAGAATGAGGCGCCACAGGAAACCAGAGACCCTCAAAAATGTGCATTGTTAGCACCACAATTAACCTGTGTTTCCTTGTGATAGTTCTTGCTTTAAGCCCAGCAAAAAGTCAAACCTTTCTGAAGCCATTGCCTCTGATATCTAGCCCCCAGTTACCTCCACTACACAAACTGCTCAAGTATGTTTCTTTCTTTTTCTGAGAATTTTAAGTTGTATTAGATGGGAAATATTAAAATTATAAATTTGACTGAAGTTTAGATGAAGAGCAATCTACCTCTGTCTATGTAACGCAGCCTAAAGAATTCTAGTTTGTTTTCCAGCTTAGAGGCAGTCTGTAGCAGAAGGTTTTTTTAACTTAAGCTTATTAGTACAGCAGTGACAGATCTCCCCCTCAAAAAAAAAAAAAAAAAAAATAAAAATAAAAATAAAAAAAAAAAAAAAAAACAACCCACTGTGAACTCTTACCATTTATAAAGTATAAGAGGCTGAACTAGTCTGGAAGGAGGAGAGGTAAGAAATGAATTCCCTATTCACAGCTAAGAAAATGATGACTTTGAGCCCTAAATACCTTACCAACAAGTTGTGACAGTATGGCAGATTGAAAAGGATGGGATCAACCCACAGACCCAGCTCCCCTCATAGACCTGCCTCCTGTCTGCAGACCACAACAACATCAGAGTCCAATGGAGGTGAAACAGGACAGCCACAGTCAAGGTTCTTGTAATAGATGATGTCTTTCTCCACAAATAAAGGCTCTTTCAAAGTTCTGGAGTGTGCTAAGCCTATTCACAGAGAATAACACTTTATTCTGGAAGGAACCTTTGTTATTTCTTGAGACTGAAGTGCCTGAGCATGAACATGAGCATGAACAACGGTGGCAGGGTCCCTCTTTGTGACTAAGAGGTTGCTGAGGCTGAGCTATGTGGTTGCTCACCTGGAAACTATTGCCTGGGTGTGAGCCAGGCAACTATTTTGGTTCCCTCCACAGGCATGGAGTTGAGCTGGATGCCTGTCCCAGACAGGCCAAAATTGTCCCCTGTCCTCTGGAAGGGCAAAGAGCAAGAATAGCACAACATCTAAAACTAAATTCAAATGTATTTGCCCCTTCCTCCCAAGAACTTTCAATTAATTTAATGCTTGTTACTTCCTTTTTCTTTTTTAATTTTATTTTTAACTCCCAGTGATGACTGGGAAGGTAATAAAAAAGCTCAAGACTTATGCAAAAAATTCACCCTAAAGTGTGATCAACAGCTGGAAAGTTCTGAATGTGTAGTTTTCAAAAGTGGCTTAGCCAAATGTTATGTTTTTGGATTACTTTCTATACTTTGACTTGTGTTAGTATCTTTTTGAATGTTTCATAGAATTTACATTAGTAGTTGCATGACTAAGTTGTATTTGATGCTTTTTCTTTAGAACAACAGTGACTTATGATAACGTGTCTTACATGGACTGTGAAAGAATGGCTTTATATCCTGTCATGTCTTTACATTGTGTTCTAAACAAAGATATTTTCCTGTGTTAGAATAAATCTAAATATTTTGGGAAAGTATCTATTTTTGAGCCTTACAATTGCTATGGCTGTTTCTCCTAACAGGTCTCTTTTTCCTTTTGTCTTTTTCTGTATTTTTATAAGGCACCTCCAGTGCCTTATAAAAAAGTGCATGCCTTTTTGCAAACTTCATTTATTATTATAATTCAAATATAGTTAGTGACACTTTATAACGCAGATCACACATTTAAAATTTAAGACCTTCTTTCCCATCTCAGTTAATAAAGTGTAATTAGCAAAGAAGCATATGAATAACTGAAAAACTATGTATATATTTGCAACACTTGGGTTCTTTGTGGCACCAGCTGCGACCCAAAGCAATATATGCAGGACCAACCACTGCCTAAGGACTAGCTGAAGGCACTCAGCAGGGCAGCTTTCCCAGCTTGAGTCCAAGAATGAGACTGAACCCGATATGACAGGAGAGAGTCATTTCACTGGAAAGCAGAGTGACTTGTGCGTCTTCGGTTAAGCCGTCGTTGTAGTGACTTGGAAAGGTAAGTACAACTATGTTCCCTGGATAAGGTTCTGAGATAAGAGAAGCATTGGCATTTCCATAGAATATGCCTGCAAGGGACGCACAATTAATTTTGTAACTCCTGCACATGTAAGAAATATTTCTAGAATAATTTATAGAGCAAAATTTGCAGCTCATGCACTGAAAACAGAATTTAGCAATCAGCAAGGAATATAAAAGGAAGCTGTTGTTTAAAGACATCCTTTCTGTGCATTGAGAAGTACACAATCAGGGTACCAACGCCATCAGTTAGTGCATATTCTGAATTGCTGTGAATAATGCTTTGATAAGTTCATGCATACATTTCCTCATGTTAAGCAAAGAAATCTTAGAGTAGGAGCTAAAACAAGGTAGTAAGTATAAAAGAACAATTGTTTTTGAATGGAATTTGAAAAAAAAAAAAAAACACATATGGAAGCTGTATGTAATCTTCTTACCTTTATGTACATTTTGTTCCAGCGGCAGAGCAAGATGCCAAGGTCACCTGCCAACTAGCAGAAAGCTTAGAGGTAGAGAAAGCTAGTTTTGAATGATAGAGACCTCATGAGCAAATGAGGGTGAACTTTATAACACAAAGAGCTTGTGTGTATGTGCAAAATTTTGCTGAGTGAATAGTGATACACATCTATATGTATATGCTGCATGATATCTGGAAGGCTGGTTGTCCTACAGTCAGTCTTTAAAATATGTACATAAATGTGAACTTGGAAGTATGTGCAGGACTTGAATTCCTCATGGTATGAGGAGATCGGATGGTAGTTGTGTTCACATGTATTGGTCATCCATCAAACCAGCATTATCTACAATATCAAGCCAACAGTATCAATTGAACCCAGATTAAACTAAAAAGCCCAATTGTAAAGCTGCCAATATAAACTAACAACCAAAAAAATCAACCCGTAAACTTGAACAATTTGATATGAAGTGCCTGGCTCTATGTGCAGCATCAGCTGCCTTGAGAGGATCCAGGATCTCTATGTAAAAACAGTGGAGCTCTCATAGCAAGGCTGATACCTTCGCAAGTTTTGCACCAAAAAATATTGCAGCTGCTCGCATGGTAGATTTGCCATGGACTGGGGGCCATAGGAGAAAAACTATATAGAGAGCTGAACAATTCATTTTCCTTTGCTTTTGATCTCACTGCACAGCAAAACATTAAAGTTACCTGTTAAAAAGCTGAAGATCCAGATGGGAGCAATGCTATAACTGCAGTGTCTGTGGCTGATGGCATTCCTCAAGAAGAGCTATTTAGACTTGTTCAGAAATGCTTCTGACAGTGTCAAAATGATGGGAGACAGAGGAATTTTGCTAAACTCCTCTCCCGTCATTTCTGCCATCAGTGGTCTGATAGTAATTGTAGGAAATTAGTTCAAAAAAGCAGCTGCAAACATGGGTGCAGCCTGAAGCTATCAGAGTTACTTCTGAGCTTTATTTCTCTCTGGAGGGGAATGCCCAGTCTCCCAGGAAACCAAGTCTGGATACAACCTCTTCCTGCCTTTCATACATGTCAATACCTATTTATAATTGTATTTTCTTCATGTAGGGTTGGAATACACACTAACTGCTGACTGCCGCTTTTTATTCTACGGTCAGTGGAAACACAAGTTTCAATTTTTCCCATTTTTGATTTGTGTTTAAGATATATCTCCTTTGCAGTGGCTCATGTACTGTCGCTTTTGAACAGAAGAGCACTAGGGAAATTCTAACTTTGAAATTAATTACAGGAATAAAGCCTTCTTTGCATATTTTCTAATTACCCCTTTCTTTGTTAATGCCAAATAATGCCTTCAGCATCTTCCTGGAAATAGTCTCATTGACCCTGTTCTGTGATTATCTCCCATCTGCGCTGTGAAAGCTATGGGTCTTCCATTTCCAATTCAAAAACCTCCAGAATTAAAACCATTAGTTGAAACAGTAAGAAGATTAATAAGCTGTGCAGGTGCACGTTGCGAACCATAAACAGCAGCCTTATCCAATCATGGGAGAAGGAGCTATAAACAAAGGTGGAGTGCCTTTCACTCTCTGACAGTCCCTATGATCCTGGTTCATGAGCAAATTAGACTTTAAAGTCACCTAACATTTTTGCAGACACTGTGAAAATCGCAAACATTTGGAGAACACTGCAAGAGAGGCATGTGCCTGGAACCAGAATGAGTAAGACCACACAGAACAGTGGAGAGCATCCTTGGGTGCTCAGCCCTTGCTTCTGCTTCATCCCCAGTGTTCCCACGTCCTGCCCATGTGCAGTACAAGTAGGGAAGTGTGTGACAATGCATTTGCTTGTACAAGGGCTGCTCCAATAGTAATGCCTCCTATTCCGTATGTTGGCCTGTAACATCAGAGGCAGACGTTGGTGGTACGGCAGTAGAGCCTGAACCTTCCCACTAATATCTCACTACATGTTGTTGCCATGTGACAGCTGGCAGCAGAGGGGCACTCTGACACAATGGTGTCTGACAAGTTCGTATGAAACAAAGGTGTGTCACTGAATTCCTCCACGCAGAAAAAAATGGCACCCATTGACATCCAAAAATACTTACTGAACATTTCTGGAGATCAAGCAGTGGATGTGGGCATAGTGAGGCGGTGGGTGGTGCAGTTCAGCAGTGATGACAATGTTCACCTGCACTGGTGCAGATTGTTACGAGCTCTATACGCAGGCTTTTTCTCATTTCTGGCAAAAACGTACAGCTAATGGTGGTGACTGTGTTGAAATTTTTTTTGTAGCTGAGAATTTGCTCAAATACTGCTATTGTGCTCTTTGTATCTGCTGTAGTTTCCATGGAAACAAATAGGAAGCATTACTTTTGGAGTTACTTACATAACTCAGTCACCATCCAGCAACACAGGTGCCTTGTAGAAGAGCCCTGCTGGAGCAGGGCCACTCTGCCAACGTTACAAAATTCACAGAAAAGTGTGGGTGTGCGATTTAGCTGCAAGGACCACGTGCCAGACCTTGCTCCCTTCTTTTTTTTTTTTTTTTTTTTTTGTCTTGTTTTTGGCTGCACAGCATGTTGTTCTTGTAGTTTGTTCTCATGATCCCTTGAGTCATGCTATGAGCTGTTTGCAGAAGAATTGGCAAATAGCCCTCATCGCACTGTCAGTGATTTAACCATTGCAAGTCAAGGTTTACACAGAATACTAACTGGGAGGCCCTAAAGCACTGGTGCAAGCCTGCAGCATGCTGAGCTGTTGTGTAAATTGAAGTCAAAAAGGTGAATTGCAAGTTTGAACTACAAACATATGAGTGAACAGTGGCTCTTCTAGCCACCCCTTAAAATGGACAATTCTGCTTTTCTATTGTCTCCTTGAGCTTTTATTTTTCATTGCAACATAAGCTAAAGCTTGTTTTTTGTTTTTTGTTGGTGGGGTTTTTTTTGGTTTTTTTTTGTTTTTTTTGGCTCTTTCTTGAAGGTCTTGATGTTTCTTGGGATTTCTTCAAAGAAGATCAACAGAAACCAATCAGAAAATGAACACAGTCCTAATAATACCTAAAATGAACAACAGTGAGGCCCCAGTCCAGGCTCGATCCACTAATTTAAAATTAAGTTGGCCTGCACTGTTCATTTATTTACTCCCTCAGCAGCCCAAGGGAATATATGCAGTGTGTGAAGTGAAGCACGTGCCTTTGCAAGAGCAGTGTTTATGTCATTCAAGGGAAAAAAATAATACTGTAAATGAAGAAACATCTCATTAGAATTGCATTTATAGCTCCCCAAATACCAGCCAAGTGTTTTTTTAAATATATATCTATACTTTTTGACTTTGAAATACATGTTGCTACCAAAAAAGGGCCTATAAGGAACCAGTGATATCATCCATTGTCTTAGGGTGTGTTTGAAGGTTGTTAAAGAGATGTCTGAAGAGAATACAAGCAAAGGGGATGTAAAGACAGAAGGAAATGGAGGATATTGGGGAACAATCCCTATTTATGAGCAGCTCAATTAACAATGGGGCTGAGAATGTGATTCTCATCCCTGTCCTGACACAACTTCCCACCACAAAGTTCTCTTCTGTACAGATGGTTCCCTCACAAGCAGTAGCTCAGGATCAAAAGCCATCCTGTACTCTCAAAACAGCTTTATATTAAAACTGGTTTTAATAAAATGAGTTTTGGATGAAATTTCAGCTCTTAAATTACAGATTTCTGGGGTTGGATTCTGTTCATATTTCCATATTGCTCTATTCATATTTTGCTATAAGCGTTAGGTTATGGTCAACTGCTTTTATCTATCTCAGTAAAAATTTCCCTTTTAGAAAAAAATAAAGTTGGATGTTTGTTGTAAAACACCGTCAGGAATTCCCCAAGCTTATCCTTTTTTGCTTCCCTCTTGAAACTTTGAGATACATGCTATTGGATTGGGCATATTTTGTGTGTTGTAGCTCTGGGGAAAGCATGGATTTCTTTGTCTGAACTGCTGGAGGCAAAGGAGGCAGCTGCATGATTGCATGCACAGGAATTGCTTGTAAGCCTGGCCTCCTAGAAACTACTGGGACTATCCAAGCCAACAGAAAAATGTGTTGGTTTTTGTTGTTTTGTTTTGTTTTTTACAGCACAGATAAAAATGGCAAAGCATTCCTAAAGATTGGTAGCTGTCCCATGAATTCAGTCTATGGAGTTCAACAAGCACTCTGCAGCTGAAAGAGCCTCTGAAAGTTTTCATTCAATTGCTGGCTGACTCCCCTCACCAGCTATCTTCCTGACGGAGGTTAAATGAGGATAAGCCTTTAAAACTCTAGTATTTTAAAACAAGTTACCTTATTTTTCGCTGATTTGGCATCTATTTCCATGGAAACAGAAGCAAGAACTAGAAGCCAAAAGCTGAAGTTGGCTGCACCACTGCTCTTGGCTTGTTCTACTTCCATTTCCATGGAAACTGATGTAAGATCAGTGCAAACAAGACAAAGTTTGCTTCTCTCTCTCTCTCTCTCTCTCTTTTCTTCTTCTTCTTTTTCTTTTTCTTTTTTTTTTTTTTTTTTTTTTTGATTAACCCTTCTTTGATTTTCTCTTTCCAGTTGCCTTCGGTGCTAATGATGCAGTTACCAAGTCACTGGGAATGCAAGTAAGAGCAGCCCACGTACCTTGTGAATCAGTGCATGCATGCATGTGTATGTGCACTCCATTTTCTAGCACTTTAGAGTACTCACTGATTTACTTTAAGGATGCTAAAAGTTACAATAAAATAAAATAAGTAACACACAAAGAAGCTAGCAAGGGATGGGGGAAGAACAGATTATTATGTTCCTTCATTAGCAGAATACTCTTCTGGTACAGATTTATTGTCTCCTGGTAAACAAACGTTTCTCTTTTTTCCCCTCTAATCTGCAAGGTGTAGGAACATACGTCACAAGCCTATAAAGGTGCTCTGTTAGAGTCTCTGTACAGACTGGGGTTGGCCATGGCTCATGGAGCATAAGCCATTCAGATTCACTTTGGCCTCATGACTGAACCTGATCTGAGATTAAATCACATTTGGGGAACTGATACATTTACCCTGCTTCATTAACAGGGCTTTTGGTGCCAATCCCAGAAAGTCTGGATCCAGACATGTAAACCTCAAAGTAGTAAAGCATCGAATCATGTGCTGGAGTCCTCCATAAGCCCAAACAAATACAGTTTATGGACATGCTCAACTGCTCCACTTGCTCAAGTCCTGGACATAGATGCTTACATGATGAAAAGTCTTCCCAGCTTGTAGCAATTTGGTTGGGCTTGGGCAGCTTTAGAGGAGTCTCTGATCGATTTGATTATTGTTTCTTATGAAATGCATGGAGGAAGCCATTGGGACAAAATAGATAAACAGAAAGGGGGTGGCCTAGATCACACTTATAGCTACAAGAAAAACAACAACAACAACAAAACCACCAGATTTATTGGCAGAAGAGAATAGAAGCCAAGGCTTTAAGAGAGAGATGAAAAATACAAGGAAAATCAATACTTCTTTACATCTTGATTTGCTTCTCCTTCCAGTTAATAACATCTCTAGCTTAGCCAGATTTTAAGAACTTGTTAAATTTTGCACCAGTGAATGTCCACACCTGATCTGTATCAACTCTGCTCCCACCTGACCAGGATTAGATATCTGAATATCAAAAATAGTTAATCATAGACCCATAGAATATCCTGAACTTGAAGGGACTCACAAGAATCATAGAGTTCAACTCCTGGCTCCACAAAGGGCCACCCAGAGTCAAAGAGTGGTGCCTGAGAGTGGTGTCCAACTGCTCCCTGAACTCTGACAACATGGGGCCATGCCCGCTGCCCTGGTGAGCCTGTTCTATGCCTAGTGTCCTGTGGTGAATAACTTGTTCCTAAAGCCCAACCTGACCCTCCCCTGATTCGAAGTGTTCTCACTACAATGACCTGTAATTAGCAGTTGTGTGGTGACTATAGAATTGTATTCTTTGGTACATACGAAAAATAAAGCTCACTCCCTAAAGTGCAACTGTAGTGGTTGTGTTGTATTTATTGATATTCATAAGATGAATTAAATTCAGATCTGATTTTACTCCTTCTAGCATTGGGTTGGTCAAGACCATTTCCAAGGTTACTCAAAGAAGTCTTCATATCTTTCTTGCAAACTGTCTGACCTCTCCTTGAATTCAGACAGCTGCAATAACAAAACTGATGAAAAGCACAGATAAATGTACTATCACCCAGAGAAACAAAAAAAAAAAGGAGAGGGGAGGAGAGGGGAAGGGAAGGGAAGGGAAGGGAAGGGAAGGGAAGGGAAGGGAAGGGAAGGGAAGGGAAGGGAAGGGAAGGGAAGGGAAGGGAAGGGAAGGGAAGGGAAGAGAAGGAATCTGGGATTCCAATCTGGCAAACAAGATAAATGGGAAACAACAATGAGTATCCAAAAGGAAATATCTGGTTTGATAAGGTTGACTGTCTGCCACTGAATCAAGTGTCTCCAATGTTCTATTCTTTCCCTGCATATTGTTTTTTTTTTCGTTTACTCAGTGACTAGTTCAGAAGAAATCTTTTCATGCTCCTGTTTTAAATGTCTTTCACTTTGGAAACCAAGCTGCTATTTCAGTAGCTGTGGTTCATTAGCCAACCCATTCAAAGAGCGTGTTCCTGCCATGCCCTTTTTATTTTAGCTGACCCTGTTTTGTCCTGCTTCTGCTTCACAGATGAATTTGATAGAAAATGTGAAGTTATGGCACCAAAAAGTCTGCATTATTCGTAATCCATTTAGTGGTTTGGACACAGGCTCAATAGCATCTATCCAAGAAAAATATCACTGGTAGGTCTTTCTCTTCTGGAAAACTGCATGACATGAAAATATTTCTCATTTTCTCAAAAGAGGATAATTTTCATTTATGTATTTGGCCTGGGAGAGACCCTTTGTTTCCTTGCCATAGCTCTGCCAGAGGAAATCCTGCTGCACACACCAGTGCTTCTGCTGCAGGCACATGGGCTGGGGAGGTGCAAGACACCGTGGGGCTGAGTGTGCTCCAGGGTCACTCAGTAGAGAATGAGTGCTCCTTGTTGGTGAGCTTTGTTCTCCTTCCAGGTTGCTCCTCCTCAATTCTCTCCTTCATGGTTTGTGCAGGAAGTAACCAGTATCACCCCCACCCCTACCAAGGGATCTGATCTGCAACCAATTTCCCTTTGACTATCACTTTCCTCTAGGCTCAAGTTCACCATATCTCTTTTTTTCTTCCTGTAGACACCAATGTACCTAAATCAAGGATCTTCTATATTTCTTGCTGCTCTGCATGATCTTCCCTAAATGCCACAGGCAGCACCGTAGCTGGTAGCATTTGGTGGCCTTCTGTGCTGACATTTCAGCCTCTTACAAAAAAGAACTGCCCTTATCTGCCAGCCACAGAGCCCAAGGCTTTTCTTCTAGCTGACTTTTGCTTCCAGCTGCCTACCAGTGTGCAGAGGCAGAGATTTCCAAGCAGCAGGCTTCCTGGTCTGCAGCAGCAGCAGGAGCCAGGAAGAATAAAAAATATTATAGATACAGAGCAGCAACTGTTTTCTTATATTAATAATAGAGTAGATTATTGATGCTTCTGATGAATTATATCTAGGCTTGTCAAACAATGGGCACTATTTCCTGGCGAGGCAAAAAAAAGGTCAAATTTTTGTTTGTGTTTTATTATCTTCATTGATTCAAAACATAGAAAAATCCATACGCTCAGAACGTCAAATCTTCTCATAGTGAATGGCAGTGAAAACATATTCTACCCACTCAACTCTGGTGTTCGACACCACCCACACCTCAGTGGCCGCTTTTTCTGCCTTTGTTTGCATTGTGGGCAGTGGCTTGGGTTTGCTTTCTTGCTTCTCCTCCTCTCCCTCTTTCTCTTTCAGCAGGAGAAAAAAGGAAAGCAAGAGCATGCAGCAGAAGTTGTCCATTTCTACTCCAACTAGAACAGAAATTTTGTGTTGCAGATCACTCCAAAACAGATGTTTCTTTCATAATCATGAAAAAAATTTAAAAAAAAACAAAAAACACAACAGAAAAAGGAAATGATCGCATCCTTCCAAACATTGTGAGTTTTGCAGTGTTGAAAAAGATGCATTTTTCATTTTGAAAGAATTGAAAATGTCTCAAGCTGTTCTAGCTATTAATCCACACATCCAGCCTGAAATGGGATGGAAATGATAAGCGTCTCGGAACCAAGCCCGTGCTGGTTGCTCGGCAATAGTTTAATGATTATCTTGGATGTGATTAATGAAAATCACACTTAAGAGCAGTCCTTCTGCACCACACCCTGCAAGACCTCCCACTCATCCTGCAGCACTGCTCTGAGCAGATGCCAAGGGCTTATCAGGCCCTGAGAGCAGCACAACCCACCGCAGACCTCAGGAAGAGCAGCAGCCTCCCCTCTTCCAGCCAAAGTATGGTTTTTCCTGTATTTTTTTCTTTCCTGTGCCTGGCAGAGCAACACAGCCATCCTGCATCCCACCAGGCAGTTCTCTGTTGCTGAGCAACCCCGTGCTTGCTGAGAGGGCCCTTTTGCAGCAGGAAATCTGGTGAGGAAATAGTGAGGGAAATGAGGAGAAGAGCAACGAGAGCCTTGCTGGGGACATGCGCTGAGGGGCAATGATGCTGCTGCCAATCCTGCTCCTCTCTACCTGCCCTGTTCTGATGCAGTGAGTGGCCTCATCCATCAGTTAATTAATTAGTTAAAGAGGATTCCTCATCTGCAAAGCCATGTCCACTTGAGTAGAGGTGGGATAGGGATAGAGGTGGAAGGAGGTGGTGCTGAGCTTGGTTGGTGGGTTTGGTGAGGGCTGTGTGGGTCTCTTTCTGGAACATCAGGCAAGAATTTTTGTACACACTGACAAATACCTGCCATTGTAGTAGAGTATAGCTTAAGCTGATCCGTAAGATCTGCAGGAGGCATCATGCTAGATGGCTTCTCTTGTTTAGAATGAGAGGTAATGAGCTTACACTGTGCCAGGTGAGGTTCAGGCTGGATATTAGGATAGGTTTCTTCTCTGAAAGAGTGTTCAGGCAGTGGAACAGGCTGCACAGGGAGCTGGTGGAGTCACCATCCCGGGAGGTGTTCAAGAGCCATGTGGATGTGGCACTGAGGGACATGGGCAGTGGGCACGGTGGGGGTGTGCTCGTGGTTGGACTTGGTGATCTCAGTGGTCTTCCCAACCTTAGTGATTCTATGATTCTACAATCAGCAAGCACAACATTGCTTTGTGCGTGTTGTTGCATGGAAGTATCTTGCTACAAGGATATGTGCAGGTCTCGTGGGCTCTTTGGGGCTGCCCTTCCCAAAAAGCTGAGTTCCATCAAACCTCACTGTGACCTTGTAAACCTGAGCTGATGCTTCTGCCTGGCATAAGCAGAAAATTTAGAAGACAGCTGTGTGATAATGACATCCACATGCCATATCACTAGGATGGAGGCAACAAAGCTCCTTGAAAGAGTTTTCTTTCAAAAGCATAGCAATTCTCAAAATACATGGCAAACTACCATTTTCTGGCTGCCATCATAGACTAGCTCAAAGATCTATGTATAATTTCTAAGCTTCGTTTTCAAGACTGTTTCCTACGCACCTCATCTGTGCTCAGCGACAGCCAAGGCTGAACAGAAATGCTTGGTGGAACAAGGAGATCAGGGCATGGGGGCAAGTGCAAATGCCATGAACAAGCTTCTGATGTGGTTCCAATTAACCTGTTCCCAATTTTTGAACAAAAATCTGTTTTTGTAACATTTTAGTGTGATGCAGGCATGGAGCACTGCAGGAAAATACAATTGCACATGCTGTTCCTTGGGAAATATGAGCACTGGTATACGCATTCCTAAATCAATCAAGAGTGCACGAACATCTTGGCCATCCAGACAGCATTAATAGAACCAGAAACTCCGCTGCCAATGTGTTTTTCATGTCAGAGCTCTGGAGTGCTTGGGGCTTGCTATGGGAAAGCCCTTCCCTTTTCCTTGGGTCACTGAGCTGGCAGCCAGGAGTCCAGGTTACTGTTCTTAAAATCATCAGGGAAAAAATGAAGCCTGAAGAATGTTGAGAAACTGAGGGATATGGGCTTTATATATGATGTAGTGAAGATGAAGACAGATTGCTAGTGTTTAATTTTGGTAACCTCCAGAGAACAGCGGGGTAGGAGCAGCGCTAAGCCAACGGGTGATGCAGAGCTGCTGGCAGGAAGCAATGCAAAGGGCTGATGTGTGCATAGGGACAGCAGCCACCTCCCAAGGAATGGGATAAACTTCTGGATGCGAGCACTTGGCTCTAGCGTGGGCACTCTCACCAGCAGATTCCAAAGAGCTTTACACCAGAGCACACAGCCAAATGTGGATATGCAGAGTAGTGCTGCATGCTGGATGCTCGTGTAACAGAACAGCACAGCCTCTTTCCTCTGCAGCTGGCAGGATGCACTGCATCCCCTGCCTTCTCTGCAGTGCTTGTCATCCTTGCTGGGATGCTCCCTTGCAGACAAACCCTAAATGCCATCATCACCCTCCTGCTCATGCAAAGGGGAGGAGAGGCTGCCTTCCCTCCAGAATGCAGAAGGAGTACTTTGGTCAGAGTTGCCTCTGCCAGCACTTCTGGTGCCCAGCCTCAGTCCTGCTCTAGGCCAGGCTGGAGAGCCAGCAGTTTCTGTAACCCTCACAACTCTGGCCAAAGGCAAGCAGTTTGTGGGTGTGATCTCTGGTTTATAAGTGTATTGGGAACCTCTGGCAAGCTCTTGCATTAGTCCCAACCCATCCTCTAGCTTATTCCCAGTGCCCTTTGGGAACTCAGAAGCCTTGCTGCAAAGCTCTAGTTTGGGGCATGACTTGATCACAGGCATGTTAGCTGAGCTGCTTTTTTCAGGCAGTTTCAGGCCACCTCACATCCTACAGCAGGAGACACAGCACTGCAGTCTGCTTTAGCACCATTTCCAAGAGACAACACCACCAATCAGAGTTTTTGGTGTTTCTCTGAGGGGGGAAACCAAGCCAAGCGAGCATCCAAGAAGTCCATCCATGTGTCACTGCAAGTCTCCAGGAATGAAGCAGTGCGAAGGGCCAAGACTCAGATTAAATATGTGTTCCTGCCACACTATTATTCCTTCCCAATCAGCAAGCGTCCCACACTTGCCCTTTGCTCCAGCAGCAGGATATCCTCCGTTTGTCTGCACAAAGTGTGGATGAGCGCTCCTCTGCCTTGTTTCCCAGCCCGCCGATGGGAGGGTCAGCGGGGCCAAAGCAGCTGCCGCAAGGAGAGGAAAGGTAACCACGGCAACCCAAGTTATCTGCATCCTCCATGTGTTTCCTTCTCCCCACCCTGCACCATATCTCCCCCACCCAAACCTCACACCGGTAGAACCAGGGAGCAGCTGGCAGGATGGGGGCTGCGGCCGCGTGTCTGTCGCCTGGTTATGCTTTGGGGCTCACCGCATTGGACTGAGATCACTGGAGAGGATCTGGGAGACTGCAGAAGGGCAGTGTGCAACAGACAGAGCTCTCCACTATTGTAGATGGGGCGCTGGATATGCTGCCTTTGCTCCAGAGTTGCAGATTGGTTGATGCTGCTCCTGGTTTTGGCTCGTAGCTCTAACCCTTCTGCAGCAGCAACAGCTTCGCCGTCTGCGCCCCACGTCAGACCCAGCTACAGCTTTGGCCGCACTTTCCTGGGACTTGATAAATGCAACGCCTGCATTGGGACGTCCATTTGCAAGAAGTTCTTTAAGGAGGAAATAAGGTCAGAAACTCAGCACAGTCATTTTCTCATAATAACTTGAAAACTGCCTGTTAGCATTTCCCTATGCTTTATTGGAAGCCAATGGAAAGATAACATCACCAGGCTGCCACTGCAGCACCTCATATTTTAAATTATTTTACATGTCTATGTGCCGCTGCTCTGCTTCTGTTTTCTCTTACAACCATGCAGACCTGATCAGACCTCAGCTCTGAACCTTAACTTGAAAGCAGGAGTGAAAGGCACAGCTCTCTGCACAGGGATGTCTCTGAAAGAGCTCAAGACAGTGATGGAAGGGGGAGGTGGGGGAAGGGAAAAATCAGTGTGTTTCAGTGTCACTGGAAGCATGATGCTATGAGCAGCTGAGAAAGGTGAGGGCTGATTCACTTTGTGTTCTCCCAGTTGGATATGTTAACTACAAATATACCACCTTGCACCAGCTGCAAGAACTTGTATGTGCAGAATTGCCTCCAGGTTGATGGGATGTCCACTGCCTTAGTCAGGCTGCCCTAAGCAACTTCAGGCTCAAAGCAGAGCACATCTGCTGGCAGGAGGAAAATGTCGCTGATAA
Source organism: Lagopus muta (assembly GCF_023343835.1). Taxonomy (NCBI): domain Eukaryota; kingdom Metazoa; phylum Chordata; class Aves; order Galliformes; family Phasianidae; genus Lagopus; species Lagopus muta. The sequence goes on from NC_064433.1 coordinate 109,963,406, forward strand.
GTTTGAGGAGAAAGTAAAAGACAGCACAAGGCAGAGGAAGGGTTTATTGGGTCTGATAAGATTTATAGAGCCGGATGAATGTTCTTTTATAGAGCCGGATACACTTGCTTTTATGGATATAAAAACCTGGGAGAGAAGGAATGACTATAGCAAAATTGTATTCTTAATGCTGCAATATGAGCAGTATAACATTGGGCAAACTACTCTTTTTCTACGGAGTGACTCCATTAAATGCAGCACAGTAAAGCCAGAATGCTCTGGATGAGGTGGCCGTGCCAGCACCCTGTGCCCAATGCTACTTCTGCTCCAGTGCCCCCTGGCTTCCTGACTCTGGCTCATGCTGCAGGCAATGTGAGGGTATGCAGAAATGTCCAGCAACACCAAGAGAGGCAGGGACGAAATGTGTCCCCTTGCTTGATTCCTAAAGCAGTCAGAATATGGGGCAAAAGTAGAAAATTTTGGAGGCACTCCTATATCCACTCCCATGTACCTTTTCCTGTGTTCACAAGGATGGATTTCTCTCTTAATTTGCACTGGGAATGATACATTAGTGTGATGCTCGGAGGGCTGGAACACCTCTCCTATGAAGACAGGCTAAGAGAACTGGGCTTGTTTAGCCTGGCGAAGAGAAGGCTCCAGGGAGAACTCTTTGTGACATTCCAGTACTTAAAAAGAGCTTAAAAATAGGAGGGAAATCAACTTTTTACACAGGCAGATAGTGATAGGACAAGGGGGAACTTTTTTAAACTAAAAGAAGGGAAATCTAGATTAGGTGTCAGGGAAATCCTTTACCCAGATGGTGGTAAGGCAGAGGCTGCCCAGAGAAGCTGTGGTGTCCCATCCTTGGAAGTGCTCAAGGCCAGACTGGATGGGGCCCAGGGCAGCCTGAGCTGGTGGGGGGCAGCCCTGCCTATGGCAGGTGTTGGGGCAGTGTGAGCTTTGAGCTCCCTTCCAAACCAAACCATTCTGTGAGTCCGTGATACTCCTTGCAGCTTTGTGTCAACGCTGGTAACTAGTTTTGGCCAGAACTACTGGAAAAGTTTGAAAAAGCTGGAATGTTTGGTTGTTGTTTGTTTGTTTGTTTGTAATTTTTTTCTTTCTTATTTTCTTTCTTATTTTTTTAATACTTATTTAATATACATATTTAAAATATTCAGTACTCCAAAGACAAGCAAAATTATTTTGGCTGAAACAAAAGACTTGGTTTCATCCAGTATAAAGAAAAGCAAGTTTGATTTCCTCCCTTGTTCAATTCTGGGCTGATCCAAACCCCACAGCTGGCAAATCAGCTCTTCATGCAGATCTCACCAACCATTTTCTCTAAACCCAATCTGGCCCTGAGTAACTGCTCAGGCCCTGCACGAGGCTGACTTACTGCTGTGGCACAACACAGTGACGCATCTCATAGGCATCCAGCATGCGTGCCAGGACAGCATTGGGCTGCCTGGAAACGATGCCAAGCACAGAGTGGCCATGACCCCAACTGGGACCCCCTGGCATCCTTGGGGAAACGGCTCTCCCAGTGCTGTATGCCCGGAGCTGGGCTCTGTGCTGCGTCATGCATCCTGGCTCTGATGACTGCAGGAGGTGGCTCTGCACTGGTGCCTGCCTGACATGAGCTCCCCTGAGATGGGCACGAGCCAAGTCACAAGGCATGTTTATGCTTAATTAAAAAAAAAAAAAAAAAAAAGAGAGAGAGAGAGAGAAGGAAAGAAAGTCCCAGCCTGTAGCCATCTCTTTCCTTTACGTGCCTGGCATGCTGTGCCTGCCTTACAGATTAGGCGCTGGGAGGGGTCGTGACGCAAAGCAAATCACAGCAAGGCACGGCAATCACTTTCTGCTCTTTGGTCCAATCTCACAACCAGCCAAAAAAATTTTTTTTAAAAAAAACAGGAGGGGGGAGTTCATTTTAGGTCAGATACTTGGATCACAGGGAAGCTCTGATTTCGTACTGGGCAAAACGCCCCAAAGACCAAAATGCCCTGACCTCGGCATGGGGCCAGCTGCTGGCTGCAGAAGGAGCCGGTCCATTTCTGTGTCCGAAAGCACCCCTGGCACGAGAAGCCATCAGTTCTTGGAAGCAGAAAGAGGCTGCACACACTGATCCTTGAAGGGTAAATTTAGTGGGGATGAAAGCTAATGAACCCCCTCAACATTTCTCAGTGTGGAGTTCCCAACTGGAAGTCAAAAAGAAAAATTAGCTTCAACCCTCGGCCTCATTAGTGCCTTTTCATTTACCGGCAGCTAGCTGCTCCTGAAGGGCACCCCTTGCCTCTCCTGTTTCAGTTCTGAGCTATCATCAGCTTTAATTTATAGTGAGATTAAATTAAGAAATGCTTTCTTATGCACTCTGGCAATGTATAATTAGGAGACCCCAGGGGCAGCCAGTTCAGCTGCTGGCCATGCTGAAGGCTGGGATTCAGCTGAGCTCTTGCATCTTGCCAGTGAGCTTACAGAAAGCACGACTCGGGCAGAGCTGTGGGGGCAGCCCAAAAAAACATCATCACAGCTTAACTGGTTGGCCAAACACTCCCCTCTGAGGCCTGTGCAGGGGGAGAATTTTGGTGCACAGTGCTCATGGCCACAGCAATGCCATGCGTCTGGCACAAAGTGTCCCCTCCTTATCCTGCCAAGATTCCCCAAAACTTCTGTAGTCTTGCATCCTGTTCTTGCATACTGGCTGCTAAAACCCTGTGTCAGAGGCGCACAATGACCCTGGCACTGAGTTTCCATCCCATATCCTACATCTCCCCTTATAGCAAGAGAGTTCCTGGTCATGGGGACAGCTCCAGGCAGCCAGGCACCCTCATCTGAGCCTCCTTCACTGGCCTCAGCCCAAGGGGTGGAAGGAAGGTGGCTGCCCAGAGCTGTGACATGGCCAGGAAAACTGTGTGAGCCCCAGAGAAGACTTTGTAGCTGAGGAAAGCACTCAGTCCATGATATTAAACTTTTTTTTCCTAGAGATTTATCAATGGCATTGAAAACTTCAAACAAAATCACGGAATCATATAATCATAGAATGGCTTGGGTTGGAACGGACCTTTAAGATCATTTAATTCCAACCTCCTGCTATAGGGAGGGGCACCTCCCACTAGACCAGGTTGCTTAAAGCCTCATCCAGCCTGGCCTTGAGTGCTTCCAGGCAGGGGAAATCCACAGTCTCACTAGGCAACCTGTTCCAATGTCTCACCACCATCACACTAAATAATTTCTTCCTAATATCTAGTCTAAATGTAGGCTCTGCCAGTTTAAAAGCACTTCCCCTCATCCTACCACTACCTGCCCTTTCAGAAAAATCCCAGCTTTCCTGTAGGCTCCCTTCAGATACTGGCAGGCCACGATGAGGTCTCCTCTCAGCCTTATCTTCTCCAAGCTGAAGAACACAGCTCTCTCAGTCTGTCCTCACAGGGGAAGTGCTCCAGCCCTCTAATCATCTTTATGGCCCTCCTCTGAACCTGCTCCAACATCTTGACATTCTTCTTGTTTTGCAGGCTCCAAAACTGGACACAATACTCCAGGTGGGGTCCTACGAGAGCAGACAGGCAGAATCACCCCCCCTCACCTGCTGATCATGCTATCTTACATGATCTTTATTTCAGCATTAGTTCAAGGCCAGATTGGGTGGGACTCTGGGCAACCTGATCTAGTGCCTGATTTAGTTGTTGGCAACCGTGCTTATGACAGGGAGGTGGAACTAGATGATCTTTCTGGATCTTTTCACCCAAGCCATTCTATCATTCGTTATTCTATGATTCCATGATTAATGAAAAAAAATTACACCTGTCTATCGTGCATTAACACCAGGTAAATCATACAATCATAGAATAGCCTGCATTGGAAAGGCCCCATGAGCATTATCCAGTAGAACTCCAGGCTCCACACAGGACCACCCAAAAATCAGACCAAATATCTGAGACAATCGTCTAGACACTTGAACTCTGGCAAGCTCGGTGCTGTGACCATGCCACCACCTTAGAGAGAAAGGTCATCCTGATAATTCCAAACACATTTATTTTCAGAAGTTTTTGTTCTGCAGAGTATTTGAAAGTGTTGATTATTCCTTTTTTGGCCAGTTTCCCTTTGCAGCTTAGGAAATCTCAAAACGTCAAAAATTCCCTCTTAACCGAAACCCTGAGACTTTTCCCTTCTTTTTTACTCTCCATGTGGCCCAAATTTTAGCATTTATCTCTCCTCTCCCCCTCAAGGCACCCCCATAACAAGGAATATTTTAAAGTGAGGAATGAACGAGGACATTTTGTCTGAGCATATTTCCACCCGGTCTTCTCACTGAGTGCACATGGGAACTCTAACCCACATGGGCCCCACATGGGAAGAGGTGCCCCAGTGGTGCTAATGGGGACTCCCCCCAAAATCCCCCAGATCTCTCTGTGAGATTTCCACAGTTCCCCATGGTGCCTGAGGGCAAAGCGGTGGTTGCACTGGCGCGGTGGGCATTGGCGAGGTCTGTTAACCCGCTCTCCCTGGGGCTCTCGTTTTGGTTTGGCAGGTTTGACACCTGGCTTTCTTCTCATTTAAAGCTGCCCCCCAGCTACCTGCTCAGCTACTTGGGCAACTACACCGATGATACTCAGAGCTGGAGGATGGTTGACATCACCCGCCTGACCACCAAGTACCAGCATGACCGGGCTGACCAGCGCATCTGCACCTCCCTGCTGAAGACCAAAACATGCAGCCTAGAGCAGGCCCTGCGCCGCACCCATCGCTTCCAGAAGTGGCTGAGGGCCAAGCGCCTCACGCCCGACCTGGTGCAGGTCAGTGCTCCACCATGAAACTAGGTCAGCCCGTGGGGATGCACGGAAGCCTGCACAGGCTCTATTTCTACCTGAGGCACAAAGAGGAGGCCCGGACTGCCCTGTGCTGCAGGTGGGCCAGGCATGGCCTCTCGGTTTTACTCGGGAAGGGCAAGAGTGAGGCTCCTGGCTTGTTCTGTAGGCTGATGGTGAACTCTTTTCATTGGTGCCTGGGCTCTTTTCAGTGGTATGCAGCAACAGGACAAGGGATAAGGGACATAAACTAGAACACAGGAAGCTCCATACAGATATGAGGAAAAACTTCATCAGTGTGAGTGACAGAGCACAGGAACTGGCTGCCCAGAGGTTGTGGAGTCTCCTTCTCTGGAGGTATTTAGGACCCACCTGGATACTTGCCTGTGCAACCTGCTGTATGAAACCTGCTTTAGCAGAAGGTTGGACCTGATGATCTCCAGAGGTCTCTTCCAACCACTGTTCTGTGATTCTGTAAAACAGTAGCTGAGTGGCTCCTGAGAGCAAAACCACCCTCCCCAAAAACACTTTCCCCTTATAAACAACAGCAAAGCATTTTAATAACTCTTGGCACAGGGTAGGGGCTGTGTGTGCTCTGGAATGAGCCCCTATTAGATGAGGAAGGATTATTCCAGTTCTTCTCCTTTCTTTTCTTTCATCCTGAGAGCATCATTCTCCCTTTAATGAGGGAAGAGAAAGGGACTTGTTTGTTTGTTTTCCTAAAAAGGCAACAGCTTCCTCCAATCTGCACACTGCCACACTGCTCAGCTTTGCTGTGTGCTACAGACACATTACTTTACATTTTCTATTTCATGGATCCGTATCTCCTGAAAATGAGCCCCCAGCTGAGCTGGCTGGAAAAAAAGGCAACATCACATCCATTTTTAAGAAGGGCAAAAAGGATGCCTGGGAACTACCGACCTGTCAGTCTCACTTCTGTCCTAGGAAAGATAACGGAGCAGATTGTCCCGGAAGCTGTGCTATGGCGAATGGAACAGGGAGGTGATATAGGAAAACCAGCATTGCTTCATCAAGGGCAGTTCCTGTTTGGCCAACCAAGAAGCCTTTTATGATGGTAGCATTACATCAATGGACAAGGGAAGAGCAACTGAGCTCATCTGCCTTTACTTCAGTAAGGCCTTTGACATGTTACCCCACAACATCCTTCTCTCCATATTGGATTTATGATATGGATATGGATATGGATATGGATTTAATGGGTGGACTGTTTGATAAACTAAGAACTGGCTGCAGGATTGAGTCCAGAGAGCAGTGGTCGATGGCTCCATGTCTGGATGAAAATCAGTGAGCAGTGGTATCCCACAGGGGTCAGTGCTGGGACCAATACTCTTTCATATCTTCATCAGTGACATTGACAGTGGGGTCAAGTGCACCCTTGGCAAGTTCGCTGATAATACCAAGCTGTGGAGTGCAGTTGACACATCACAGGGACAAGATGAGCTCTAGAGGGACCTAGACAGGCTTGAGCAGTGGGCCCAGGTGAACCTCATGAGGTTCAACAAATCCAAATCCAAGGTCTTGCACCTTGGTCAAAGCAACATCCATTATCAATACAAGCCGGGGGTTGAAAGGATTGAGCGCTGCCCCGGTGAATGATAGGCTGGACATGAGCAAGCTATGTTCCCTTGCAACCTAGGTAGCCAACTGTGTCTTGGGTTGCATCCAAAGAAGTGTGGCCAGCAGCTTGAGGGAGGTTATCCTGCCCCTTTACTCTGGGCTGGTGAGACCTCGCTGGGAGTACTGCATCCACATGGGGAGTTCTCAGTATAGTAGAGACATGGATCTGTTGTGGCACATCCAGAAGAGGGCCACAGAAATGATCCAAGTGATAGAATACCTCTCCTACAAGGACAGGCTGAATGATCTGGGGCTGTTCAGCCTGGAGAAGAAAAGGCTGCAAGGTGAACTGATAACAGCCTTTCAGTTTCTAAACGGAAGCTACAGGAAAGAAGGGAACAGATTCCTTAGTAGGGTTTGCTAGTAGTGATAGAACAAGGCAGAATGGCTTCAAGCTTAAAGACGGTAGATTTATGTTAGATATAAGGGAAAAGTATTTTACAGTTAGGGTGTTGAAGCACTGGAGCAGGCTGCCCAGAGTTGTGGTGAATACCCCATTCCTGGAGACTTCCCAAGTGAGGCTGTGTCTGGGCAACCTGATCTAACTATGCATGTCCCTGTTCATTACAGTGGAGCTGGACTAGATGACTTTTAAGGGTCCCTTCCTACTCTGAAGATTCTATGATTCTTTGAACCTTTGAAGTGAACGTCAGGGCCAGCCCAGGAGGATGTGTCTAAGGACAAGCTCCATGGAACATCTCAGCAGTCCCAGCAGATTTTTAAGTGAAGAGAGGTCCTAACAGGCTGCAAGACCTGAATTAATACATGTTGGCCTCAGGACTGTGCCACTCCTGTTTTCATGGTTCTTTCACTCTGTATATCAAGTGGAGGAATTGACATTAGTATGTAAATCTGTTTTAACAGCATGTAGACTGGGCTATAGAATTATAGAATAGAATCATTAAGGTTAGAAAAGATCTTTAAGAACAACTAGTCCAACCATCAACCCATCCCCAGCACTGCCCACGTCTCTCAGTGCCACATCCACACAGCTCTTGAACACCTCCAGGGACGGTGACTGCACCACCTCCCTGGCAGCCTGTGCCACTGCCTCACCGCTCTTTCTGAGAAGAAACCTTTTCTAATATTCAACCTGAACCTCGCCTGGTGCAATTTGAAGCCATTATCTCTCATCCTATCTCTGTTACCTGGGAAAAAAGGCTGACCCCCACCTTGCCACAACCTCTTTCAGGTTATTGTAAAGAGCGATAAGGTCTCCCCTGAGCTTCCTCATCTCCATTCTGAACAATCCCAGTTTTCCCAACCTATGCAGAAGAGCACATTGGTCTCACTTGGTCCAACTTGCCCACAGCCACAGGAGCACCTCAGAAAATGCAGGCTAGCGTAAGCCATCAGAGGGGTTTTGTTGGGATACAGTAAGCCACTGTGAATTCTTTCCCGTAGCACTACTTTTCTGGAATTTTTGGAAGTGCTAATAGTGAGTGCACTGCTGGTGTCCAATGCAATTCCCACCCTATTTCATGATCCTATGGTCACCCAAGGATTCCTGCTCTCCCCTCACTGCAGTATTGGCACTGAGACAAGCTATTGGGCTGAACTAATTTTGTCTTTTGTAACAGGCAGTCACAGCAACCCTCCACATCCTCAAATCAGGATGACAGACCGTGAAGTGAAGCTTTTCCACTTTACGCTGCCTGCCCTGCCTGCCCCAGCTACCAGCAGAGCTGCCACATTGATTATTTCAGCCATCACAATGAAAATCGTTATCAGAGGCAGCAAAGCCTTCACTACTAAAATTCTGCTGGGAGTGAAGCTCAGCTCAGGCTCTGTGCTGTTGCCTATCCTGGCTTTTGTAACCCATGCAGCAGCACCACTGCACACTGCTTTGCCTGCACCTTGGCCCAGAAGCTTGTCACTACAAACCAGATTGCTGGTTCACTGTGTTGGAGGGGAATAACAACAAAAATGTGGCCCAGTTTCAGTATAGGTTTCCTGCAGGAAAAGTTATAACCCTGGCTACAAAGCACGGCCTGGAAAACATGCAAGGGTAGTAGCAGTGGTGATACAGAGGGGATGAGTTCCACGGCTTCATAAGGCAGTCTCAGGTTCTGTTTTTGGAAGTGAACAAAACGCTTGGCTTCAAGTGGCCAGGAGCTGCATGTGCTTCATCACCTACATCAGGAGTCTTCTGCTGGGTCCCATCCCAAGCTTGGTTTGGTGAAGTTGTATCCAGGCAGCAGTGCATGGAGCAGCACTGAACAGTGCTCCTAGGCTGTGTTGCTCTCTCTTGGACTGGCTGAATAGAAAACAAAGTGAAGAAAATATGTCTTCCAGAGGTCATCTTTTCATCCTGTCTGATGGATTCTGGGTACACCGACATGAGATGTGCATACATATGCAGACATGGGAGTTTAACACAGATGACATGTTATGCAGTAGGGAATAGATATCACAGTTGAGTGTAGGTAGGCTTTGTAGGAAGTACTCAGTACAAAAATGTAGGAATTTAATCAAAGTAAATAAGAAGCTTTCCATTTTCAATCACAAACAAGATGTCAGGCTGCCTGTCAAGTCTTATTCTCCAGGGTGATAAGACACTGCAAAGGACAGGAGATACTCTGAGATAAATCACTTTCTTCAATGTCTTCAAGTATACATGCTTCAAATTTTTCTTCCATTGGCAGTTTTTGTCTGACAGTTTTACAGCTATGGCTGTAGGTATGTTCCATCATTCTGCTGGAAACAAGAACCCTGCTCTGCTGAAACACCAATGCAGGTGCCAAACTTCCTACATTTGTGTAGCTCTGCCAAATCCAAAAGTCCTCACACCCAGTTTTTGTGGACCAGGGTTGTCATTAAACTGTAGGAAACTGCACCAGTATTTGATATATATGTGGCAGCACCAGTGGATGAGCATCTGGAATTTTGTTTGGCTCAGTGGGAGGTGCTAGGGCTGGCAGCTAAGGCTGAGTGCTCTTCATGCACTCCCCTGTGCCTACATGGCTCCAAGCTGAAACCCCACTCACCAGCTCTGTGTCAACTGAAAAGGGAAATAATCGAGCTTCATCAGGTGTCAGTCACTGTGTTAGTCATGAAAACCCTGAAAGCCTTGTTGCCCTTCTTTGGACCTGCTCCAGCACTTCAGTGCCCTTTCTGTACTGAGGTGCCCAAAACTGAACACAGTACTGATGGTGGAGCCTCACCAGTGCTGAGTACAGAGGCAGGATGACTTCCTTAGTCCTGCTCACCACACCATTCCTGATACAAGCCAGGATGCCATTGGCCTTCTTGGTCACCTGAGCATGCTGCTGGTTCATATTCAGTCAACTGTCCATCAGTACACCAAGGTCCCTTTCCATCAGGCAGCTTTCCAGCCACTCCTGCCAAAGCCTGTAGGCTTGCCTGGGGTTGTTGTGACCAAAGTGCAGAACCCAACACTTGGCCATATTGAAACTCATACAGTTAATCTTGGCCCATCGATCGATCCAGTCTATCCAGGTCCCTCTGTAGTGCCTTTCTCCCTTCTGGCAAATCAACTCCTCCCAACTTGGTGTCATCTGCAAAGTTACTGAGAGTGCACTCAATCCAGTAATTAACAGGCTGTGAGAGATCTACCTCAGAGCTTCCAAATGACTTGGGGAGATCCTGAGTCAAATTTTTGCTCCCAGCATGAAGAACAGCAGGCAGCAAATGTGAACACAAGTGCCCTGTCCTCTGAAGAGTACCTCACAGCCACCAAATTAGAAAGTAAACCCAAAAGATAAATTTGGCTACTTGAATCATTTGGTAATGATGGCAATGATTCAAGAAAAAGACTTAGCAAAAGCCTAACTCCAACAGAGGAAAGGCTGGGCAGCATTTTTGCACTGCTATCAGGAGCCCTCCCCACATCACCCTTCCTTCGTAACTGAACACTGACTTTAAAAAAAAAAGGTCTTTTTCTACAACACAGGTATAAATGTATATGTCATTTATCCCAGCCGTAGGTCACTTACTACAATTTTACACATTCATGCCCCCAAATTAAAAAGCTGAAGCCATTAGCCCAACACTTCTTTACTCATTGCTGACATCTACTAGAAAATATGCCCAGGTTATTCTAATCTGTTTCTGATAGCTAATGCATAAGTTTTTCAGAGAAATAATATATGTTGGGCTGGTACCCATGTACAAAGTTTATTTACAGTTTTAAAGCATGTTTACTGACCTTAAGGAAAAGTATTTCCAAGAATGCCGCTTGTAGGCTAAGCAAGCAAGGAAGCACTCTGAAAACATTGTTTGAAGAAGGGTGTGACTCACTGGCAGAGCAAAGGAGAGGCAGCCACAGGCTAGTGGTGCTGCCAAGGCTGGAGGCAGGAGCGCAGAGCTTGGCAAGGAAGGAAATGGAGTTGGTGGAGACCATGGCTGTGCCATGAAGACTGGGTGCCATTTTCAAAATCTGTGATATCTCACAGATGGAAGATAAACATTCTTCTCACGTTTTGCCCCTACAACAGGGCCTGTCCAGCCCCTTGCTGCGCTGTCCATCCCAGCGTCTTCTGGACCGGATTGTGCGGCGCTACGCTGAAGTGCCAGATGCTGGCAGCATCTACATGGACCACCTCACCGAGCAGGACAAGCTGCGCCTCCTGTACACACTGTCAGTGAATTCACACCCTATCCTCTTACAGGTAGGTACTGTCTGCCCTGGCTGGAAACATCACCCTGCAGCCTCTTGCAAGCATGAGACGTGCCCCAGTCCTTGCTGCCCTTTGCAAGCTCCCCAAAATTCATGGCGCATGTTTCTTCTATGGGTCTGAGTGATTGAAGCCTCCTGCAGGCTTCTTGCATCAGACTGTAAAGTTGCTGAGAGATACAGATGCCCAACCCCTGAAATAAATCAGAGCCAGATGGGTTATTACAATAGTGCAATGTGAAAGATGGGGTTTTACGCATCTCCGATGTTTCACTGTCATGTTTGCAATTGATAATATATTACTCAAAATCACAGTTTGTTTATAAAATCCAGAGTATTTATGAAAACCAGAGATCATGCATTAGCATGTGAAGTCAAGATGCAGCATTCTGGTGGAACATGAATTCACAGGGCACAGATTTCCTAGGCTCAGTGTGCTGTGGCTGTTACTGTTTGCATGCCTCTGGTTGCTAGCTCCATAGCAGAGGGCAGCTCTGAAGAGGTGTTTGGTTGGATTCAGCCAAACCATACAACTGAGCTCTGAGTTTGAAGGTAGAGAGCTTCTCTGGTCCTCTCCTGGCACATGATCTCCTCTCTTCCCTTGTAGGTGTCTCCAAGGGAATATCCTCACCACAATCTCTCCTCTAGCTGTCACTGCTATTTCTTGCATCCCTTTCTGATAATGATGCAACCTCTTCCACCTGCCTCAAGCCACTGTGCTCCTCCACCCAGGGAGGGGGAACAATGCGCAGTGGAGCAGTTGAGTAATTTCCACCCTGGGACATAAAGGCCTGGGGCAGCTTCACTGCCAGCACGACAGTTGTAAGCTCCATTCAGATGTCCCCAGTGCAGCAAATATCCAGCATGTCCGTCTGGAAGCATGCAAAGTCTCATCTTACAAAATGGCCACACAGGTCTTAGAAATCAGTTGAAATTACTCTAGCTCCACCTCACCTTCAAGCTGTGACTTCAGCTCTGTCGTTCTCATAAGGGAGCCATCAAAAACCCCACAGAGAAACCTAAAATTAGCTCTTCTGCGTCTAAAAATTTAATGAATTTAAAATCTATTATTGTCTTATGCATTCCAATTAGTCTCCTTCATGGAACAGATCTTGAAATATCAGACTCTTCTTCCTTAGCTGCCAGAAGAAAAGATAAACGTAGTATGGAGCAGTGCCTCCTCTTGCTGCTGGGGCATTTGAAGTCACCTGGAGGGAGGTGGGCTCATGGGCAGAGAGCATAGTGAGCAGGGTCGGGTGTCAGCGCTGCTCTCCCCTCTCCTGGCAGATCTTCCCTGATGTGGAAGGGTGGCCCTTCCCACGGTATCTGGGCTCCTGTGGGCGGCTGGTGGTCAGCGCCAGCACCCGGCCTCTGAGCGACTTCTTCAGGGCAGCCCCTGAGGTGGCAGCTGACCTGGCCCTCCAGCTCCTCGCCGTCCTCCGCTCCATGGGCAACAACGACCTCAACTATTTCTTCTACTTCACCCGTGTGGACGTTGGCACCTTTGGCGTGTTCAGCAATGGGCATCTGTTCATCCGGGATGGCAGCACGCTGGGCATCATCGACAAGGAGGAAGGTACTCAGCAGGCTCTGGGCCCATGCGTCTGTCAAAGGGGGGCTTGGCACAACAGGGCAAAACAAATTATTCACCTATTATGTTCAGCCCTTCTGCTGATTTATTTTATTTATTTTTTGATCAACCAAACATCACTTGCTAAGCTTAAACAATAGAAGGTTCAAGGAGAGATTTACCAGCACTAAGAGGCAGTCCCTCCAAGCAGGGAAATTGAGCAGGCATTTTGCTTATGCCTTCAGTGGAGCGGGGACTGATGGATGCTCTGCATGTGGGTCTCAGTCTTACATCTTCCTCTCTGTAATAGGCAGCAGCATTCAGTGCGCTCTCCGTTATGCACTCACTACATTATTTCTCTTTTGTAAAACATATATCATACAAATGTCAGTATTTGCAAAGAGATTCTTCATAGGTTCATTTGTTTCAAGTAAAGCATTGTATTTACAGTGTATATAATACAGTGTATTTACAGTGATAGTATTAATACAGTGATAACAAAATTCCTCTTTTGTCAATCTTGCCTAAAATGAAGTATTGCTATTCACTTTCCACAGGCTAGACTGGTCTACTACTGGAAGTAGAGCTAGACAAGGAATATTTCAAAGAATATTATTATTTAACAATTTCATTTCGAGTGTTTAGTTTTTCAGAAGACCTTTGCTCAACTTAAATATTCAGCTGAATGCATCTCAAATATTCAGAAAGAGTTGTCAGAGGATTTTCCACTCAGTGTTTTTTTTCTTGTCCCAGCAGATATTATGGTTGTCTTGACTCCAGCTAGATGAGCTGTTTTTGCAATTTAATGATTTTGGGTAACATGGAAAGAATACGGGTTTAACTGTTTGTAGTGGTTTCTGTAGGAACTCCATGTTCTAGGTTATTGCTCGGGTTCTTCCCATTTCTTCCACCCCACTTTGACCCAACAGACGTCTCTCCATTTCCTGTGCAGGGCAGTTCAGTAGAGCTCTGTCGTTCAGCAAGAAATGTGTATTTCAGTAGGAAAAAACCCATACACAGATTGCACAGTGTATTTTGAGGTGAAAGACTCTATCCTTTAGAGACGGGTAACCCTATATTAATTCAGAGGTATAGACATACGTGATTGTGCAGCAATTTGCTCCCATCTTCCTAACAACTGTTTTAATTATCTTTATCAGGGAGCCAACTGATGGATGGCCAACAGGACTATAAGGATATCTTTAGCTGTTTGACTGTGGACTGCCAGTCTGCATTTGTGTCCTGTAACTCCATCAGAGAGAAGCAGAGCCTTGTCTTGGTGTGTCAAGAGCTTTTACCTAAGCTCCTGAAGGGGAAATTCCTGCCACCTGTACAGGAGAAAATAGACAGCTTCCTACAGCACTGCGTAGAGGGCCTCACTGATGACCAGGATGTCAATGAGGCAATGGCAAAGCTGGCACATCTCCTGAAGCCTCTGCAGTCTTGTGATTCACGTTTTGCCTACCGCTACCCGGACTGCAAATACAGTGACAAATACTGATGGTTTTGAAGGAAGGCTGCCCAAGAAGGATTGGGCAGGGTCATCCCCAAGCAGTGTAAGAAGAAGAAGGAACCAGAGTAGCTGAATGGAGCTGCACCAATTCCGGAGCTTCCTCACAGAGATGAAGGAGTTGGGAACAGAGTGCACATAGGATTTATTGTTCATCTCCCACAGATGCATTTGTTACTTGGGATGTTAGATGTGATGTAAGGCTTATGGATTATAAACATTATCATGAGAGACAGAGACTACAGGATTAATAAATCTTCTTCATGTATTTTGGCCTTGGAAGAGTTTTCCGTGCCATCCATTAAAGAGAAGACCTCTGAAGGCAATGTGCTCACAGCTAGCTAGATAGCAGAATTTTATTGCCAAGTACAATTTCCTGATCAAGATGATATATACATAATGTGAGATGGATGGAAGCATTTAAGACTTTATTTGTGGAGATTTTTGATGCTCTAAAAACCATAGACAAACTGAGCCACCTGATGAGTTCCTTACCTTCATTCATCACAGATCACCCAATGTCTCTTGAGACCTAATTTTTCTAATCCTACAATATACTTACTTTTAGTCTTTTCCAAGTTAACTGGCAGTAATTGGAGTCTAATAAGTGTTCTTGTTTACAGGTTAAAACCAAACCAAAATAACAACAAAAAAACAACTCTTAGATGTGGCTGTCCAGAAGACACTTTCATACTTTTCTCTCTAAAGCGAACAGGAAGGAAGCATTTGAACAAAACCATTCAAATGGGAAAATTACCTTAAGAAGAGAAACAACATGGTCAGAGGTTGAGATATTAGTTTACCCTAGCAGTGAAACCATCTGAACATCTATCCCTACTTCCTCATTCATTTGCCTTTTAAAGGAGAAATTGGAAGTCAGTCCCAAAGGATTGACTCAGGTACCTACAATTTGAGGTGGTGGACTCGTGTTTTCACACAGAATTAGACACATGTGCCTTGTTTTCTGCAGAAAGATTGCAGAAGTTGCAGAATAGAAAAACATGGTTTGCCTAGAATCAAAGAATGCCTGAAGTTTGAAGAGACATCTAGAGGTAACCAGGTCCAACCCCTGCTCCAGCAGGCACACCAAAGGTAGGGTGTCCAGGTGGCTTCTGAACATCTCCAAAGAGGAGACTCCACAACCCCTCTGGCAGCCTGTGCCTGTGCTCCATCACCTGCATAGTGCTGCTGTTCAGATGGAGCATCCTGCTTTCTGGTTTGTGCCCACTGCCTTTCGTCATGTCACTGGTAACCATCTAATCTGTGTTGATCCCCAACCCACGAGTTCTTTGTGAGGTGTCAGAGAAACACACTAAACTTTCCCTATGTTCAAGGGGGCTACTTCTCTTCTGGTATTCAGGCATGCAGGAGTCACCGACCATATTTGACTAAGCTGAGTCAGAAGCTAAATGTTCTGGATCCCCCTGTAAGTATTTTCATCATGGAAACAGTCTTCCTCTAGCCATGGTTCAAAAAAGAAACCAGTAATAAGCATAAAACCAGAAAAAGATGAGAGTGCATTTGCATTGGTAATGATTGTACAGAGTTAAAGGGAACAGGAAAGCAAAATTTTGTGCTGGCTGTGGAGAGGTTCTGTTCGCACAGAGCACCGGGCCTGGGGTGAAGGCAATGCATGTCAGGTATCCAAAAACACATGCCATTCTGACACTGGGAAAATCTGACCTAGGACATTTACTTTTCCTCTTGGCATGAAACATTAAGTACACCTTTCACCTCTCAAGAAGCAGAAACATTGAAAATAAAATGTAGGTAAATTTAGCTTGAGGTCCAGATGGTTCAACAGAAAAAAATGTTTAAATATACAGTCTAAGCTACTGTTGCAGCCTTCTTTCATGATTTCAGTCTATTTCTACATCATGGCTCTCTTCCAGTATGAAAAACATGTCCTTTGCTAGATCCATAAGGCTGCCTAACAATCTGTTTTCAACAGTTTTTCTGGAATCTGTCTGCATCTTTGATCTCTCAGTCTGTGATTTTACCTAAAGCTGCACCTTGGCACCAGGCTGCTTCCCCTCCAGCAAGTTTCCCTTGCTGGCAGCCCCTCACTGGGGAAGGAAAATCTCCTGCTCCACCACCACTCACTGATTAGTAATTAGGTGCTACCCCCTGGGATGCTTGTTGTCATCTTGCACTCAGTGCTGAAGGGCTTGTACATTTGTAAGCAAAATTGTCCAAAAAGCCCTAACGGGAAGAACTCATCTGGTCCAATAGAATCACAGACTCATGGAATGGTTTGGGTTGGAAGGGACATCAAATCCCATGCTGCCCCAACCCCTGCCATGCAGGGCTGCCCCCACCAGCTCAGGTTGCCCTGGGCCCCATCCAACCTGGCCTTGAGCACCTCCAGGGATGGGGCATCACAGCTTCTCTGGGCAGCCTGTGCCTCACCACCCTCTTCTTCACATCTAACCTAAATTTCCCTTCCCTCCATGCCACAGGAGAAATCATTTGCAAATGATGGGTCTGCGGAAAGGTCTTCACTGTCAACTCATGACTCAGGTCTGAGCCAGCACCAGGCAAAAGGACCTATGGTGTCATATGGGCTTTGAGTGGACCCTGACATCCTGTGATCCTAAAATGCCACGTGGGAAGAATGGAGGAGCCATAGCCTTACTCTGCTGCTGGACCCAGGTGGCAAAATGTCAGCAGGAGTTTTATGGCACGCAGGGTCTACTTTCATACAACTTGGTTAAAAGTTGTTGAAGTTGAGAAGGGTGTCCCCACTTCCTTCAATAGGCTTCGATATGATTTTTTTTTTCAAATGTGATTAAAAATATCTGGATCGTGGATTTAAAAATACAAAAGCAGCAGAAGCTGCGCTGATCAGCAGTTTCTCTTCAGACATAGATTACAAAGGCCAAGCCTATGTAAGACCATGACTAATATGCCAGCCATAGAATCAGTCCATGGCTCAGAAAGTAATAATTTTCCTAAACTAAATCTTATTTCCCTCTATTTCTCTGGCCTTCTTTTTTCACTGCCAATTTTTTACTTTAATATTTTCTTTTCTCTTGGCAGTCAGACCCTGGAATCAGTGCCCACCCTGTCTGCCAGCTTCAGTCAGGCCTTGAAATGCGAGTAGGCCACAATCCAAAAGGATGTGAAATTAATTTATAAATGGCAATTATTTTAAACCTAATCCTCCCCAAAAGAACTCTCGAGTAATTTTTTCCTCTCTGCATTTGAGTTATTTCTGACAGCGGCTTTGTGCAAGCCTTTGCAAACTGTTCCTGCTAACAACGTAGAGCGTTCCAGCCCTGCTGGTTTCTGCAACAAGAAGAGAAACTGCCTTGGTCCTCTACCAGTCCTATGTGCAGTCTGAATGCTTCCTATATCTCTGCGGTCTTTATGTCCATGTGTTTATTAGGTGTCTCTCTTGCTGTATAATATCCTGCATTTTTTTAAGCTTTTATGTCAAGAGAGTCTTTGTTCATAAAACTCTATTTTCTGCCATGTTTCATCTAGTGGCATACTTTAATACTCTCATTTCTCAGGGCGGCAGCAAGTGATCATCACTTTACTCCCTACGCCCCTCTGGGCTTCCCACAAGGTGCTATCCAGAAAGCATTGTGGCATTTTCAAGAATTCAAGGAATTTTCAAGCAGCCAGACAAACACATTTTGAGTGAGGGCCTTTCCAGCAAGCTCAGCCAAACGATGTTCATTGTAGGTGCTTTTCATTTGCCTTCTGATTATCTGAGACTTTAGGGTGCTCTTGGGTCTCATCTGCCAATCACTCTCTGCAGCCAGGTGCTCCAGATACTTTATTGCTAACTCCACCTAAGTGAAACCTCAGCTTCTTCCATTATCACATGAATCTGGAGAGAAAAGCCATAACAAAGTTCTTGAATGTCACAAGACACATGAAATGACAACAGCCGGCACCAAGGCTTTCTGAATTGGTTTAGCAAGATGCATTAATTTGATTAATAGGTATATCTAGTTGCCACTGTATCCTATGTTACTCTAACTCTCTGCTAAAAGGAGCCTGGGTAGGCATCTTGAAATTCAGAACGAGCAAATGTGAATTTCAGGGGAAGAAAAATGAAATGAAAGCAGCTGCTCATGGAAAGCACACTGTGGGGATGTAGAGATGGAGGTACCCTTTTCTTCCTTACTGGTTAGAGAAAATGGCCAAATCATCTGCTCTCCTCTGCAAGGAGATGAACTCAGCCAAAGGGTGTCTGGCTTGTTCTTAGCCACTGTCATCAAGGAAGGCTTGAACAGCTAAAAAGAGACCCACAGGGAAGGGTGAGGTTGACCCAGAAGTCCAGAAAAATAAAACAGAAGAAAAACAGACAGAAAGACGGGACACTTAATAAGAATAATCAAACAGAAAGAAGGTAGCAAGAACAGGATGAGAATAAGCTGCTCTTAGAATTCTGTGACTGTGTCATTCTTCACTTCAGTGTTGGACAGGAATGTGGGTTTATGTGGTAGATAGTACACTAGATATGCTGCAGTAAGACTAGCATGGAAATGGATAGAGGATCTGCAAGGTCTGTGCATTTAGGAGACCTGAAGCCTCATGATTGCACATGGCTCCTAGAAGAGTGGAGGCTGGCTGCTGGAGATTATCCATGCAAGGGTGGCCACTGATGTTGGGAGACCCACTCACCTCAGTTATCTCCAGCAGGTGTGACAAAATGTCAGCCCTTAGAGCTTTGGATCATATATCTTACATGGAGACAAATCCTCCTAAAAGAAAAGGAGAAATTGGAGGACCACCAGAAGGGAAGGAGCAGCAAGAATAATCCAATTTTCTCACTACAGATAGAAACTGTGTTTCTGGAATAGTTCTACTCTGCAGCATTTTACATCTGTGCTCTTTAGAGCAATGAGAGGAAGCTCTTCTTTCTCAACAGATCTCTAGTTGGAGCTGAAGGATGCTGCTTGTCCCATAAAGGAGTCCCCACTGCCACCAGCACTCCTTGATCCTGTTTTAAGGGCCGTGAAAATCCCACTACTGTTTCTCACCTCTTCCTACTACCAAGCTGGGTCAGGGGCTGGTTATGTGACCCCAGCCCTCTCCTAATTTTACTAGGAAGACAACAAATGTTGCCTCAGCAGGAAGAGACAAATGAGCACTGGTGAGAGCCAGAGCTGTACCTCCTTCACCTCCACCACCTCCACCATGTCCCTGTGTAGCACCTCTCCAAGAGCACCTCACTTCTTCAGGGATGAACTGGCTGGGATTTGCAGCTTTTTAACACCAAGCTCTATTCTTTCTAACACAATGTATATAAATTTAGTCTAAAGCAAACTTTTTCAGTGTTTGGAAGAGCAGGAATACTCCAACCTCTTCTCTTGGGAATTTAAGTAACAAGTTTGTCACGTTTCTCAGTCCTATAGTACTACTATAGGGCAACAATACATACAGATACAACCTTGCCTTACATAGTTCATCTGCTATGTTACATGTAAAGTAGCTTTTTAGATTAACACCTACGGAAATGTCGTGTTAAATTCAGCATATTATGTGTTTTAAAAGGACCATGTCAGTCATGCTGTATTTCTTTTTCCTTTCAAAATTTAAACATTCAGTTGGATAGAGGCTTGTCAATTTAATTCCTCTAGCGATGTCTTAAAATAGTGAGCTTTTCTTCTTCTTCTGAAAATAATAATAATAATAATAATAATCAAGCCATTATGAATAATCAGACTTTTCACAGTGATGAAAAGACTTCCCTCTCTTCGTGTTCTTGGTATATGAAAAACTCAAGAGAGGTTCACCTTTGGATTTTTGCTCTGCTCTGGCTAAAGCAGCTGTAAACATTGACTCATTTTTTCCAACCTCCTGAAGCTGGAGACAAAGAACTGTTAAATGTTTGTACTACCTCTACTAGCCAAACAAAGCAAGGACTTGCCTACAATCCAGGTACTGATGAGGAAAAGGAGGGAAAAGACACTGGAATGATGATGGAACTCCATCACTCCAGATGTCACTGAAGGGAGTCTCTGTATCACCACTCCTCTTCCAAAATATAAATCCCCTCAGCAGATGGGCAAAGGCTGGGAACAGTTGCCCAGGTTTTGGGAAACTAGTTACATATTCTTTCCCATTTTCACTCACAGCATTGCTTGCATTGCCTGTCTCCTTCCACCGGAGACTGGGTCTTTGTGTCACCTTTGCCATTGTGAAGGCTGCACAGGATCATACCTCACAAGTCCCAGAGAATCACAACATTTTCCAAGGAAGACTGGGGTGATGCCTGCTTCTCACTTGCTTTCATCATAGAATCGTGGCTTGGGTTGAAGGGACCTCAAAGACCATATATTTCCAACCCCTGCTGTGGGCAGGTCTGCCCCCCACCAGCTCAGGCTGCTCAGGGCCCCATCCAACCTGGCCTTGAGCGCCTCCAGGGATGGGGCACCACAGCTTCTCTGGGCAGCTGTGCCAGAGCCTCACCGCCCTCTGGGGAAAGAATTTCTGCCTAACAGCTAACCTAAATCTCCTCTCTTTTAGTTTAAAGCCGTTCCTCCTCATCCCATCACTATCTATCTGTATATCTATCATGTTGATTTCCCTCCTGCTTATAAGCTCTCTTTAAGTTTTGGTTGTGTTTTCTGGATTCACTCACACTGGTTTCCCTTTTTGTCTACAAGGGCTGCTGAAAGAAAGCAACTGTATAAGCAGAATGGTGAGAAAATCTCAGAGGGAGCTTGCTTTGTCAGAGTGCTCTGAGAAAGCTCTCAGAAGTGAAGCAGTTCAGGTTTTTATCCAACAGTAGCATTGGTGTTTCTGAGTGTGTCATCCAACGGGAGTGGACATCCTGCTGGAGGGGGGATGTGGCGGGGGCTGTGGGGCTGGGCTGAACTTCACAGTTGCACTCCCCTAGGTAGGAGCCAAGCAGAGCTTGCTAAAAATACAGCTTTTGCATGACCGAAGGATTGTATTTACAGCAATATAAAGTTACGGGGAAAGGGAGGCTGAGCAGAGTAGCTTCCAAATGGGGAACAGAAATACAAGTCTGACCTTGAGCTTTCACAGAAATGTGCATACTGTTACTCTAAAAATTAGTCTAAACCCCTTAATTCAACTTTCTGAGTTGTGTATGGAGCCCAGCAGGAAGGCCTTCTGCTGTGATGGCTGCCCAAGTTCTTCTTGAACTGCCGCGCAACAGTGGGATCTGTTTAAAGACACCGCATTAGAAACTCAGAGTAAATATGTACCAACAATAAATTAAAAAAATAACTACAAATTACACCCCAGGTGGCTAAACAGCAGCACAGCAGCGTGATTCAAAGGAAACAGACACCTTTCAAAAAGCAGAAAACAAATGTAGAAACTAGGCAAGTTAGGTGTAGAATCAGAATAAGGCAGTCCCAGAAAAATAAAAATAAAAATAAAAGGAGCTACTCGCTAACAGCATGGATGCTGATTAAAAAAAAAAGGAAAAAAAAAAAGGAAAAACCCAACATTTCTCCAACACAGCAGAAGCAGAACATCTGCCAAAAGAGTTGCTGTGGCCAGCAGCAACCTCGACACAAGGGGACTTGGGGAAGAGAAGGCTGCGAAAGAAAATGAAATCAGTCTTTTGCAAAGATACTCACAGGCAGAGCCTCAAGGAGGAAATAGGAATAGGAGCTTCAGCCCATCTGCTTAAAGCAAAATCAGGTGAAATTTATCCATACCTCCCTGGGTTTTAGAGTATGTTGGAAGTGAGAAGTGTCACAGACCTTCCCTCTACAAATGGGACTCCAGTGTTGCTGTGCTTCCCACACATAGCAGCAGACTTCTGGCCCACTGCATCAGCCCCAGTGAATTTCCCAGGTCACGGAGATGGCTGGCAAGGAGGGCTGGGGCTCCCCAGGGAAGCACAGGTCATGGCTGGGCTCCCATTCTGATGAGCAGAGAAACATCTTCTTGGGTGGAAGAGGTGCCGCCTGCTTTGTGATATCCAAGAAATTAAAGATGTGAATAATTTAACAGTATTTATGAATAAAGCTATTGCAACATAGCTACCGATGACTCACTGCCTTCTCAGGGAAACACCCTAATTTTCCACTAATATTTCCTTTTGGAGAAAAAAGAACATCAACTCTTGAAGGAAATAAGCTTATCCTAATGCATAAACACCGTCTTAATATCTGTGTTGTGTGTGGGAGGGAGAGAGATGGGTAATAGAACATGGGAGCTTTGAGATCCCAGATCTATTACATTAGCTTGCCAGCACAGCCACTTCACATGTCTGGAAATATTCATTCAGGACAAACCTTCATCATAATCAAAACCAAACAGTCGTTCAAAAATGGATCTTGTGTAGTTATAGAGGGCAGGTGCTCTCAAGAGACTTTTTGTTTCAACAACTGAAACAGCTACTAGTGGATGTGCATGGATTAAAACAAGTATTTCTCCTCTGCTAGACTCAAAATGGTCCAAAGGAGTCAATCAGGTGTTTGTTTGCTTTTTGGAGTTTAGGAACCTCAGGAATGGAAAAGCAGACCAACTGCTAGTCCATTCACTCCTCAATGAACCTAGTTTTTGTCGTCTGCTGACGTGACAATAACAACTGCAGACCTAAGGCAAAAGGGCTGTTAATAAAATACTGCCCTTTCCTAAGCTCCCAGAATGCAGGAAGCGCTCCCAGTTTGCTGAGTTCAGAGTCCATCAGATCAACCACGCACCGTTGAGCTGACTTCACAGGTTGGAAACATGGAAGCATTTCCCAGCCCGATCATTTGCCATGAAAAATCACCTATAAACAAGCTGTTAGAAGGGAGAGTGGGTTAAGCATTCCCGGAGATGGTACAAGAAGAGCGAGTGGTGAAAGGAGGACATCCTGGGCAGGGAATCACAGTGCCATAGAGAATGAACCTGCCAAGAGGCAAAACCAAGAAAAATAAACAGTGTCACAATAATTCTAGTTAAATCAACATGAAAATAGAATTTCAGTAATGGAAACTAAGGTGGAGGAGAATTGGAGGGACATGAAATCCTCATAGTTCTCAAACTTTAAGGCATATAATGCCATAGATAAAAAAAAAAAATCTTGGAAAAGACCTCTAAGATCACCCAGTCCATCCAGCAGCTCATTCCCACCATGCCTACTGCCCATGTGCCTCAGTGCCACATCCACACGGCTCTTGAACACCTCCAAGGATGGTGACTCCAACACCTCCCTGGGCAGCCTGTGCCACTGCCTCACTGCCATTATTTCTCATCCTATCTCTGTTACCTGGGAGAAGAGGCTGACCCCCACCTCACCACAACCTCCTTTCAAGTTATTGTAAAGAGCAATAAGGTCTCCCCTGAGCCTCCTCTTCTCCAGTCTAAACTCTAGCTCCATACCCTAATCAACTAGCCCAGCTAAGTGCATCACCCTGCCAAAAAAAGAAAAAAAAAAAAAAAGAAAAAAAAAAGAAAAAAAAAGGTTCCAAATAATTTTTCTTGTAGCCAGTGGATATGTCATCGTCAGTGACAGTCATAGACTCATGGACAGCACTGATCTAATCTCGCCATCACATCTTCTAGACTTGAAGTTTCTCCTGATGCTAACCTGCTCCTCAAACTCAAATTCTTGCTCTCATTTGAGCATTACCTGCATTGAGAGAAGTTGATGAGCTTGGTTGAGAAGCAAGAAGCATGTCAATGCACTGAATGCCTTTGTTAAGGCTGCTTAGTGACGACAGAAAGGTAAAAAGTATGGAGTTAAAGGTTAAGAGAAGGTGATGTGTATTTTAAGAAGGAGAGATGAGCACAACCACAAAGTGCCGAGATGAGCATGAAAAGCCTAGAAGACATGTGAGAAGACATGTGAGAAGAGTTCCTCCAGTGGTAGGTTGAGAGCTTGCAATAGCATCTGGGCTAGGAAGGAGGCCAAAAAAAAAAAAAAAGAGCAGAAATCAGCTCTCCTTTTTTAAGTAGGATTTTTTTCTGTATTTTTTCAAGTTCTTGACAGCAGACACACCATCTGGCTTCCAGAAGATGAGCAGAAATGGACTTCCCCCCCAGTCACAGAAAAACTTCTTCTTCTTTAGCTCCTATCTCCACCACCCATGCAGTGCACAAGTTCCCTGGGTATTTGCTGTAATGGCAACAATGCCAAACACGGGTAATAACTGGTGGAGAGGAAGGGATATGGTGAAGCACAACACTTCAGCCTTCTGTCCTCCACACAGGTGCCAAAATCTGCCAGCACAAACCTCCTCATCTCTTCCCAAGGTTCTTTCTCAGCAGAACTGCTTCTCTGTATATATTTTTTCCCTTATCACCATCTCCATACCAAAAAGCAGCCTGGCACCACCCAGCCACACACCCAAATGCTCATGGCTGCAGGGTAGGAAAACAGGGTGATGCTGATGGACTCTCAGTCTTCTATCTGCCACTTGCCAGCAGGGACAAGTGGGATGAGCAGGCTGGAGCCAGCTCCTGCCCATGAGCAGGGCCAATCCAACACCTATTTAAACACAACAACACTTCATTCATGGCTGTCTTATGCTCTCCAATCTTGTTGTGTAAATAAGCCTTTGACACCATTAGCCACAGCATTCTTCAAAACGCTGCAATATTTGCTTCAGACTCCATCAATCTCTGTAAAGAGCATTTTGCACTGATTTTGAAAATTAGAACCTAAGTTGCACTTAGGATAATTGCCAGCTCATTTTGATCTGTGTTGGAAAGCTCATCCCACTTTCGCTTTTTACTTTGAAGCTGTTCATGAAACGGCTGTTCAAAGGTATCGCCAACTACCAAACACACACATGCACTGCTGACCCATTAAGCACGATGGAGAGAGGTGCACTGAGCATTCATTCAAATACTTTCAGTGATTTTTTTCCCATTCTTTTCATTTTTGTTTGTTTGTTTGTTTACTGGGGAGATTGTTTCCTGCTCTGTCTCCAGCATAGCCCAGCAGAACTTCTGAGGAGGATACATACCCAGCTGCATCTTTTCTTATAGCCACTGAGTACAAACATCGTTCAGTGTACGCAGACACAGCAATTTCCTTTAGTGCTGTGGTGGATAACAATGAATATCCACACGGATAACCAACATGGAACAAAGCAGCATCAGAGGGCTGGGCCAAATACAGAGCAACAGCCTTAAACACACTCCAACTCAGCATGCTGTAGCCAAGCAGACCCCAAGGCCAGGATAATTTGCTCTCAGTAGACCCAGTTGCCCCCCATTCTCCTCCCAGTATCCAACATAAGAGCTTGCAGAGCCACCCTGTTGAAAATGAACACATCCTCTAAATTGCTAGCATTTAATAGCATCGATAGCACTGGTATCTCAAGCAAGACAAGGTCCTGCACATAAATACAGAGCAGTAAGCGCTCCAAGATTTTCCACAGCTCCTGAGCTGCTGGAATATGTTTCCAGATCTTCAGCCCTGTGGACATTTGCCCTTCAAGGTGGCCTTACATGGAGTGCAGTGCAGCAGCTGCTGAGCTTGCTGCCCACTGCCACTGCCCTCAAAAATCCCTCCACACTCCCAACCAAAACCAAACTGCAGTGATGGTGACTGCTTGATAGCTATTTTTCTTGGCTTTTTTTTTTTCCCTCCACAACAAAAGTGCGATGGCCAATTGGCAATGATGTATAAGGAAAAATAAACCACAGAAGTCCAAACTTTGCATGCCTTAAAACTGAGTAGATTAAAATTCTCTTTCAACCATTTAAAGCTTTTGCATGCAGTAGTCAGCCAGCTTGGTCAAACATGGCTCTGCACGTTTACCTTTTCCCTTAGGCTCAGCAGTAACTAGGCTGCACATCCCACCTTTGGGTGGGAGTCCTTCAGGGTCTGTTAGCCCATGAATTCAGGGAGTGCTGTAGCCCATTCCTGCAGGCACTGCCCCCTCAATTAACAATCACCTGGTCTTTGCTATCCTCTGCCTGTTCGGATCTGGTCTTCCTTTTCACCAGCTTCAATCCCAAACAGTGCGTCATCTCCTACATCCTGAGCAGCAATGTGCATTTAAGCTGGGCCTGACAATCCCCTCCATTAGAAAAATGGTGGTGCAGGATCGACTCTTGAGAAAGGTGCTCCACTGTGTTAAAAGCCTGACCATGCTGCCCTCTGCCAGAGAGGAACCATCATCCTTCCGTTCAGTGAAAGTCAGTAGGAATGCAGCAGTCTCTAAGAAAAAAAAAAAAAAAAACCAAAACATTTCCATCCCATCTCCATCCTCCCACATTTTATTTTCCTGCTGCATGCACCCACTGCCCTGCCAAGCCTTAGGTGTAGCAACAGCAATTGTGATCACCATAATAGGTAATTAATCTCATGGCGACAACCTTCCCCCTCCCATCCCCAGCACTGATGCTATGGGTTGTGAGAGTCCAGCCTCATAGAATCATAGAATTACAAGGTTGGAAACGACCTGCAAGATCAGCTAATCCAACCGCCCTCCATCACCACTGCTACCACAAGTTACTAAACCATATCTCATAGCTCCTCATCCAGAATGTTGCCAAGGACGGCGACTCCACCACCTCCCTGGGCAGCCATTCCAGTGCCAGACCACTCTCTGAGAGAAATAGTTCTTCCTTATGTCTAACCTAAACCTCCTGTGGTACAACTTGCAGCCATTTCCTCAGGTCCTGTTTGTTGCCTGGAAGAAGAGGCCAAACCCCTCCTCATCACAACCTCCCTTCAGGAAGTACAGTAAGATCTCCTCCAAGCCTCCTCTTCTCCAGACTGAACAATCCCAGCTCTCAGCCGCTCCTCATAAGACTTGTGCTCCAGACCCTTCACCAGTTTTGTTGCCCTTCTCTGGACGCTTTCCAGGGCCTCAACATCTTTCCTGTAGTGAGGGGCCCAAAACTGAACACAGTACTCATGGTGTGGTCTCACCAGTGCTGAGTACAGGAGGATGATCACCTTTGTGCTCCTGCTGGCCACACTATTTCTAATGCAGGCCAGGATGCTATTGGCCCTCTTGGCCACCTGGGCACACTGCTGGCTCATATTCAGCTAAACATCAACCAACATCCCCAGGTCTCCTTACTGTAGATACATTTATAAAAGGATTTCTTGTTCTCCTTTACTGCAGTGGCCAATCTGAGTTCAAGTTGGGCTTTTGCCCTCCTAACTTTCTCCCTGCATACCGTAGCAACTTCCTTGTAATCTCCCCAAGTAGCCTGTTCCTTCTTCCAGAGGACATAGGCTCTCTTTTTCTTCCGGAGTCTCAACAGTAGTTCTTGGCTCATCCACACCAGTCTTCTTCCCCTACGGCTCGCCTTACAGCATTCAGGAACAGCCTGTTCTCGTGCCTTAAGATTTCCATCTTGAGGAGCATCCAAGCTTCCTGGATCCTTTACCCTTAAGGAGCAATTCCCAAGGGACCCATGCTACAAGCGTCCTGAGCAGGTCAAAGTCCGCCCTCTTGAAGTTTAAGATAGCAGTTTTGCTAGTCACACTTCTGACATCTCCAAGAATAGAGAATTCTACAATTTCATGGTTGCTCTGCCCAAGATTGTCTCCAACATTCACATCTCCCACCAGTCCTTCTCTGTTAGAGAAGAGCAGGTTTAGCAGGGCACCACCCCTGGTAAGCTCTCCTACCAGCTGCGTAAGGAAAGCTATCTTCCACACACTCTAGAAATCTCTTGGACTGCTTCCTCTGTGCTGTATTATATTTCCAACATGCATCAGGGAAATTGAAGTCTCCCATGAGAATGAGTGCTGGCAACCACACGACTTCCATGAGCTGCTCATAGAATGCTTCGTCCTTCTCTTCATCTTGATTAGGCAGTTTGTAACAGACCCCCACCAAGCTGTTGCCTCTACAGGCCTTCCCCCTGATCCTTACCAATAGACACTCAAATTTATTATTCCCAACCCCAAGCTCTTCTACATCAAAACAGCCTTTAATAGAAAGGGCCACACCACCACCCTTCCTTCCTCATCTGTCCCTTCTGAAGAGCTTGTAGCCATCCACTTCAACACCACAGTTGTGGGAGTGGTCCGGTAATGTTCCGGTAATAGCAACTAGGTCATAGTTAGCCTGCTGCACAATCACTTCTAACTCCTGCTTGTTGCCCATGCTGCGTGTATTGGTGTAGACGCACTTCAGCCATCTGCCTCACCCCCAGCTTAAGCACTGTTCCCCTAGGCTCATCTCTTGTCAGCCCTGTTTTGTCCCCTTCCCCCGTCGTAGCTAGTTTAAAGCTGTTTCGATCAGCCCTGCTAACTCCTGTGCTAGGATTCGTTGCCACCTTTGACATAGGTGGGTTCCATGGACGGACAGCAGGCAAGTAAACTGCCTCATGATCAAAGAACCCAAAGTTTCTGGCTTGACACCAGCCTCTGTGCCAATTATTCATTGCTTGTGCTTTCCAAGCCTGCTCTGTGTCCCTCACTGCCCCTGGAAGTATAGAACAAAAAATCAATTGAGCTCCTGCTCCTTGAACTAAATGCCCCCAACCCCTGAAATATCTTTTCATAGTTCGTAGGCTTCTCTGAGCAATTTAATCACTGCCCACCTCAACTACGAGTAAAGGAAAATAATTAGTGGACCTAACCAGCTTTAGGAGTTTCCCGGTTATGTTCCTGACCCAGGCCCCAGGAAGCTAGACCACCGACGGCTTGGGTCCAGCCTGCATGTGGGGCCTCCATTCCTCCAAGAAGGGAGTCACCCACCACGACCACCCTTCTTTCTTTCCTGACAGAGGCAGTCTCAAGGTGTGGGGGTGACTGCCTCACCTTAGGCTCCCTCCTAGGCAGATCCTCCAGTGCCTCCCCACTCACCTCCACTTCAATTTCTAGCATCTGAAACCTGTTGTTTGGAGGGAGCTGGGGAAGCGGGGTAGGCAGGCACGGGAAACTCCCATGACACCACGTCGGGACTCTCTTCCAACCCTCCTCATCAATCAGGTCTGTCCAACTGTGACAGGGCAGGGGGCCACCACTTTTCAGGGAATAGCTCCCTGGCACCTTTCTGTCTGGCACTCCAGCGAGTCACTCCACCAGTCGATCTCCCACTCACACTCCCTGATGGTCTCAGCCTCCTCCCCTCTTAAGGTCACAGTTGTTGTCTCCATGGCCATTGTTTAGGCCTGACCGACATCATCTGGCTGTGCAATGCCCCCCACAACCTCCCACAGCATCTACTGGACCCCAGGTGTAATGAGGAAACTGCTCTCCCTGCAGCCGCTTGCTATTTTCTATAGCTTTGTAGGTAGCTGCTACCATTGACAAAGAAATGTGTTCAGTTCCCCCAAGCCCCATCCCCATGCCAACCTCAGAAACTCTTCCCCCAATTACTAAATATGTAGGACACATTTGCTCCCCTTATTTTGAAGGACAGGACTACACTTCCTCAAAATGAGGCTGACCTGGGACACAGTGGGCCTCATGCCTGCCTTGCTAACAACATCCTCCTTGGCGGCCTTCTTCCATGGGGCCCTGCAAGCAGCAGTCCTGCACTGAGCTTGCTTGAACCTGAGCTTCAGCTTGAACTTGTCTGGACATCACTTGCATACCTCCTTCCTCTGCTGTCAGTGTTGTCATAACCAAAGCACAGAGCAGCTGGTACGAACCTCCCTCTGATCACCCAGCTGGAGCCCTTACTCTGACTGTTTCCCACACCAGCTAAAGCAAACATGGAAGATGAAACTTCCCTGTCCTGTAGAAGACTTGTTTGTGGGGCACCACCACCAACATTGAATTGATGGGCCATGACTCTTTGCTATGGATCCAGACAAAACAGCTGAGCTAGGTACGCTCAGGCTTGAAAGCCCTCCTGTTAGGCCTGTGCCAAGAAAAGTTTTACTTGAGCCCCTTCCCGGGACAGGGGCAGCAACCAAGGGCAAGCACCCTCTCCTGTAACATCATATTTGAACCCTAGCATCTTCCACCTCTTTAATCTCTTCCTCTGGCTGGACCAGCTGGGGAGTCCCCAGTCCATGCCTACCTTTGTTCCAACTATCTAACCTACTATCCTGAAATGAGGTAACTGTATCCATTTCAGCAAAGCAATGCCACTTTAATGCTTCTTTCTAATGCTTCTAAGTTCTTCCTCCAACCAGACTGGATGTGGCTCTGGGCAGCCAGGTCTAGTGGTTGGCAACCCTGCTCACGGCAAGGGGGTTGAAGCTAGATGATCTTTTGAGGTCCTTTTCAACCCAGGCCTTTCTATGACTCTATGATTCTATGAACTATAAAAGTGCAGATTCACAAAACTTTGCCTTTAGGACCACCACGTTACCTGCCATATAGATTCAGGAACTTTTAGGCCCTGTCACCATCCATTTCACTTATTTGGCTACCAACATAAAATGGAGAAACTGGTAGACATCACTTCTCCCAAAAAAAGCACAGAGACTGCTCCCAATTTACATATCTGAGGGTAAGCTTAAAGATCAAAGCTCTGTTGAATATATTTATGGAGGAATTTAAATTTAGCTCAGAAAGATGTGATTCTCTGTTCTCTCCACATATTGGATCCCTGTGCTGCCAGCTCCTCCAGTTCTCCTTCAGGACATTCCTCAGATCCACAGTTCTTTAGCAAAAGGTGCTGTTTATTTCTCATTCTCTCTCAATTAATTTACCAGGATCCCTCACAGTATGGCTCAGGTGTGGAGTCCAAAGGCCACAAGACCAAGTTCATTGGAAAAGTGAGTTGGTTCCCTCCATTGCACTCAGGAATCCCACCTCCCCTTCCACCCCCAACTGTTGGAAGTATTTGCAGATTGCCAATGCTTCACGTGCGTTTGTGCGCTCCGTCAATTAAGAAGCA
Organism: Lagopus muta; assembly: GCF_023343835.1. NCBI lineage: Eukaryota > Metazoa > Chordata > Aves > Galliformes > Phasianidae > Lagopus > Lagopus muta. The sequence goes on from NC_064433.1 coordinate 109,994,250, forward strand.
GAACTGCTGCGTAATAACTACAACTGATAAAATATTAACTTGTGCTTTTTTTTAATAAAATGAAACAAAAGCATTCTAAATCATAGCAGCTTATAGTTCAAAACTGTCCATAGTTTAGGAGCATAGTGTAATTAAGAAGTATTAAAACTGCAAAATATTAAAGCCCTGCAGCAATTCAAATCCACGACAAAACCTTCATGCAGAGTGAACAATAGTGCCTGATGTTCAACTGATTTGGTCTACTTGTTCATTGGTGAAACACAATTTTTCTTCCCTTGGTAATGGGATACCCTCTTTTCCAAAGGGGAGGAAAGGTACACAGCCCTTTTGATCAGCACGCGGTAGCTCTTTCCCTAGTTAGCAATACTCTTCATAGCACTGAGAAACGAGGACTTTCTGTTTGCCATTAGTTGAGGTAAGTTATCTTGCTTTTATTTGGGTTTAAGACTACTGTAAAGGAGTAGCTTTTCAGTTGCAGCATGGTTTGTCAAGATTACAATATTTACGACTGCATAAAATACATAAGTAAAAAATTATGATTTGTAGAGTTTGTTATCAAGAGCTGAGACTTACATCTTTACAGAACTGTAAATACTGGCTTCCTAACTGCTAGTTGATAATTTTGCTGGCAAGAGCGTTTGTTATATTTTTCTTCAATCCCCATAACCTTTTGCCCAACTGTTTTAAGAACTAGCAAAAAAAGTCATTTATAACTACAGTTAAACTGTTGTAACAGCAGTAGACAAGCTGTATACTGATTCTTCATTAAAACACCCTTCATTTGAAGCTACAAATGTAAGAGGCAATTCTTTTTGTTCAAAATAAACTATCAGCATGCTCTGTGCCTTTAACACTTCACATCGATTACAGAAAATTTAACAATGCAATCACTAACATACCCCACTAATGAGAAATTATGAGAAATCGTTTGATGCAGAACCTCCTGCATCAGTCAACTCTGATCGATAAGAAAGCTATCCGTTTCGAAATTTAGATTTAATGCATTTTCAAGAAGCTAATGAGAAAGGAGCAACTTAAAATAAATACCATAATTAAAACTGCAAACTGTTACAATGATATATTATAAACTTGTCCTAGATAAACCTAGTGCTTCAAAAATTTACCAGTGAATTTGTATTACAAAATATGTGAAAATACAACAGAATACCACAACAACGTCCTTTTTTGGGGGTCAACAATGACGCCACGGTGATTCAGTCTTAACTTTTTAGATCGTTAATAGAACATACCGTAATACACGAGTTGTGATTTGGTTGAATTCCAGACACCATCCCCACCCAAACTTAAGTTCACCTTTTTCATCTCTCCTCTGAAACTAGTGCCAAACTTCCTGTCAAACCCGGCATTTTCTTGAAGAGCTTCAAAATTTAGCTGTTACTTATTTTCTACTACTATGTTTTGGCAGCAACTATTTATTGGTCTGTTATTGCAAAAAGTGCAATTTAACAATAAACCAGTCTGAAGGTCATTTTATGTCTTGAGGATACATACCATATATTTCTTTAAAAATAATCATACTTTTGTAAGCAATACTTTACAGTAGACACCTCAAATCTACCATAGATGTAAAACTTAAAACGAGAAAAATTTAGTCTCTAAATCTTTATACACATATTTATATTCGAGTTTCTATATATATTATATATATACACAAGCACAAGAGTATATATAAAATATATATAATCAGATTCAAAAAAAGAACAAAAACTGGGCACTGTACATAAAATCTTTTTAAAACTCAAACAATAGAAAAACTTTAAACATTAAACAATTTTAATAAAAGTTTCTGTACAATGCTAAGCAGTTTTATTTACATATAGAAAATGTAATAGGAGTAGTGTTTGAAATTACAGAACTCCTTAAAATTTCAATGGCAGGTAATCTGGAAAAAATAACAGCATTCCATTCACAAATATTTTCAAGCAATAAATATGTATTTATAAATAGTGTAAATTTACATCAAGATTAGAAACAAAAATCACAAATCTGAAGTTTATTCCTTAGTCTATGTGCAACCCATTTATCTTTGTGACTTGGCTGTTAATTGTTTTAAATTTTATTTAGGAACCAAAAGTGTAACCGTCATGGTTTCAAAACAAGACAGAAAAACATAAAAGCAGTAAAAAAATTTATATCACCTAACTCTTCACATTAAAAAAAAAAAAAAAAAAAAAAAAAAAAAAATGTTGCCCAAAGAAAGACTTAAAATTTCTAACTACCTTACAAAGAAATGACCAGCTAAGCTAGTACTTTTTCCAAGGGAAATTCTGAAGGGGAAAAACGGATGAAACCAACTCATCAGCCCAGAAACAGAGAAAATACAAAAGAGGTGGTCTTCAAGTCAGTAGTCTGTATAATGTTGCCAGTTTTGTCAGATATATACAAAACATGGAATTATTTTTTTGAAGTACAGCTGGATGAGCTTTATTTGTTTTGAGTTCTGGAGTAGGAGGCAGTGCTCTCTCCTGTCCAGTTGGTTGACACTCCGCACTTGGAAGGTTGCATAGACACAGCTTTCAGCCAGCAGCCTTACAGGATAGCTACAAAAATCAGTGGTGCAGAACTGGGTCACTTCCTGAATATCAGAAAAGTTTTCATTTAATGTCCATGAAAAAATGTCAAGATGAAGAGGATGGCAATGGAGGAGCCTGAAAAAGAAAACATTAAATTACCTTTTCTACAAAGGTGTAGAATTCAGCTGTTTAACCAAATCTGTGCAAATGGTGAGCATGACAGTTTGAAGTCAAACACTATGGTTTTTATACACTGAGACTTTGTCCAGTGGGTATCAGCTTTTTTTTTTTTTTGCTTTTTTTTCCAACTTATCCAACTACTCTGTGTCAGGATTTTGCCTATACTGCACACTAGATCACACTGTGGGGACCTCTGAGTAGATACTATGTGAGCTGCCAAAACAAGTCCTGTTGAAGCAGAAAAGAGCTCCATGTGGGCTTATGTAGATGTATCCTTATATACTCTAAAACAGGGATTCTCAACCTGTTTAGCCAGGGGAATGGGTGGGTCATCCCTCTGTGGCTCTCCAAATATCCTGCAGGTTGCATTTTACTTCCTCGCTACATAAACATATAAACCTGAGGTTATCTGTGGAAAGGATCAAGATTCCCTGATATGGGGACAAAGCTTTTATTTACTTATTTATTTATTTTCAATTGTCATTAATTAGTGCCTTAAGAGTGCAGGTCTAGAAGATATCTATTCCCCAATACTGTTCTTTGTGGCATTATCACCAAAAATATTGAACTTCTGATGGCACCTCCTCTTCTCTTTTTCTACACATCAGTCCTGCCATGATGAGGAATCCCTTTAAGAAGCTGTCCTGTCTTTAAAGACACTGCAAATCACACTACAGTACTCAACTGTGCAATACTAATTCTATGTAATTCCTGCATTTACTCCTGATACTTTACCCCAAGCATCGAGCCTGTTAGTCCTACACCACCTTTGCCATCTGAGGTTATCTTTGTTCTGCAATGTGCCACAAACCTCAACCCCTTTCCTGTAGGTTATGACTTCTCTCAATCAAAATTATAAGCCTTTTTAATAAGTGATACTGTGCATAAATTTCACTACAACAATTTTTAATGCTCTTTAGCACTGCAGGTGTAGGCTCTGGTGGGGCAAAGAGCTGTTTACAGGTTGAGAACCCTTGTTCTAGGCACAGTTGCACTACCACAATTACCTATACAATGATACAAACACAGACCTACCCCTCCCACTCTCCCTCATTCCTCCCTCTTTTCCATACAAAAATGTTCTTGCCCATTCCACTCAGATGTGTATCTCAGAATAGGTGTTTATTTAGATGCTGTTCTTGCAACATATTATCACTTCAGAATTGCAGTATTTTACCAGCTGTAATAACAATGGGCTTCTAAAAGAGTGAACACAAGTTCAGCCATCTCAGGCTTTGCTGAACCAATGAAAAGAACTAAGTTCAGAGGACAAGGTCCTGTGTTCTCACCAGCCTCAGCTGGTGAACCTTGAGGCATTAGCTCAAAGGTTGCAACTTATCATGCCTGTATAACATGAAACAATTGTCTAAACATACACTTTCTGCAGCACCTGGAAATGAATCAAAAAGGCACAGCTGTTTCTGGGCTGCCGTATTTAATGCAACATGAAATTCTCAGAATGCTTTGTCCAATGTTTGTCTCCTTTGACAGAAAGGCAAGGCTTATCATAAATAAATCCAGCATCGCTTTCATTGTGATTACAAACAAGCCATCTTTGCCTGAAACAACGAAACCTGGGTGAAATGTTAGGACAGTTGTGCTGACACAGTTCAAAGCAGGAGGCTGCCATATATAGCACAAAGCTATAATGGCAAAGTGGCTTTTTGCTTTAAATTGAAATGCAAAGGAGGCCCCAAGCCAAAGACAGAACTGTTTGAGAGCATCCACTTGCTAAGCAGAAGGACAGTGCTGATTTGGAAGAGGGTGGGAAAGGGAGGGGGAGGAAGGGGTCTCAGTGCATAGGATGCTCTGCTGCTATACTGACTTCATACCACAACCAATGTATTAGAGATGCTCTTGAACCTGGTGCTAGTTTCTCCAAGCTTCACTGTCCTGATTCTTCCCATCTCCATCTGATCCAGTTATGGTCTCCAGGTGATCTCTATTGGATTTTTAAAGCCACAACTTTATGAATTGTAACATCATACTTTTCCTGAAAACTCAGTGGTTATGTTCTGCAGTAAGTTACTGTACTATTTCACATAATTCTGACTCTGCAGAGTTTTGTTCTGTAAATATCACACATAACCCAAACCTCCATTTGAATCAGAAAGTTCACGATACTCATACAATGGAGGACCAAGACAGCCTACAACTGCTTTACAAATAATGTATTTATGCATCCACTTATTAATTTGACTTACTAATGTAAATTGATCATAGACTTGCATCAAGTCCTCCATTTTGTACTGTTCTAGCACCACAAAATTTTCCAGGTTCGTGCTTATCTTTCGTGCACAGTCTTGGCAATGTACAACATAGGTCTTTCGAGAATTGCTCTCACTAGTGACAAAAAGCAGATCAAAGACTTCCACCTGTTAGATAGGAAACAGAAAGTCAATTGTTACCATTTCATTTGTAAAAAGTTAAAGAAAATACAGCTTTCGAGGTTGAAGACTTACAGTCTTATTCTGAGAATACAAAGGAAAAACAGATTTGTTTAGGGAAAATCCATCCTCCTAAGGCTTAGGCACTGAGGTGAAATATTATAAAACCATTACTAAACACTACAATTAGGGTGCCTGCGCTTTTGGTCAGTGTTAACAAGGCAGGGCTCATACTCTGAATAGGGGTCACTCAGTAAGGTCAAGTATGTATTACAGTTATACCTAATTCCTCTTTTTCAAATTTACCTGTAAAAAGAAAGTCATAATTTATTCCCTTGCTACTCACTTGCACATTCATCCTGCCCAAGAGGCTTGATCTGAAAATAATTTTAAGCTGATTTTCAGGTGGGAAATAGTTTATTTTATGCTTCACAAAGACTATTATTCAATACTTTAAAGAAGCTACTAATAGAAAGTAAAATTAAAAACTTCAGTAAAGCATTTTCTGTGAAGAAAATGCACTTATATTCTTCCCTCTTTTGAAGCTGTTGTTGATTACTGGAATGAAGACAGATATACCTTTAGAAGGAAGCTGAGCAGATCAAATTATATGCAGGAAGGGGTAACAACTTCTTAGAACAACTGAGAATGGAAAACTGACCTCGTGAATAACAATTTCTATGTACTGTGGAAAAGGCAGCAGTATAATATAGCCTGTATTAAAAAAATAGCTTGATGACCTCTTTGAAGACAGCACCGTGTCACATCCAAGTGCTTACAGCATACTGTAGAGGCTGCAGTTTATAGCAGCAACAAAAGATACGTCAAAATTTCAACAAACATTGCAGTAGTACCCAAGCCCAACATGTATTTATTTACTGACCTCACAAATGCTACAGTAATGAGCTGGCTCATCCTTTGCTCGCCCATGCCAGACAATTTCTTTTCCTGCAGCAATCAGAGCTTCCCTCAGTGTCTGACACTGTTTGAGAGTTCTTAACAAGCAATACCTGCAACCAAAATCAGGATCAGAAGACTGCAGTGGCAATCAGCTCTATATTCAATTCAGTATTACACTGTCCAGAAAAATGCAAACAGCCTGAATTTCATTCACCACCCTGGAGCTCGAGCTTCTTCCTCTAGGACTTCAGAAAGACTTGTCTATTGAGAATCACTGAGCATAAGCATGACTTATGTACAAGTTAGATCACATCATTATGGACCCCTGTGTACATTTATTTCATTTCTGCACATTTCTGTAATGTAATGAAAGTCAGTCCCTTAACAGGAAAAAAAAAATTAACACATTTTATGAAGAAAAGAATTGGACAATTTAAAAGAAACGATTTCCTGTCATGCTTCTACTAAGGTTAAAAAAGAAAACAGCAAACTTTTAATCTTCAAAATAGGTCACCAGATCTCTAAGTTGCAATGTTATTTACAATTATTTTTAGTTCTTAGCTATCTTATTTATTTGAGCCACTGTCTGTGCAGCCTTTAATTTTCTCCTCCACAGGGTGGTTACATTACATGTTCATTAGATGCAGAATGAAGACTGAAAAATGTAAGGGGAAGAATAAACTCTGGACAGAAAACAAAGTACTCAAGAGTTCTGTCAAAATGTTTTCAATTTGATCTTTCTCCCATTTTAAAACCTTAAAAATGTCATATATATGCTCTGCACTTCTCTTAAATATTTGTTTCATGTGCTACCAAGCAGTTAACAGAATTTCAAGCTTAAATTGCAATACTGTCCTCCTGATTTTTTACACTCAGATCATTCATTTTCACGAAAAACAAGTCTACGGTGTCATTAAAACCCTCATAATAACAATGCAAAACTGAAAGTTTGCTTTTAGATTAAATGTATTTTCATATACTCATTTTCAATGAAACCAAACAGCTCAGTTAGTTGCAACTCCTCCGCACTTTTCTAGTTTGATGTTAATGGAACTCATGATGTCTCATGATATCACAAACGATCAACCATATGTGGCAGATCACACATTAATTCACTTGAATGTTAGGCTAATGTAGAAATGCTTATTACAAATTAATCAACTTTGGTATAGCATTCTTTCGTGCAATCTAATCTGATTCAAAATAAACTTAAAAGCTATCATTGTAATGTTCTTTTCTGCTGTCATCTGGAACAGTCTTTGGGTATGTCAGAAAACAGCTAGAAGGCCATCTACCCACTTGCAACCACTGTGTTCCATTCCTTACTTCCAAGAGCTTTCAAAGTGTTATTTTCAAAGCACTTCTGAGTGTTACAGCTGTGAAGAAAGAACTGCTCCAAGCGTAATCCGCATGCAACACCACTGTAATGTTTGCAAAATTTGCAAGCAAAGCCAAAAACAGTAGCTAGAAGGTGAATTACTTGTCCTTAGACAAAATTCAGATCTGAGTAATAGCAATGTTAACTATTTCATGCTATCAAAGAAAGAGAGAGAGAGCACATGAAGTATCACCTTGAAAATGCGTATCGCAAATTTCTAAAACATGAAAGTCAAAATGGTGTGCAGTAGAGACACAATGTTTAAGCTGAGTAGGCTTTTAGAATTGTGTGCCTGCTTTTATTCTTGCACAGTGGGAATTCAGTTAAAAAATCTGGACCATCATTCTCTCTCGAGGTTTTAATAGATATGACAAAGCATGAGCAAATCATGTCCAGTCAAATCCTGATATTTAAGAGAAGATCTTAAAACGGACATCACTCTGATATATTCTCTAAGTGTGGTGAGAAATCCATTTAATGTTTCGATATCCAGTAAAGCTTTGTAAGTGCGGAGACCATCCCAACGGCAATGCAAAACTGATCTCATTATATCTCCAAGTGATTTATTTTCCCCATCGATATCAAAATGAATTCTATCTTGCTTCATGATTTTGTGCAAAATCATTTCTCCCATGTTCTGGTCTTCTATGCTTATAAAACTATTTTGGTAAAAGAACTTACTATTCCTGTTACTTTGGAATTAATTATTTTGGCCTTTTTACTATGTCCCCACTATCTCTAAAATTCTTCCTTTCCACATGACTTCTCATTTAAGTTCTGATGTTAATTTTTCTTTTCTCGAGCACTGTGCTGTCAGTCAAACTTAAATCATTTTGTCTGCCTGCATTTCCAGTCCAGATTCTACTCTTAGTATAAAATTTAAAAAACAATCTCATGAGGGAGTTTTAGATTTTGCCCCTTTTATCTAGAGCAAGACGGCACTCCTTCAGACAATCATTTTGAGAGGAAAATTATGCAACTGCTCACCAATTGTAAGGAGGTTCATGAAGGTTTATGCACTTAAAATATCTACACAAGGCTAAAGACATACAGTAAACAGTATTCTGGTGACAGCTGCTTCTAGTTACAGCTGTACAATTACAGAAGGGATCACAAAGAAGAGTTGTTCCAGATTACTGTTACTAGATGTAACAAACTTAGAGATCATCACTGGATCTTCTCCTCATGCAAAGCATGAAACCAGGGGACTGACAGACAACTAACAAGGCAGAAGTGGCTTCAGTAGCCTGGAAAATGCAATAGTATGCAAGATCAAAGTCTACATCAGCTCCTCAGTGACTATTTCTAAAGTACATCTAACAATTTAGGCATCTCACTACAGAAAAACTCAGCTGCTATCAAACCAGATGACAACAGGAAACCATTCTGTTCTCCGCATTCCTTTGCAACTTTAAGATTTCTCTTGGAGAAAGATGCTATGCTCAGTTATGTTTTTCTCCTAGACCTAAACCATAGACAAAAAATGACTTAACTTTGCACAAATGCAAAACGGGGGTGCCAAATTATTAAAATAATATTTTGCAAAAAATATTCTACAGCTGTTCTGAGATTTGCAGTGCCTGCAGGACTAGAGAAGATAAATATACATATGAAATAAGGGCTTAGCTTTTTTTTTTTTTTTTTTCTTAAAGGACGTCTTGGCTTCCTTTCAACCTCTGCTTCTTTTCCCCTCCTTTCTTATTTCCAGCAGTACACTATTGGTTTCTTTTCTTCCTTTTTAACACTTGCCACCTTGACGATGATCACTAACAGCTTAATTGAAGGGACAAAACTATTTTCAACTTCTAACACTTCTGTGCCTTTACAAAGTTCCCATCTCACTTATTCCCTCATTCTGCAACAGGTGTTCAAGGCTAAGTTAAACTCAAAATACTATTTGCAAAATGGTATCTCACTCAGATGTCAATAGTAAATTCTACTAGGGGAAAAACTGATTTTCTTCACTCCTTTTTTGCAGGTTAACCTATCCATATTTCAAAGCCCATTTCAAGGCAAATCATAAAAGGATTCAATGCTTGTGGATCCAGTATGTTGAAAAGACTCAGATAAAAGCTCTTCTGGTTGGCTGAAGAAAAACAGAGAGCTGCCACCAGAGTATTGTCATGATGAGTCATTTGCTGTGGAACTCATTCTCCCACTTTCTTTCTGACAAGTCTATGATGGATGTACGCCGAAATGTCCATTTATTCCTCAACCTAGATATGATGATTTATATTTGCTTCAAGTTGCACTCTTTAAAAAAACATTACTAAAGATGCTTTGAGTCTGAAATGTTTCTGCATTTTGGAATAAGTGTTTAAGAAATGTCACTATACTCAATTATCATTTTACACATCAATTAATTCTTTGTTCTGAAGAAAGAGCAAAGGGAAGGTGACTTTCCAGTTCTTATTTGTCTTTATTTAAAACATTCACATTGGATTGCTAAATGATGGTATGTGAGCCTTAACTAAAGAGGTGTTCTAAAAATGCAAAATTAATTTAAATTTTGCTGTAAAAATGACCATCATTATAAATGTAGCACTTCACTCAATTTGTTGTCTTATGGTCAGTCTAAAATGAACACATTTAGTTATGTTGTCTGCTTCTGTAAACTGCTGGAGTCTGTGGCATATTTAACATCCACAAACGGCTTCTTTCTTTGAAGAATAGATTATCAAATCATTTTGGCTTGATTCTCAGAAGCCTTACAAAAGCCTATTTATAGATCTACTCATTTTATGCTTGAAGAAGAAATGGGAACAACAAATGCTCAAGTAAAACTTACTTAATCATTTCAAAAAGCTTTGGATCTGAGACCTTGATATTTCGAGCCATATTCCATGAAAGATGAACCATGGGTACTATGGACTTCACGCTCTGCAGTTTATTCCATTCGTACCGTTCCACTGCCAATTTGTATTGACAGGCTATATAAAAAGAAAGTTACAGAAGTAGTTAGGTAACAAATAAGTACCACCTGAACTCAAAATGATTTCATTATATCAAAAATTTAGACTTCTTTGTGGTGAGACTAAACAGCATTTCTGAATAACTCATTCCCTGCAATATTTAAATTATACAAAATTTATTCTTAAGCACGTATTTATTGTATTTCAGATGCTAAAAGAACACAAAGTATCACAATAGTAATAACCATATATGAAAACAAGGACTTGCTGACAACTATTCAATTCCTATGCTGAACAGAGTACGCATTTTCAAAAACTATTACTTAGTAATTTTCAAGCTTTTGACACAAAAAAAATCTACATTCGAGATGTCTGTATCTTGCAGACATTTGCAATGTCTGCATATTCTTTATCATTTCACAATGGTACAGTATGTAATTTGAAAATGAAGACTGCACCTTGAGAGACTTGTGCAGTGAGTCAGACTTTCTGATGAAGCAGCCTACTCACCCCACCCTTTTCAAAAAACTTGTTTTGCAAAATTTACTGTGATTGAACACGTAAGCTCTGTATCAGTCAGTCACATAATCATGGAGATAAACTATTTATTGCACCATAATGAAATAAAGATACACCTTAAACTATTTAAGAAAACAGGTTTTTTTGGAAGTACAATCTGTTCAAATGCTTGATAGAATCTCCTTATTCTAGCTGTGAACTTTTCTTCCATTCTCACATCTAAAAGCCTTCTTAAATTATGGTTCAAAAATAATGACTACCAGAGGAGTAAACCTTACGTTCCTTTGTTTAAAAAAATTTACAACTGTTTGCATTTTCTGATGCTTTCATTAAGGAGCTATTACGTATGTTTTATCCTGAAAAGGGGAGATTAGACAAGTCTTCATATGCATGCTGTAGTAAAGTCTGTTGGGTAGAACAAGTTTTGGAAGAGAAAGTTAAAAAAGCAGCCTACAAAACACAGTGCATGAATTCCTCTCAACATTTTTATTCTGCTTGTGTTTGATAAGCTACTGTAAATTTTACAAGTCCATTAAATGCAGAAATGTAAAAACAGCATTCTTGCTGCTTTCATTTCTTATTACCAATGGGATTAGTTAATGCTTCAACAAGTAATGTTTCAAAATACTGTATATTCATTTTTTAATCCAGAAAACTGAAGTAAACTATTAAGAAATGGCAGGTTCTATGGCACAGAATTACCTTACAATGCATTATTCAACTATACCTGTAAGAGGGCCAACATTCCAAGCAATGTTGTTGCACCAGCCGATAGCTTGAACCCAGTGCACAGTGCCAGCATTTATCCACACCAAATCCCCTGGTCTTTGAATAAATCGATAAACTGGGACATTGGCTTCATACAAATCCTCCAAGTTTGGCCACCAAGATCCCATTAGAAAATTCATATTGTTCCTGAAACAATGGGAAAAATAAAGCTGTCAGCATTTATCAGCATATGTATTAGTAGCCAATACTTCAATGACATTACCTGTAAAAGTGATCACCACTGTCTATATTTTCGACATCTAATCCCTGATGCAGTAGGACTAGTCAGAAGGAAAGTTTCACCTACACAAATCCTGATCCCAGTTCCCTGTTTTATATCCTGCAACATTAAAATGTTCAACCATCTGCTTATGTGAAGTGAGATGATGGCATAGAGTTAAGTTCTATTTTCCTTTCTATTTCCCAGCATTATTAATGCTGAGGTAGAGGAATTCTTGCTAGATCTAGCGTGACACTGGTGCAGAACGATGCTTTTTTTAACCTGTGACTGATTTTACACACAGTTCTTAAGAATGCTTTCAGTTTGGAACAATGCAAAACATGTACTCATGCTGTCAGTGTGAGCGTGCAAAACTCGTCCGCACAAGAACTTGTTGGCACCATCTCAACTGCTATTCACAGGTCTACGCTATGTTCAGACAGAAAATGCTACCCCTCCTGAGAAGCATTAAAAAAAGCCTCCATATGGACTTCCTAACAATGAAATCCTGAGTCTTCCAATATGGTACTGTGAAATACATACATTTCTCCCTTCCTCATCCCAATTTTAGAGTGATTTTCTATTGCACCAGGAAAGACCACTGGCAAGTTTTCAAAGACCATTCAGTGCCTCCGACTGGCACTCTGTAGAGTTTATGAGGTTACCAAATTTTTAGACTCCCTTTTAGTCTCAGAAAGGGCAGTGGCATGAGGGTAAAAGGCCTATCATCATTACAGACATTGCATTTTTTGACAGTGGAATTACAATACCGAGGAGGGTAATCTTTGTAAAGGTTGATTAAATAAGAGCAGTTGTCAGTAGACAAGCAGAAAATAGGTACTGAGAAGAATATGCAGAACGCTGGGAAAGTTCTGAAGAAAGCTGAGGAGTTTAGGTTGGTTTTTAAATGGGCAATGTAAAAAACAAAACAAAAAAACAAAAAACCTCCCTTAAGATCAAATGAGATGGGACTCAACTGCTCTTAACTGCCTGTTTTTTTTTTTAAGCACACGTGCAACAGGAGGAACAGACATAGAGGTGGACCACTGTTACCCAACAATCAACGCACTTCATTTTTAAGTAAGCTGCAAACTTGCAAGTATATGCAAAGCATGCTATGAAGCCTCCTGGAGTTCAGGTAAACTAAGCTCTCCCATTAGATGCAGCAAGAAATAATGCCAAAACACCAATGGCTGTGTAATTCCTTAAGTATGACACGTACATTAATCATAATAAAATTAACAACTTACAATACCAGAAAAACACCTCATTACTCCTAAAAAAACCAACCAACCAAAAAAAAAAAGAAGAGACCTACCAAAACAAAAACCCAGCTCCCTCACCCCCCGATTTTTCCATCACCCAACTGCAATGGTCCTAAAAGTAACCATAAAAGCATCACCATTTGGAAAGAGTAGATGGTACTTTCAGGTTGTTGATAAAGAGGCTAGCCAAACAAAAAGGACTGAGATGGATTATCCAGTAATGTAAAGTTTTGGGAGCAAAGTTATCACTGAGCACCTAAGGCAATCCAAGCTCCTTCCCATTGCACAAATGCTATATCTTGCAAATATTCCAGATTTTACATTTTGACTTGTTATAAAAGACTTTTCAAACTACGTGGAAAACCCATTAAAAACTCACTTATAACTTGCCCTTCTCCCATTAGGTCTGAGAAAGACAAATGCAACTTGAAAAAAACAGGGAACAGTATGCATGACTTACTTTTCACAAAAGTCATTCATGACACCCCAATAGCTTTCAGGAACAACAAACCATTCACAGTCACCTGGACCAATGTTTATATTTACTGAACAAAAGTTGTTGTTTTCTTGATGACCTGAAATTTAGAAAAAATAAACACGTTTTCTGTAAGGCTGATTTATCAAAATAACCAAGAAAATGCAAAGTAGGTTATAATTACTAAAAAAAAAACCAACCCTACATCACAGTTTCAGTTTTCATAAACTTATTAAATGCAATATTTAGGTACTTCACAGTGTCAAGAAATGCAATTAAGTTGTAATAACAACAGAATTCTGCTTTTGTTAATTTGTGCAAAGTAAGTTGGAACTACCAATCTGACTAACGAATCTGACATATTTCAGCTGCTTCCTTTCTGTAGAAATCAATGCTTCAAGTTGCTAAAGCTTACATAATGCGTTTGTGATAGCTTTTGATAATTTCATTTAGGAGAGAAACTTCATGACTTCAAGCACTAACAAACAAGTAGGAAGAAAATCTGTCCCAAGGAACTTTCAAAAATCGATGCAGAAATGCCAGATCTTACCTTCTTTTGACAGCTGTGGAGCTGAACCACAATCCCTAACAGTATTAACTGAAGTTGTACTTCAGCACTAACAGACTCTGGAACTTAGTCCAGAGGATGAGCAACAACAGACATGGAGAAGGATGAGGTACTCCAAATCTTTGCCTTGGCCTTTGCTGGCAGTCAGCCTTCCCACATCTCTCACATTGCTGTACCTCTAGGCGCAGGCTGAGGGAGCAAAACCACTCCCATGGGAAGCAAAAAGTTCAAGACTGTGATAAAACTGCATGTGTACAAGTCTCCGGGGTCTGATTGACATGCATGGCAGTGTACCAAAGGAACTGGCTGATGTACTTGCTAAGTCACTCTCCATCACAGCTATCAGGTGAAATCCCTGGTGACTTAAAAAAAGGGAAACTTCACTCCCATATTTTAAAAGGGTAGGAAGAAAGATCCGGGAAACTACTAGGCGGTGAACCTCTGTGCCTGGGAAGATACTGCAGTAGATCCTCCTGGAAGCTATGTTAAAGCACAGGCAAGAGAAGGAGGTGATCAAACACAGCCAGCACAGCTTCACCAAGGGCAGGTTGACCAATCTGATGACCTACTACAATGGAGTGACAGCACTAGTGGACAAAGGAAGAGCAACAGATGATGTTTACCTGGACTTCTTTAAAGCCTTTGATATGGTCTCACATCACATCCTTATCTCCACATTTGAGAGACGTGGATTTGAAGGCTGGACTATTCAGTAGATAAATAATTGACTGGATGGTCACAGCAGGGGGTTGTGGTAAACAGTTCTATGTTCAAGTGGAGGCATCCACCAGGAGTCCACCTCGGTATTAATGCTCTTTACTACCTTTATCAATGATCCAGATGGTGAGACTGAGTGCACTCTCAGCAAGTTTGTAGATGATACCAAGCTGAGTGGTGCAGATGACACAAAAGAAGGAATGGATGCCATTCAACAGGGCCTGGATAAGCTTAAGAGGTGGGTCCATGTGAACCGAATGAGGTTCAACAAGAAAAAGTACAAGGTGCTGCAGTTATGTTGGGACAATTCCAAATATGTGTGCAGACTGGGAGAACTAATTGAGAGCAGTCTTGCGGAGAAAGACCTGTGGGTCCTGACGGACGAATAGCCAAATGCAAGCCAGTAGGTTCCAGTCTGGAAGACTAACAGTATCCTGGGCTGCACCAAGAGGGGTGGCCAGCAGGGCGAAGGAGGCAATTGTCCCCCTCTGCTCTGCCCTTATGAGGGTACAACTGAAAGTACCATGCCCAAGCCTGGGGTCCTCAGCACAAGAAAGATGTTGCAGCTGTTGGAGAAAGTCTGAAGGAGCCAACAAGGATGAAGAGAGAGAGGGCTGGAGCACCTCTCCCAGGAGGGAGCATGGGGAAGTCTCCAGGGAGACATCACTGTGACTTTCCATTACTTAAAGGGAATTTATAAACAGGAGGGAGACTTTTTGCGTGGTCCGATAATGATAAGACAAGGGAGAAGGGTTTTGAAATAAAACAGAAAAGATTCAGATTAGATATTAGGAGGAAATTCTTTACTTAGGGAATGGTGAGACACTAGAATAGGTTGCATAGAGAAGCTGCGATGTCCCATCCCTGGAGGTGTTCAAGGCCAGGCTGGATGGAGCCCTGGGCAGCCTGGTCTAGTTGGTGACCCTGCTCATGGCAGGACGGTTGGAATTAGATGATCTTTAAAGTCCCTTCCAAACAAAGTCATTCCAACGTTCTGTGATCTCCCAAGCCTCAGTCAAGTGCCTGTACTGGGTTTGGCTGGGATGGAGTTTATTTTCACTAAACATCTGCGTACCAATAGGAAGCAGTGAACAAATTCCTTATTTTGCTTGACTTGCATGCACAGCTTTTGCTTGACATATTACAACGTCTTTATCTCAATCCAAGAGTTACTGCACTTTTATCTTTCTGATTCTCTTCCACATTCAACTTGGAAGGGTGTGAGTGAGATGCTGTGCATCACTTAGTTGGCTATTAGGGTTAACCCACAAAAGTGTCATAGCACAGCACTACCCATTATGAAGCCCTATTCTCAGACAGCAGTGAACAATTTTAAATGTGTAGGGATTACTATGATTATACAAGACCTACTTGGGAAGTCTGTAAAAACTTTCAAGGCACGCTAATTACAAACTTGGTTCAAGTATATGAACTCATTCTTCTCCCCTTAAAAAATCTGGAATCCAGTGTTACATGCAAGAGATCAGAATGACAACTATCAAGCATTACAGAAATTCAGAAATTTCTCCTAAAAGATAATTTAGTGCTTTGTACATGCAGATTCAGTTAATCTAGAAATTAAAAAATAATGACTATGTACTTCATTATCATATTTATGCCTGCTATAAAATACAGAAAACCTGCAGAGCAGATAAATTAATTCGATAGCAGTAAATTCCTTTGTTGTTTTTTTTTTTTCCCATACAAAAATTATACTCACCTGGTGTTCTGCTTCCTGGAACCTTCATGTACAACTGCACTGTGTTCATGCCCAGGATGGTATGACCAACATGGCTTAGAAGATTTCCTGCTGATACCACACGTACAAAAGCAGGAAGTTTTGTCAGTTCATGGAGTTGCAACTTCCACCTGCAGCAAAATAGCAAATTGACAAACTGTGAATCCCTGAAACTCTTAGAACTGAGTTTGGGAAATACAAACATTTTCAGAAAATTGTTATCATAGGAGATGAAGGAGTAGACGACTCACTGCTGTATAATTTAGCATCTTTTAGAAGGGAAGCTTATAGAATGCAATAACCTTACTTCGACAGCTAGAGAAATTTAAACGTGAATTTATTTTAACTGTGAACTAGAAGACCTGGTGACCTAACTCAATCTTGCAGTTATTTAATCTGGTGCTATATCACAAGAAAACTGCTTTTAGTTTACACCTTTGTGTATATCATATATCTTTTCTGTAAACACAACGGTCTGCTGTTCCCACACTCTTAAACCAGTCAGAAACTGTTACTGATGCTTTCAAGAGCCAAATGATATTATGTCATGACATCTGCTAGGAAGACTGTCTGAACATAGTTTGACTTGCAGACATGATTGCTATAACCAGGAGTGAAGTCAGCTGTACGCACGTGCCATGGAACTGAATGCTTTTATTAGTGATAATATCTCTAAATACAAATTCTCCAAACTTATGTGGGTCTCTGTAATGTCACACAGGTATCTGTGCTACCCCTTCAATTTGAAAACATTTCCAAATACAATCCTGAGTATGACAAGCCAGTTCAGGGAAAAACTGTTTTGTATCAGAAATTGAGACTGAAAATCAGATGTGGAATGTATGTGTGATTCTATGAGATCTATTTAAAGTATCAAAATACAATTTCTATGATCCTCTGCTTAGTTGTTCCCAGGTTAGGGTTAAAGTCTTTCCAAAAGGATTGCTCTAAGGGTTAGTTTATTGGCAGTAATTTTGTAAGACAGAATTTTGTTTAGAAAAATATATGATCTTATTTTATATTTTACAACGATCTCTAATCGCCTATGTATACACGCAGAATATGCTGCAAAAAATTCATTAGCATCCTCCAATTTCCAGTACTATATTCTTTTCTCCTGTTCTCGTAACTGAATTGGATCAGAATTTTACTACTGCAGTGGGTAGAACAGTAATAGCACGCACTTCCAAAAAAGATCCAAGCAGAGACTGAACTAAATAAAAAATTATTACTGGATAAAAACAAAAAAGAATGATTTCAGTGTATTTCTGAAACGTTGTGAAGTTTTTCTGAGCCATTTTCCTTATTTCTTGGTCTCACAGAAATCTCTCATTTGAAGAATTCTCTGTATTCCCCTTACGCTTCTAATTTTATCATGGCTTTTCCACTCATAGTCATCAATTCGGACTTTGCTACATACTCTGAGCACTGCTTCTGAATAGAGAAGCAAGAGCTAAGAGAAAAAGGAAACAAAATAAATGAGAATAGGTATAAAAGGGGGAAAAAGGGAAAACAATTTAAAGCATCGGAATGAAACAAATGGAATATATTAGAAGTATTACTGGAAAGTGACTGATGGAATTTGAAAGTTCATTACTGAAAAATTAAAGATACTGGGAAGACAAACTCAAAAACAGATTTTAAGGTAAGAAGGATTTATAACAACAATTTAACAAAAGATTAAAGGTAACACGGCAATATAGCTTGCAACTGGAATTGGGATTATCAGGAAATAACTGTCTTCCAAGAAGAATTCGCTTTCCAGAAGCATTAGCTTTCCAGAAGAAGCGTAACAGTGCAGAATACCACTGTGGGCAAAAGAAACTGCAATCAAACTTACTTTTTGTCATCTGACAGGTCAATGTTGGTCCCAAACTTGATTGTTTTAAAAGGTCCTCTTCTCCTCCTCCCAGAACTGTAAATATAAGAAGTAGTAGGTGGATGTGCAAATAGGAATAGTGTAAAAATACACACAAATGTAACTGTAAAATTACCATATTTATACCACACTTACTTATCTGAAGATGTGGATTCATTATCTGAGTGGTCCTTGTGGTGACTCTTTTTTTCATTTTCCTCCTAAAAATGCAATTGTGAAAATGCTATCATTTATTTAAACAGTGACATCTAAATAATTTAAATATTAAAAAGAATATTCATAAAAATACAGGCACACAGAAGTATGAAGTAATAACATTTGTTTGAAAACGGTGGTACAACGTTTAAAATATCTGCATCCAGCGTCTCATGCGAATGCTGCCACTAAGAAAATAAACATTATTAGTCAAAAGCTGTTGCAAAAAATCTTTGTGATAAAAATTCTGTGAGGTTCAGGCCAGGACAACAGGAAATTTCTACACTGTAAACTCTTTTGCTAACCTATATTAGAGTTACAAATTTATGTGCTGGGTTTGCTTCATTATGTAGGTAAAAAGAAATCCAATCTAACATTTTTAGACCAGAACATTTATCTGCCTTCAAAGTTAAACAGGTCTCCTGATGTGAAAATAGGCTGACTAATATTTATAAAATTCATTTTACAATATCCATTATACAAAGTTCTTTGAATTTTTAATAGCCATCTGCTATTTTAGCACTGCAGTAGCTAGGACCATGACTAGTGGAAAAAGTCTAACCAGCATTAAGTGATGTAATTTCATCTTTTTAGTACAGTGGGCTCAAAGTTTGGTTTTAAAAACTTCCTTTTTCACAAGTATACAGGCATAGGAGAAAGTAAGACAAAAAGCAGGAAGGAACTGCCTGGATGCTGTCCAAAGACTCTGTGCTTTGAATGAGGCAGTTGTTAGACATCAAAGTGCCCTATGTACCTGAGAAAGTCCTATTCATCCTTTGAACGAAGGACAAAGAGGAACAAAAAAGGATTGAGCAATGATGGTTTTATGAAATACTGTAAAACATGTTAGAAAAGCAACGTTATAGTTGTTAGAGGGGGGAAAAAAAGGTCACTTAAGGCAAGTCAAGAGAACTGTATCTGTAGAAAGGAGAAACTCAGCTTTCATTTGAACACTGAAAAGTCATCTAAGGACAGGTCACAGCAGTGTTAGGAAAAAGGAACACAAACAAAACAATGCCATTTTGATTTTTGAGGAAAAAATGAAAATTGACATTATGAAAACTATTTCATGTACTACATTTTTATCACCACTTTGTAGCAGAGGAAAAAAAAAACACAGAAAATACTGCAATTGCTTCTTGATGCAAAAACAAAGCTGAGGCTTTCCTGCTGACAGGAGTATATGTAATCAACCACATACTTTATTAAAAGTTAGCTTTCCTGTAGTTTCATTTATACACAATGTTCTCCTCCAGAATGATGCTCAAGAACACAACATCGGTGCAATTCTTTGAGAAAAATCCCATTCATGACTACTTAGGCCAAGCCACACACTATTCTGCCCAGCTCTCCCTGCTTCCCGCATGGTATTCCTGTGTCTTTTCCTCATCTTGTATCAATTTGGCTTAGAATATTTAACCACTCTCCCTTTTCCTTTTTCCAACCACAGATACATTTCTTTGCTTCTAATCCCTTCCAGCAATGCAAGAAATTAGGGAATTTCTCTTTCTTTTCTTAATGAAATCATCACTGTTTTTGTGTAATGGCAGTGAAAACTGAAACAGTCAATTCTCCACTTTTTCTCCTTTTTCTAATACACAAGTGATTAATAATACCCTTTGTCTTTGTTGTACCTTAATCTAGTCTTTCCAAAGCACTCAGTAACATAAGCCTTAGATGAATGCCTTTATCTAATTCGAAGTATGTGTTCACTACTTAACAAAAATATTGAAACTCAGCACCAATGAAGTATAATGTTTGCAACACTGTGAACATTTTACTCAGTTCTGTGTGTCTAATAGCTCCTAAAATGTTAAATTTGGAACCCATCAGTAACTAGTACAGGAAACATCAGTTACTATTCTGAAGAAAAGTTTCTACGATATTTTAAACAGTTGTATTAAAAGTATGAGCATAAACTTCTAATAAGTCACATTCTGATTCATTCAGGTTACAACAAAGAATGAAGTCATGCCTAAAATTTGAACCAATATGACTGAAAAAAAAAGAACATTTGAAATTTTTAATATTTCAATATTAATTTTGACATCACTATAAGAAGGCTTAAAGCTAACAAGCTTTTAAAATACGTAACACTAAGTAGCTTTATATTAAGAAAATGAAGTCTATGTTAAGCACATGAGAGAACATCCTGTATAGTATTTAATGCTCTGTTTAAAATAGACTGTAAATTCATCTGTGCTTTTCATGCTGGTAGGAATGTCTCCATTTCTTGAATGACATCTGGACTCTTTTTCAAGAGATTTTACTAACAGAGCTTAATTCCAGAGTTAGTACACAGGCCACAAAATTCTAATTTACATAATAGCAATATATTTACCCTTAAAGACTCCTGGAATGAGGAGGCCTGGTACTGTGCATATTTAGCAATTGTTGTATGAGATCTACTGCTTTCACAACGCCAGATTTTCTTTGTTCCAGTGGGGTCCCAGTTTTCATCTGCTGGCTGCAGTAGTTGTGTCCTCACTTCTACTACGTGTTCATTATTTGCTTCTACCAATGTCTTAGTAGAGAAGAGTCCTAGATCTAATAAATAAGAAAAAAAAGTCACAAATGGCTGTTACTATATGACAAGAAGGTTTAGAAGAGATGATATTAATACTTAACATTATCTGATTGATTTATAACATATATATATACACATATATATATGAAATGTTACGGTAATGCTCAAGAGGCTTTTCTACACAACAGCAGAAGCCTAGAAAAACCTTGACAGCTATTTTACAGACCATATTCCAACTACAAATCCGTAAGATGTGTAACTCAATTAACAAATATTTTTCAGAAATTAGAGCTCTATGAACGTTCACGGTGACATCACTAAATCAAAGCACAAAGTCACATAGGCATAGTTTTCACAAGAAAAAATTTCTGCTCCCATACCATCAGCTCAGTTTCTGTCTGTGATCAACACTATCTGATGGAAGTTTGCTATTTTTTTTTTTTTTAAGTTGATCTAGGTTAGAAATAGCAGTGAGCTAAGTGACATGTTCCCTTAATTACTCTAAACAGAACAGTAACGCAGTATGAAATATCCACTTTTAAGAACTGAGAAACATCATTGAAAAATATATCTATTTTTACAAAGAAAATGTAACCAAATTAAAGTTACCTAATTTAAGCGCTCCAGCAAGGCCACGTATTACAGTAACAGGGTTGTTTGGATTTGTACAAAATTGATGTAAAGGTGGAAAGAAAGCGTCTCGTTTATTTTCCAACTGTAAAATTACAATGCAATATTAGATATCAGATGAGGTTGGACTTCTTGTTTGTAAAATAAGAAAGAACAATAAAAAATGTGAAACAACAGAAGGAAGACAGGAATTTCATTCATTTCTTCACACTGAGGGCATTGAATAGCAACATCATACAACCATTTTCCACGTTGTAAGCTGGGTTTACTCCTTCTGAAATTAATTCGTTATTGTAATTTATTTCTTGGCATGAATTATTCCCAGGTTGCTTCGGCTTTTGCAACTCAGGTTTCCTGCAGTTTATTTCTTTATCTGACAGCAGCCCCGTAAATTCTCTAAATCTGCAGAATTCTCTGAAGAGCAAGATAATGTACTGACGTTCTTTTCAGAATGTAAAAAACTAATCCCGCAGATAATGTATACAAGAAGCAGTATAATTAAAAAGTGCACTCTCAGAGTATATCTCATGTTAACTGGAAAAATTGATTTCTTTTGCCTACGCTTTTGTAAATCTACAACCTCGATTTTATGCTGCAGTTTCTCCTCGCTTTTATTTTTAATTGCTATGAATCTTTTAAAATCCTGCAGACAGACTGTGAACGAAGTATCAGTGACACTGTAGACAGAGACTGTATATATGCTGAAGACATCTCTTTCAATAAACAACACAGTTCCTAAATACCGGGACACATGTTTGCACATCCACATCCAGAATGCTGCAACATGGGGATTTATCAGCTTTGCAAATACTCAATGAAGCTACAACAGACTCTTAATTAGGAAGATTAACTCAGGTTCAACACTAAGAGCAGCACTATTGCTTCCAACATAATCCAGTGCTTAAGCAGACTGCTTGGACTGCAGCACACAAGTCTGCCAAGTGCTTCTGGTCCTAAAGTTCAGCTGAGCAAAGCTACCCTGAGGTTTTTATACTAGCTGAATGGGCACACTACAGTTTACAATTTCATTATTAGGAAAGTTACCTACAATGCTGCATAAAGCTATTACCGAAGTTTATTTCTGGAACAGGAGTTTCAATGGATGCATAAGAAAAAAAAAAAACCTACCTTAAAAAGCAGTTTGATTCAATGATGTTTGTAGGCCCCTTCCAACTGAATTATTCTATTAATAAAACTTTTATTTTCCTAACTGATGACATTTTGTCGTTACCATCATCTCAGCTCTAATTAATTTTCCCTACAATATTTTGAAATAGACTGTCAGGAAAGTTCAGTTTAATCATTTGCTTTCTTATCACTGAAACTGTCATTTGCAAAAAATGTACAAATACACCTAAATTGCTGTGTACTATAACTCACAAACTATTTTTGCCTGTTCCATCAGTGCTATAAATAATGAATAAGCCTAATTTTTTGAAGCTGTTCTTCACTCACAACTGCACAAGTCTAACATTTTCCCTCTTCATACACTGTAACTAGAATTCAGCTGTGAACACTGCATCTTTGAAATAACTGCATAATGTAATTCAGATACTCAAATAATTAACAGGACACAGTCAGCAAATTACTTCTACTTTACTTACATAAATACTAGGTGTAGGTGGATTCAGCTTGTCCTTTGGCAAGGGAGGGTATGGTGGAGGCGGTGGTCGTGGAGGTGGGCATTTATCCAATAGAATACTACTGTTAGATAAGCCATTTTTACCCAGATTCCTAAAAGGAAAGAAGAGCTGTCTCTATCAATACTTGACAAATACAACAAAAAAAATTAGTGTTATCTTTCCTGCAAAATAACAGTAACTAGAAACTGAAGTGTTATCTTTTCTGCAAAATAATGACAGTAACAAAAACTGTAATTCAAGATGCAAAGAAAGCTCATATATATTTTAATAGAGTATTCTCACTGTATAAATTGATATTATTCAAAATCATTCCAATTTTCCCCTCCAGTCTGCAATGTCATCACCACTAGTTAAAAATAAAGCCTATTTAAACAAAAGCTAGCATGACTCATTTGACCAAATCTAACACAGAAAGCAGTTTTCAAATAGAAACAGAAGAACCTTACTAGGCTGGCACTGGCTGGTGGATAAAGAATTCACAGCAAGTGAGATAGTGCAGTCTGGTAATACTATGCACAGCACTGTAACAGAGTAGTGGCAAAATGATAATTCCTCAGCAAGAAGAACAATGCTGGAGTCACAAAAATAGAAACATACAACACTAAATTATACAGCCACCTATCTACCTCTCCCTGACTGCCACATTTTGGAGCTAGAAGGAACCACCATTACTTCACCATATTGCTTGGAAAACACAGGAAAGAACTACTCTTGTTAAGC
Organism: Lagopus muta; assembly: GCF_023343835.1. Lineage (NCBI taxonomy): Eukaryota > Metazoa > Chordata > Aves > Galliformes > Phasianidae > Lagopus > Lagopus muta. The sequence continues at coordinate 110,018,405 of NC_064433.1, forward strand.
TGTTGTTTCAACACCTGCACTTGTACCTGAATCAGGACCTTGCTTGGTGTAATTGCTAATCTTTCTCTGGAGGTTTTGAGGCATGGACAGCCTACTGTATGCATGTCAGCTTCTTCTATTATGAATGACTTTCAGTGCTGAAAATGACCGCAGAGATTGAGAATCCACAATTTCTAGTCACTATCACCAGGTCCTCATTAACAGAGATATCCCCTAATTGTGGTTGTTTGTTAAAAATAACTGCACTGCTTTAAATTTCTTCTAACTAATATTCAAATCTTTCTTCCAACCCCATTTAATTCATTAGCTACTGTTCTTACCATTTCTCAGTGCTCCAGGATATAAGATGTGCTAAGGCGTGATTCAGTCGTTTATCCTCCTAGAACTCACTAGCTACAAAAATATGTCCTGATAACCAAGGTTCTTCAACAGAAAACACAGCTGCCACAGTATTAGGTGAAACTTCTATCAATATAGCTTGTAACAAACACAGAAACTGTGATATTAGCACTGAGAAACATCCTAGAGCTTAATGCTGGCATGTGAGAGCATTATTTCAAATCAAGCTATTACGAACCATGAGTAAGAAGGACTTTGGGCTTAAGATCACAACAGACTGACTGTTATGACAAATACTTTAAAGAACAAACATCACATGTACCTCAGGCTGTAGCAACGACGAGCATCCAGAGAAATTGTTGTTCATCATGACAAGGAACAATTTAAACCAGATTTCTATCTCCTACACTTCTATCCTCTGATGGGAGATCAGAGCAATACAGACAAAGACATAACAAGTGTCTCAAAAGATGTCAGACAAAATTCCAAACACAGCTATTCACTGTGCTAGGTGAGCCTAATTCCAAAATAGATTACAACCTCAAAGGAACTGAAAGAGATGCTTTCAGCAGAAGATTTGATGAGGCATCATCCAATTCAACACAATGTCACTGACCTGTGTTTAATGCCTGAGACAGTTCTTGCAAAGACACTACACTGCTGCCCCACAGGGGGGAAAAAAAATGGAAAAAAAAACACAGAAATGTGGCAATATAAAATCACCACTACTGAAAGAAACTTATCAATGATGGCTGTGAGAATCTGAGATTCAAGAATATACTTGCAAGATGAAACTAAAATCGGAAGAGTGGATATTAGGAACTATAATCTTTGCATCAAGAAACTGAAAAATAAACTCAAGGAAAGCAAATCCACAGCATTAATATCCAACAGAACTATGGAAAAAAATCAGTTTGAATTAAGAAGCAGTTCTCAGGCACTTTCTGATACAAGGAAGAATAGGAAGACCGAAGCTGAAGAAAAAGGACAACACCCAGAACTACTGTGATTCAAGTCACTTGAGGTCAGTGACACACAGCAAACACTTGGTAAATTCAGATTACATAGGGTCTTCAGGGAAGAGAGGCAGCAGAGACAGGAGAGACTGCTGTATGCCTACAGAAATTACACATTTGAAAAGTGAAAGAGATGCTGAAGAAAGCAGACAATACAGAGAAAAAGATCAGATGAACAGAGGAATCTCAAAGTCAATGCTTGAAGCTGATACTACAGCAAATGACCCTGCAGTTTCCTATTAAGTTACTAAAACCCTGTGCAGAAATTTCAGGAGGAATAGGGCCAGAAAAAAAAAAAACTGAGACTGGGAAACACTTGTAATTCAAGTGGCATGGAAAACAGATGGGCAGAATCTTAAAAGTTGTCTTTATCAGACCCGTTTCACTCATCTATTTTTTTCTGACCATCAATCAGAATAAGTTACTATTAACAGCAACAGAAGAGAATTACTAAAGCATAACACTGTAATTGACAGTGTGCAAATCAGAGTGATATAAATCATAGAACAAACAACAGCAACTCTGGAGAAATACTAAATAAAATAGACTTGATACTGGCACCTGAAACAAAATAGTCTATCTATTCACTGAACATCTCCAACAATGGAAATACAGAACTGTGGCCAGCACAGGGAAAGTAAAAGATCGTTTTTGACCACAGGGACTGTAGAGAAAACCACACATTACTGTTGCAATCATGTAATTTTTTTTTTGCAGGATTTCACAGGGGCTGAAAGAGGGAGCAAATGCAAAAAACAAGCCTAACTTAGGCCTTGAGAAGAAAATGCAAGCCCAAATAGTCACCTATAATGCCATGATGGAAGAATGAGTAGAAGGACAGGTTTCATCCATCATTGCTTTAAACTGAGTTTTCACAGGCTGTACAGGCTGCAAAACATCCTTCATTCCCACAGAGTCAAGAGTAGTTAGTTGTCAGCCTCACAAAGGTAAGGACAGAGATGTGAATGATGTGCAGCACCTCCTGGAGCCAAAGCTGCAGCTCTCAGCCCACTGCCAATTGCTTGACAGGTAAAAGCCACAAATCACCTAATTGTTTTAACCCGTGGATCAAAGTCAAATTGTCAGGCTTATGAGTGACACCAACTGCAGTAGATGAAATAGGTGCTTGAATTTTATATGATGAACGGATCTTTTGAATAAACAATCACCAGATTCACTATAACACCCCTGTTTCATTTTATTGCTTTCTAGGATATGTTCCCTCACCTTCTAAAAATGCTTCACACTCCTTTTTTCCCACAGCACAACTTCACATCTGGCTGTAACAAAACACATTGTTTCCCAGAAACACAGGTGTGAACTCTGCAAGTGTTCTGCAAGTGGCCTGTATTCTTCATCACAGAGCACTGTGCAGTCTCTGATTTCAGCAAATATTAACAAGTAACTTCACTTTATCTATGGATTTCCGACAAATGAAGATTGATAGTACAGCCTGGTAAGCCTCCATCTGCCCACCACACTCTTTCCTATAGTTCACTGTTTTCACTGTATGGGTAAGGAACCTGGTTGCTCCTTCTGAAGCTGCCATGGTTCCATGCCACGCATGATGGACTCTAACTGCTTCACTCCCCACTTATAGCCCTACATCACGAGGAAAAACAAGGCTGAAATCAGATCCCAGGGCAACATCTCTGAAGCTCCGCTCACCCCAGTAACGATGACATTACAGATATCAGTTGGTTGCTATACACTGCAATAGATATTGTATTGACTTTGCATCACGCTAGCTTACTAACGAAGATGTTATGCAAGCAGGAAGCAAAATGTGTTAAAAAGCTGTATTAATTTTAACTGTTTTACTTTAAAGATGCTAAGCTACATGAAGAATATTGTAGTTAGCATAATACTTATTTTCCATGAGCCAGAACTCATTGTCATTAATTACTACCCTTTACATTTCTTAAATTAATCACCTGAATGATTTTGTTATTTCACTCAGGCCTAATGCCAGACTGCCAGCATTACATTCTCAGTAGTCATCCCACTCTGAAATCAGTCTCACGGAAATTTTCACGTCCTATGCAACTCTTTCTGTTTTCTAAGAACTATCAAAAACCTGTACGCATGATCAACAACAACTCCAGCCTGCTCTTTCACAGCTCAAGGACATCTGCTATCTGGGCTTCTGACTTAAAACCATCGCATAAGGGTTCAATGTCCTCCTCTCTGAACACTGTGAAAAACAGAGAGCGGGTTATCGCGCATCCCACAATGTAAACACCCTATCTGCCTTTTTCCCAAGATCTCAACAAAAATATTTAGTGTCTTCTGCCTCCGTATTGACTACTCAGTATCTCTGATCAGAAACACTTGGCATTGCTGGTTTTTGCGTGTGTGTTTCCTGTATTTCATTCCTGGCTATAGTTTTCTCTTCTAAGCTTTTGCTAGGAGTTTTCTAGAACTCTTAGCTTCTACTTTAAAGCATTTGCTCCTTATCTTTTTAAAAAGATTGTGACTTTTTGAGATCAGTGAAAAAGCTCCTGAGCAATTTCCAGCTATCTATGCATTTCCATTTAAGGTACAATTCACAGACCACATTACAATCATTTGCACATAAGCAGTTATTTTTGTTGTGAAGTCAGTTTAAGTGAATTATTATTTGAGGATTAGCTGCATGAGAATTAACAGGGTTTTATCGTTCAGGAGATTATAGTTACTCCGAAGAACAAAATTAATACCCTCTCTTTCTCACATAAAAATCACATTTAACATGAATATAAGGAACAGTGGATTTATGTGATATTGTATCTTAAATCCATTGGAATTACTCAACATGCAGAGAATGAAAAAAACATTTTAAAAATGTGCTCGCAGAAGAAAGCTGAACCACTGGGATGCACAGTACTTAACTGACCTAACCCTGATGCAAAATAGAAAGACTTAGTCTTCCTTAACAATTAGTGGATATAACTAATTTCTTTCACGGGGCAAAAACACAGGAAAATGGTTATCACCACTCTTCACACTGGGAATGAGGTGACTATTCACAATGCCTGGTGCTGGCTGTCTGAGGCTCATCTCCACAGGCTTCTTCTGCAGCCAGCAGAAAGATGCGCTCTCAAAGGGCAATTCAAAGAAATTAAGCCAAGCTTACATTATGGTTAAATGCAAATAATGCCAGATAATTATACAACCTGTTTATAATGCAGCTCTTCGCTTCAGCCTTTCACAACCAGGTACTAGCTGGCAATACTCCCAGGAATCATTCTTTTCCAAACCTACTGAAAATCCTATGAAATAATCGTGAATTTTCTCATTATGCAAATGTATTTCTAATCACTTTTGAATTCTGTTCTGTTTTTTACCTCACTACTATAGGTTGGCAGAGCTTCATAGGTTAATTACATGTTATGTAAGAAATAATGTTCCTTTCTCTCTTGTTTTAAAATGACTTACATCTTTCTCTTTCATTTGATAATCACCTTGTTCTTAAGCTATTACAGTAAGACAAACAGAAGCACATTTAATGACTTATTTAAGAAAAGCATTGTAACTAGTGGTACCAAACTTTTTCTTTCTTTTAGCCTTCCCCCTCTCTAAATGCAACAGTTAAAATACATGTTATTTTTTCTTTACTCTCAGGTATTTCTGTATTTGCTTTTCTGTAACAGAACAGAATATATTTAAGCAGGGCTTGGACTGTGAAACTACAACACGTAAAATTTTATTTTTAAAACTTTTACCCCAGTGAAGTTTACTTGCCAGAAATAAGATGACTTTACAGCCACTGAACAATTTGCCTGCAAGCCAAAATAGCCTTTTGTGTACGTCAAAGAAAGCATCCTAAAAAACCAAGAGGTTTTTAAGAGCAAAACACAAACTTAATCCAGCTCCTGTTTCTGCAAAGTACTTCCCTCAAACACACTCCTTGCTTTGATTGTGCTTTCCAATCCCATGGATTCACTCCCTGACTTCCCAAAGCTCAGGAAGCCCTTCAGAACGATCACCCTCAGTTTATTTCTGCCACAGTGATATAGACATCAGCACTGAACCCAGGTTTTTACACTTCAGCCTTGAAACTGCTTTTTCCACTCCTTCTCACAATGCTTATTTCCTACCCTTCTTTACATGCCAGCCAGTTATCAGCCCATTTTCCAGACCATTTCACCCTCTGCTTGTCAGTTTATACTTTTATCCCTTTAAAACATCCTTTCTTAGACACAGCTCATTTCTGCTGGTCTCCTTCCTTTACTTATCTCAATGGATTGCTCTCTACTCTTTCACTTTAGCACCAAACAAAAAGAACTACATAAAGCATGTTAGGCCCTTTCAATAGGCATTGCCATCAAGTCCATACATCTCATTTCTCTTCTCTGATAGGACAAATTGGCAAAGCTTTCAAGTTCAGATACATCTGAGAGTTTTACCCTTAGGCATTCTGGACACTGCCCTAGAAGTGATGACACAAACTTACAGCTGAGGTGAGGTTGTTCAATTATTCTACCTGCCTCCTTGTCTAGCGACTGCTGTAAGCAATTATCAAACAAAAGTTTTGTCTGGAGCTTGTGTGCCCTTTTCAGGCTGTGAACGCACATTTATAAATAACACATAGCAAGTGAGCTATTTCTTTTACAAGAAGCAAAACAAAGCAGTAATGAACTTCTTTATATTGCTTACAGGAAGGACTTGGCCTCTCATCAGCCTCAAAGGGAACCAACGATGGAGCATCTTTAATGAGAAGGACACTGTGTTTTTCGTATTATCCTCCAAGACACTAATGAGATGCACCAGTTGGAACAGAGCAAGACATCAATTGGTATCACTTTTTCCAAAATAAACAGCTCAAGTTGTAAGTCTCGAGTCTTGCGACATTTCATTAACTCTCCTTTCAAAAGGATTGCTCATGGGGAAACGATACCTAAATTTCTGAGAGTATGGAAAGAGTTTTTGATAATGCTCTTTTAAAGGAGCCCCGACAGGCAGCTAGACAAAACAGAACACTCTTCTTTTTTGTTCTCCACTTCTTAGCAATTGGCTTATCTAGTAACAAACAGAACAGTTACCCCCAGTGAATTTTCTTCTCTTAGTCACAATAGACTTTCACTTTTGCTTGGTCTTCTTAGTGACCACTACTTGAGGGGGGTATTTTCTCCAAGAACCTAAAGAATAATTTTACAGTACAGATTTTTATCTGCAATTTTGCTCAGAGGCTTAAAGAAATCTAGTTTACTGTGCAGACAGCTTGCTATTCAAAATATAATAATTAAGTTGCTTTATAAGCATCTGTTGCCATCACTTTTATTAGTCCATAAGATTAAGCAAATTACCCGTACAGCACACACAGAATCACCTCCTTAGTTCCTTCTGTATGTACAGTCCAACAACAGTTGAACAAGATGAGTGCATTTGTTATCCCGCTATTCTCCAGAACAGCATCTTAATGAGATTTGCATAGTTTAATCATCAGCTTAGAGACTGCATTTCTCAGTCCCTCGTAGCTCTCCACTGAACCCCATCCAGTCCCTTCAGGGAAAGCTCTTTTGAGAAGTATCCATAGCTACTCCAGCACCTTCTCTTTGACCCCTCCTCAGTGTCCTAGACAACCTCAGCTCACCACTTGAATAGAATGAATCTCTGTTAGATACTTCCTCAACACTCTCACTGAGGAAGATGGATACAAAGACACGTGCAAGTCCCTGGATGTTGTCGCCCTACTTAAGCACTTACTTCAGTCTTTGATGAAACAAAACATTTACCAAGTGTGCTCCTACAACGCAGACAACCTACTCAGACACAACTGAAAAGAATCAAATGAAGTTGCCTATTTGGCACATCTTTTGCACTTTGTGATGCAAAGTATCTCCTTTCATTCAATGGCTTTGTTTGCACAATTATTTTAAGACACCACTTGTCTATATAAAATAAAACTGCAAGCTCCCAACATTTATTTTTGCCTGTCTACTTCTGTTTTATTTCTTTTAATACATCATTTCTGAACCCTTTTTCTAATAATTGCTTCTACCTTTAAATAAACAAACAACTTCCATACCCCTGATGTTCCTTTGCTCTTGAAGGACAACCAAAATCCTAGCAAGATTAACAAACAAGTCAGTTTTTAGAAGTTACAACTACAGTTCTGCTTTCTATTAAATCTCTCCTGTGAGATACAGAACTTCATTATACTGCAGTTCACTGCTGCACAGTAGGTCAAATATAGTTACATGATGAATCAACTGCTGTGCATTACTTAATGCCAAACTGCTAGTAATTTCAGGTCATTTCTGCTCCAGACAGACACAAACCTATAGGGTCTGAAAGATGTAAAAAATGGCTTCTCATAGTTAAAACTTTTAAAGATCTATAAGCATGTGAATCGGGATTATGTAACGAACAGACCTCTGATGCATTTCGATGCAATTTACACATGATATCAAACATTCTGGCTTGTAAGTAAGCATATACTAAACAGAGCCAAATGCAGAAAAATAAGGAAATAAAACTTAACACAAAGCTCCAGATTATATATATAAACAACATATATCCACTGTTTCCCACCTGTCAAAATGTCTTTTTTCCTCCTGGGTAATACCATCAGAAAAATAGAGTAAGAGACTGTATTAAGAAAGTACTTCCAGAAAACAAAAAGAATATGCCAGAATAGAAAGTAATAATCAACATTAGAGAGGAAGTCAGAGTATCTCTCTGATTGTATCATTTTAAATAAGAGTATTGACAAAACAATCAGTGTAGCACCAATATTTAAGAACTGCTACTGCACAGTAACTCCCCACTCCCTCTCTCTGCTTCAAGTTTATTTAGAACAAGTAGGGTGTTTTTTTTTTTTTCATTTGCTTTTAAAGAAAGAAAGGAAGGAAAAGAAGTATTTTCAGGTCTTCCGTTGCAGATAGCTTTCATGTACCTTTTACAGTGTAATGTTAAAAGTCACATTTTTTTTGTCTCAAATTCATTTTTGTATCTCGAGATACCATTTACAGAAGGAACAGCTGAAAGCAATCACTACTACAAGAAATACTTCCAACATTTCATTTTTTCATTACCTTACACTGTATTAACATAAAGGTTAACATGCCCTAATTAAGTTAATAGAATCCAGTGTTAATATAAGCAACTTTTATTCCACTATGTCTAAAGGTTCTCTTATTTAACGGGTAAGCAGGGCATTCAGCAGACTATTGTTATGTACCCTCCCCTCTGGACACTTTCCCACTGTCAGTATCTACGACATGAATGCTCTCACGAGAGCTCTGCTCCTGAGCCAATACTCTGCACGCACCCCAGCACTGACATGTTTTAGAAGAAAGCAGGAGCTAATCAGCCATTCAGTACATGGCTGGGACAGCCTCACCCTCAATTTACATTTGCAAACTTTAAATCAAGTAGATAAGGGTGGCAGGAAAACAAAACTATTATTATATCATATACAGTACTTATCTTATAAAGAGTTATCACTTCCATTAGTATGAAAAAAACATGCAGGCAGGGCCCTTTCTCTAGCAGGCAACAGGCACTAGCCCAGATCAGGAACAGCACTAATGAGCACCAAACAATTTTCACAAAAAATGTCTGCCTGACTTCATTTTACACTTTAGGTTCAGTCTAAAAATGTTGCAATTGTTTCTGTGCTGACAGTCCCACAAACTCTTCTATTAATATAATAAGATATGCAGATACTTTCCAGCAGTCGCAGTTCGTCTAGGACAGATCCTGTTAAACTGAGCAAATTCAGTCTGAGCCCATATTGAAACATTTATTGACCTCTCAGGAAAAGAAGTCTGTCCTCAAATTCTGTCATTGCTCATCCTTCTTAGCATTTTCAGCTACGTATCAAATCTGCTTTTCTTGAAGCAAGGTGCAGACAGGCTGAAGAGGGAGCTCTGAATCTCTGCTCACTAAGTACAGTGACAACAGCGCAAGGCACATTTTACTCGCCTGCAAACTACAGGGGGTCAGGCACTAACTTAACGTCTCTTGATAAATTGTAATTACACAAGCCTTGGAAACAGTGCAGACTATATGAAACCCAGCAAAATACTGCTGAAAAAGATACACCAGAGATTTTAAGATCTCTTTTGTTAATAATGAAGCCTTTAGTAATTCAGCATCACTTGGAATACCACTTCTATCACCGAGCACAAAGAAAGGACATGCATTAAAAGCTGCTTTATGATTTCTGTAGTAAAAATGTCCAACACAAGCCACAGATTTCACCTAGGAATCATTCGGTAAGCAGTAAGCAGTGTACTAAATCAGAATATGGCACTAAACAGCAGAAATGCACTTCTCCTTACTCTTTCCAAGAAGGCTGAGTGCAAACTTCTGCTAAACACATTTTGAAGACAGAAACCAGCTAAACTTCAAGAAAGAACTCTATATGTCTTACAATTTCTCTTACATGTATTTGCATTACACTTATCCCAACACCAGACACTGAAGCTATGTTTAGACATCTACAAGCAAGAACATATACACGGTCCCAATTTAAAATGAAGAGTTGAAAAGATTTTTTATGAATGTAACAGAAGTAGAAACTTCACTTGAAAATGATCATTACAATATAAAACTCACCATGTATAAGATGACAAAAAATGTTCCCTGTACGCTTTTATTCCTTCTTTTCTAGGAGATGTAAAGCTGTAACACTTAAGGCCTCAACTAACAGCAAATATTTAAAATGCCTTAGACTTTAAAGTTGTTCAACTAATCCAATCTTTTAACATTATAAGCATTTTGCTTTTGTATCATATGCGTATGGACTGCTGTACCATGATCAGTATTCACTAAATCCCAGTATATTACAAACCAGTAACTTTCATAATTATGGTACCAGATGCAGCCCTTTGCATTTAAATGATTTCTGGAGGTGCAGTAAAAAAGGTAGTAAATATACTTTTATCACTTCTTCAATAACCAAAAGGGTAAATGCTCAAAAGCATCACAACTAGCTGCATAATTCCAAACAAGTATTTCTGAGTAAAATATATTGCAATATTAAAAATTCCAACTATAATTCTTACACCACAAAAATATAAGTAACATTTACAATTAAAAGAACTGTAAGCACAGTAAGTATGGCAAACAGCAGCAAGAATACAAACCATAACATTCCAAAATCACATGCTTATGATGATTAAAGGGACTTCCATGAACTTTACAGGCCACTTATGAAGCTTCTTCCACAAATGACATCAAGCAAGACATGGCTACTGAAATTACACACCCTATATGGTCATTTCGATTTCCTTGTATTTTGGATTTCCAGTAAAATTCTTTAGGAAAAAACAACAAAAAGGGAAATCTCTCCTAAAACTACCTAAGGACTTCGCAATAGAAAGAGGGTCTGCACTAGGCACAATGTCTGAAACTGCAGAACAATTATCTGCCAGAATTCCTGCTAGCCTTTGTAAGCTCACCCTAGGCAAGGAAAATAAATTACGCTCTATAAACTTTGACTGAACAGCGCATAGTAAAGTTTGCTCCAGTTTAAAACTGAATAAACTATCTTATGTCTAACGTATATTAAGACTGATAATACCGTGCATTAATACAGGATAGTTACATACAGTAAACACAAAATTTACAGTGAATTCATTTTCCTGAGTAGATGTTTTTTCAGTGCAAAACACTGCAGTGTCTACTTCCGAGGAGACTTGACTGAATATACTAACCTGATCTTTTACTGAAGGTTCCTACCTACAACTGCAGCACTGTGTCAGCAATAACCCACAGAAATAGCCTATGGTATGCAACCCTTACAGATGTTCTTTCGTTTATTTTTCCTTGGTTGGAAGGGAGAATTCACCTGCCATTTTTGGTGATACGTCAATCCTGAGGTAAGAAATAAATAGCAGAAGAAAGTATGTACAAATCTCAAGGTCTGGAATCCAGTGCTTCTGCCATACTGCTCTTTAGTAAGCCAGGCCCAGGAAACCAATAGAAGTACTAAGGAAGTACTTTTAAGTTGACTACTTGGAGATGAAAACAAGCCTAATCCTTCAAGTGCTAACATGCCTGTCAAGGAGATGAGATTTATGTGTCAGAGGTGAACACCAGCAGATTTATCCACAGCAGATTAAAAAAAGGCTGCCCTCAGCCCACCAGCCTCCTCTGCTAAAGACTACTGACTACTGCTAAGGCTACTGAGCATGTGGCAAAATTTGCTGTATTTCTATGCCACAATCACTGTAGCATCTTTGCCAGAAGTCACTGTGAAGCAGT